>NW_005370658.1:190508-194430 GCF_000412655.1 Myotis brandtii
GCTTACCAAGCACGTAGCTCAAGTTCCCACTTTAAAAAAAAATGTAGCTTTTAGAGAGGAAGGGAAACACCGATTTGCTGTTCCACTTACTTATGTATTCAGTGGTTGCTTCTGACTAGGGATCAAATCCCCAACTTTGGTGTATTTGATCTAACCCAGTGGTTGGCAAACTGCGGCTCGCGAGCCACATGCGGCTCTTTGGCCCCTTGAGTGTGGCTCTTCCACAAAATACATGTGGGCGCGCACGTACAGTTCGATTGAAACTTCGTGGCCCATGCGCAGAAGTCGGTATTTTGTGGAAGAGCCACACTCAAGGGACCAAAGAGCCACATGTGGCTCGCGAGCCGCAGTTTGCCGACCACTGATCTAACCAACTGAGCTACCTGGCCAGGGCCTGGAGCTCCCACTCTCGGCTCTGTTCTCAGGACTGGGTCCCCCTCCTCGTTCCCATAAAACTGGACTCTTCTTCCAGGCCCAGGAACCCTCCCTAGTAACCATTCACTGGGCCCTGAGCTTTATATACTTTATCTCTTATTTTTATTTTTGTTAATCCTCACTCGAGGATATTTTTCCATTGATTTTTAGGGAGAGTGGAAAAGAGGGAAAGATAGAGAGAAACACATCATTTGGTTGCCTCCTGCATGAGCCCTGACCAGGGGAGGAGCCTGCAACCAAGGCATGTGCCCTTGACCAGAATTGAACCCGGGACTCTTTGGTCCGCAGGCTGAGGCTCTAGCCACTGAGCCAAATCGGCTAGGGCCATACTTTTATCTCTTTTAACATGCGTGGTGATCTGGCTTGGTTGTCTTTATTTCCATTTTCCTGATGAAGAAAATCAGGAAAGATCACATCTCTTAAAATAACATTTGAACCAGCCTGGCTGATGGCAAGATGTGGGGACTGCCCTGCAAGGCCATGTTCAGGGTCTTGCTCTTGGCAAGGGGCAAATAGCATCCCCCACAACTGCCCTTAGGCCAAAGGTGAGAGAAAACAGTGTACATGAGGTAACACTGCCACCCTGTGGTGCAGATAAGTAACTACAGTGTCAGTTTCTCAGGCCAGAGCTTAGGGGAAGGGGGTGGGGGACATGGACTGACAAGAGACAGCAGAACAGACCACACCAACACAGACTCACAACTGTCCCTAATACTTTATTGGTCACCTCTAGGCCTGTGCCCGGTTGGGGAGTTCCAGCAATGGGTCACCATTCACCACTCAGCTAGGAATATAAGAAGGCCCTGGCCTAGCCCTTCAGGGTCAGGACTGAGGAATTTGAAGGGGCAGGCCTGGCCTTTCCTGGGCCAGCACAGGCACACAGGTGGGGGCCAAGAGCCGAAGCTTGGCATCTGTCGGCCAGCCTAACTGTGTTTGGAGAAGTATTCCTTGCTATCTTCCACGTTAGGCTTGATCGTGTCACTACCTGGCTTCCAGTCAGCGGGACAGACTGTGGGAAGACACAAGGATGCACATGTGAGGCTACAGCCCCATATTCAAGGCAGGGCAGCAGTGAGAGGCAAGGTGAGATCCCGAGTTGCAGAAGAAAAAGCCCAGAGCCAAGTGGTCCAGGCCCAAGACCACACCACATGTTGACAGAAGCCCCCAAGTCCAATTGCAGGGCTTGTAGCTGATATTTTTATTTCTTTTTGGCCCCTCTAGCCCCATCTTTTTCCCTCAGCTCCACCCCTACTAGACTTTGAGAGGCTATGGTCAATCTGTGTCCTCCACCCACGAAGGTAGTCTGATCCCAACTAATTTTATTAGTCTGCCGTGGCACACATCTTCTCAAATACCTTTTCTGCAGACTTTTATTACCTCCCAGCTACCCACCCTCATATTGGGGTATCTCCCCAATCAGACTAGAAACTTCCTGCAGATGAGGCCCTGAGCTGAACCTTCTTTGGGGCCTTCACATCCATGTTACATAGGTGATAAAGCGGGCAGTGAATGTCTACATGAGTGACAGAGGGGGCATGTGAATGTGTGTACACTCACCTTCCCCGTGCTCATCTGTGTACTTGAAGGCCTGGACCAGCCGCAGAGCCTCATCCACAGAGCGTCCCACAGGCAAATCGTTGACAGTGATCTGGCGAAGGACACCCTTGCCATCGATGATAAAGAGGCCCCTGAAGATATGAGGGTTCACAGTGAAAAGCTGGTAGCTCCCACTGGCCGGGCCGGGGGAGGGAGCACCATCTCCCTTCCAGCCACAGCAGCGGTTCTCAACCTGTGGGTCGCGACCCCTTTGGGGGTCAAACGACCCTTTCACAGGGGTCGCCTAAGACCATCGGAAAACACATATATAATTACATATTGTTTTTGTGATTAATCACTATGCTTTCATTATGTTCAATTTGTAACAATGAAAATACATCCTGCATATCAGATATTTACATTACGATTCATAACAGTAGCAAAATCACAGTTATGAAGCAGCAAGGAAAATAATTTTATGGTGGGGGGTCACCACAACATGAGGAACTGTATGAAAGAGTTGCGGCATTAGGAAGGTTGAGAACCACCGAGCCACAGGGCTAATGGCAGGGAGGACATTGCCCAAGAGTGGTCCCCTCACCCTGGGGACCCCATTACCTGTAGGCAATGCCATCCTCTTCCTTCAGCACGCCATAATCATGGGACAAACTTCTGGTTACATCAGCCAGCAGGGGGATGTTCATGGGGCCCAAGCCGCCCTCCTTCCGGGGGGTGTTAATCCTGGGAGTAGGGGAGACAGGGCTGGGACCTCAGGATGCCTCGCACAGCAGGGCACGCACCCTGTGGACCTGGGTGTGATAAGGGCTGGAGAGGGGGTGCTGGAGGAGAGAGATAAAGGGCTTTGGAGCAAGGCCCTGGAGGCCCCACCCACCCCACCCTGATGCGGGTGCAGGGGCTGTTTCCCACAGCTGGGAAGACTAAGCTAACGCTCTCATTCCAACCAAGTGGCTTCACATGTGCTGGTGGTCACCAGCCTCCTGGGGCAAAGAGCCCATCCTCCTCTCCAGCTGGGCTCTGGGGCCCAGCCCTCCACTCCCTTGAACTGGAGTTGCCACTTTCTTGAAATAGTTGCTGGGAGGGAGGCTGCTTTGCCCTAAATGAGATAAAGCGTTTGCAACTTCACACCAAGCAACTAGATTCCAAAAGCTAATTACTGTTGTCATCATCTTTAAAGACTTGGGCGTCATTATTTCCATTATTTTCAAGATGTGGGAAGGGAGGTGCAGAGGTTGAGCAAGGCCACACTAGAACACACAGCTGGGACCCGGTAGAGGCAGAGGTCTGGCTGCACCCCTCCCTCCCTGCGGGTCCCCACTCCTACCAAGCCAGGTGGGTGAACTGCGAGTCCACGGAGACCCCCAGCACCTCGCAGCCCAGCTTGCGGAAGTCCGCGGCGCGATCGCTGAAGGCGATGATCTCGGTGGGGCACACGAAGGTGAAGTCCAGCGGGTAGAAGAAGAGGACCACGTACTTCCCTGGAGGAGGGGGAGGGAATGGAGGAGAGTGAGGGCCCTGCACCGCCGACGCGCGCGCCCCGCCCCCACCTGGGCCCCCTCCAGGCCGGCCTCACCTCTGTAGTCGGAGAGTTTCACCTCCTGGAAGGCGCCGTCCACCACGGCGTTGGCCTGGAAGTCCGGGGCGGGCTTGCCGATGCACGCGTTGCCGGAGGCCATGACTGAAAGCTGAGACCCCCCGCCCCATCCTGCCTGGTCAGTGCGCCCGGGAAGACCCTTGTCCTCCTTCCCAAGGTCACGCTGCGTGCTGGGCCCGGGGGCCCAGTCAGAGGGCGAAGGCAGGGGCCCTGTCCGGAACCCTCCTCGGTACCGGCTGTCCGCGGCTTCTGGACCACCGGGGACCCCTCCCTCCTGGCCAACAAGAGCGGCCCAGCCGCTGCCTCCCTGCCTCCCATGAGCAAAGTGACCTCAATGCG
>NW_005370658.1:195468-197334 GCF_000412655.1 Myotis brandtii
CACCCCCCCCTCCCCGGAGCGCGCCGGGAGCGGTTGGAGTCCCGCATGGCCCGGAGCTCAACTGCGCTACTGCTGTCGCCTCTGATGCTCCTGCTGCTGGCGACCCCGGCGCAGGTCTCCCCCGACTACCATTACTTCGGCGAGCAGGGCAAAGGCGACACTTGGGAGCAGCTGCGGCTGCAGCTTCTGGGGAAAGGTAAGTGCAGGCGGAGAAAGGTGCCCCATCGCCCCACTTTGCCAGCTGGCTGCAAACGGACCCTCCTCAGTGGACTTCAGATCTCCGCCCAGCCTCGCACTTGGCGGCGTCCCTTGGGCTGGTCACTTTTCTCCGAGGCTCAGTTTTCTCATCTGTAAACTGAAATAGAGACTGCCTTTAAGCCGCTTACACGTGGAGAGGGGGCGTGAGCTGGGCCCAAGCAGACACATCCATAAGCACACGGGTACGTGGTGTGGTAGGAAGCGCAGAGAAGGGAAAGAAGGCAGCAGGTCAATTGCTGACGCCTGAGAAGGCCTGGCTGAAGAAGATAGGTAACCAATGCTGTAGCTGGACAAGTGGAATGAAGTTAACGAGAAGAGGACGTTCTGCCAGGAAAAGGCGGGAGCCTGCAAGCAGGCCACGTCAGAACAAAGTCTTGCACGCAAGACTTATTGTTCAGAGGCAGAACTTTCCTTGAGGTGATAAATAGTCCATGAGGGCATGGAAAGCCAGGGAGGGTACACTGCTGCAGGTGGAAAGGGTCTTTGTATAACATAGGAAATTAATAGTGTAATGTATAACTTAGCTCTGATGATCTCATAAGCATGCCTGTTAATCATTGTCACTTGCTGTACTCCATTGTTATTTGCTGTACTCCCCAGATAAAAGCCATGAGGGCTTTGGGGGCTTTGCTACACGCCTGAGCCAGCGGTAGCCCTCTGCTTCTCTAAACTTAATCCTGCACGCCAAGCTCATCTCAGCCCGTTCACAAAGAACATCAATATCTGGCGCCTGAACAGAACAGGGACCTGAAGGCGAGTAATTGGGGATCCGGCAGGACCGAAAGGGAGATGCCAGCGCAGAGTACCCGGAACGTTCGGCAATAGAAGCAGAGTCATAGGGAATAGCCCGTCATTGCAGAGTCAATATCTCGCTGTCTTGCGGTCATTATTGAAGAGCTCAGAGGTAAAAGTGAAGGATGAGACTTTTAAAAAATTGTTTAAGGCAGTCCAGCAGCACTGTTGTTGGTTTAACCCAGAAGGAAAACAGCAGTTAGATCTTAAGTTGTGGAAACAAGTTGGAAAGTCACTAAGGCGGGCTCATCAACAGGGAAATGCTATAGAGGCTGATGTGTGGGCTATTTTTAATGTAGTAACGTCAGCTTTACAGCCTTTTCAGTCTGATTCTGAAGATTATGAAGAAATTTCTTTGAGGTCGCGAAGTGCTGCACTAGGAGCTGGGTGTTTAAGCCCTGAGCCTCTCCCTCCTGAGAAATTGCAACCCCCTGAGCCGCTCCCGGTTGCGGTCACTGAACCGAGGGAGTCAAGAAAGGGACAGAAAACTAGCTGTCAAAATGAATTAGAAGCTTATGAAAGAATAGCCTCAGCCAGCGATTCAGAGCTGGATGTTTCATTTTCCGCTGAGACGGATGGTGATATTTACACTAGCCTTAAGTTAAGGAAAAGAAAGAGAATAAAAGTCCTCAGGAATTGGCTGCACCTCCGCCGAAAAGTGAAAGTAAAATGGCACTAGCCTTTAATCCGGCGTTAGTAGCTGAGCCTCCACCCCCCCTCCTGAGGACACAAAGAGCTGCTAATGCTCAATACCCTCAAGGGTTAAATTTATACAGGTTATAGATTAATTAATTTATATATTATTAATTATAATGT
>NW_005370658.1:198215-203097 GCF_000412655.1 Myotis brandtii
TATTCCCGGAGGGAATAAAAATTACCGGCCTGGTAGATTCTGGAGCTGATGTAACTATAGTTTCTACTTTGCACTGGCCTCAACCTTGGCCGGTACACAAGATAAATGCAACCTTTACAGGTTTAGGGACCCTCACTGAAATTTTACAAAGCTCTAATAAACTTGAATGTCAGGGGCCTGAAGGACAAAAGGGCCAAATTCAGCCATATGTCGCCTCCATTGCACTATCTTTGTGGGGAAAAGATCTTTTACAACAATGGGGGGCTACAATTACTATACCTTCTCTACAGAAAGGCCATAGACAAATGATTTTTCAAGCTGGCACCAGTGTTCAGGACCAAAATTTATAAAGGGGGCCACTCCAAAGCGCTTCGCCCTACCATTAAAATGGAAAGCAACTAAACCAGTATAGGTAGAGCAGTGGCCCCTAACAAGAGAGAAGTTAGAAGCGCTTCAAATCATTATTAAAGAACAGATACAACTAGGGCATATAGAAACTAGCTCTAGTCCATGGAATTCCCCTGTCTTTGTTATAAAGAAAAAATCAGGTAAATGGAGGATGCTTACTGATTTAAGACAGATTAATGAGATTATTGAGCCTATGGGAACTTTACAACCTGGAATTCCAAATCCAGCATTAATTCCTAAAAATTGGCATCTGATAATTATTGATTTAAAAGACTATTTTTATACAATCCCTTTACAACCTCAGGATTGTGACAAATTTGCTTTTACGGTCCCTTCATTAAATAACAGCCAACCTTAAATAGTCCTACTATGTGTCAAGCTTATGTTCATCAACCTTTACAAATACTAAGGCAGATGTTTGCTACAGGCATTTGTCACCATTACATGGATGATATCTTATTAGCACATAAAGAAAAACCTGAGGTCAAATTTTTAAATTTGAATACAGATGCAGTGTCAGCTGCTAAAACACATTGGGACATAAAAAGGAGGTCCCGGTAGAACAACCTATCATGTACCAAGATGTTACTACTAATCAATGGTACCCGACTACTGTTTTTTTAAAAAAATATATTTTATTGATTTTTTACAGAGAGGAAGGGAGAGAGATAGAGAGTTAGAAACATTGATGAGAGAGAAACACTGATCTGCTGCCTCCTGCACATCTCCCACTGGGGATGTGCCCACAACCCAGGTACATGCCCTTGACCGGAATCGAACCTGGGACCTTTCAGTCCGCAGGCCACACTCTATCCACTGAGCCAAACCGGTTTTGGCCCGACTACCGTTTTAAGGTGGGGTCGAGGCTATACTTATGTTTCCACAGGAACTAAGAAGTTCTGGATTCCTGATAAAAGAATCAAGTTAAGGCATGGTGAGCAAGAGGAAGTGTGCCGAAGCAGGACTAGAAGACCGGTTTGCGCAGCTAACCACCCAGAGAGGACAAACACATGGGGACAGGTGAAGCGCCTATGCCAGGAAGGGGAACATCTTGTGACTGACCATGGAAGGCCCTGTAATTAATGACTCTAATTGGATGCCTGGACTTTTTAAAGATCGTGGGCCTATGAAACCAGATGAAGAAGGGACAAGAATGTACAACTATTCGACAGGAGTTACTGGAATGCCTGTGTGCCTGGGACTGGGTAATCATTGTTTGCAATTGGGTTATAAAGCCTAGTTGAGTGTGGCTAAAAACACCACTAATCCTTGAAAGGACCAGTCCAATGGACTCAAAGTACTGGGGAAATATCTTATTTTAATTGTACCTTGTTAACTTGTGTAAATATCTCTGTACCTTTTAATCACAGTAGAGAGAGCTTGTATCTATTTCGAGCCAGAACAGGAGTATAGTTACCTGTACAGATGGATCGACTATGGCAGGAAAGTTCTCTAGCTGGAGTTCTTCAAGCCATTGTGTAAGGAATATTGAAGAGGTCAAGAAGGTTTATTGGCATGCTAATCGCTGTAATTCTTGGGTTAATTACAATAACAGCCACTGCTGCAGCAGCTGGGGTAGCAGTACAGCGATCAGTCCAAACTGCTACTTTTGTTCAAGACTGGCACAAAGATTCAGAATGGTTATGGAGTTCTCAACGGAAAATTGATAGTCAAATCAATGAACAATTAGCCGATCTTGAACCATCAGTAGCTTTATTAGGGGACCAAATAGTTAGCCTGCAAAGGCGATTACAGTTAAAGTGTGATTGGAACCATACTGGTTTATGTGTCACCCCTGTACCTTATAATGAAACAGCCTTGCTATCTTCTCTGTCATGATTCAAACCTGCAGCAAAACTAAAAAGGGGGAAATTGTAGCTGGACAAGTGGAATGAAGTTAACTAGAAGAGGACGCTTTGCCAAGAAAAGGCGGGGGCCTGCAAGCGGGCCACGTCAGAACAAAGACTTGCAAGCAAGACTTATTGTTCAGAGGCAGAATTTCCTTGAGGTGATAAATAGTCCATGAGGGCATGGAAAGTTCAAGGGAGGGTACACTGCTGCAGGTGGAAAGGGTCTTTGTATAACATAGGAAATTAATAGTGTAATGTATAACTTAGCTCTGATGATCTCATAAGCATACCTGTTAATCATTGTCACTTGCTGTACTCCATTGTTATTTGCTGTACTCCCCAGATAAAAGCCATGAGGGCTTTGGGGGCTTTGCTACACGCCTGAGCCAGCGGTAGCCCTCTGCTTCTCTAAACTTAATCCTGCACGCCAAGCTCATCTCAGTGTCACCGTTCACAAAGAACATCAATAAATGTAGCTGACGTGACAAGAAAAGCAAAAATTGCAAAGATTTAGGGGGAAGAGTATTGCCAGGGAGGGGGAAAGCATGTGCCAAGGCCAAAAGGCCTGATGGAATGTAACCGGAACTCAGATTCTGCTGCCTGCTGCCACGAAAGTCAAATTTGTGAGATAGATGCTGGTGAAAAAAGAAAGAGGTTTATTCAAGTGTTAGCCACCTGAGAAGATAGGGACTCTTGTTTTTTTGTTTTGTTTTTTTATTGCTTAAAGTATTACAAAGGATATTACATATGTGTCCTTTTTGGGACTCTTGTTGAAAAGCCCATCTCCACATCTCAGAGCGGGCTGAGGTTTTTAAAAGTATTTTTTAAATATATTTTACTGATTTTTTTACAGAGAGGAAGAGAGAGGGATAGAGAGTTAGAAACATCGATCAGCTGCCTCTTGCACACCCCCCACTGGGGATATGCCCGCAACCAAGGTACATGCCCTTGGCCGGAATCGAACCTGGGACCCTTCAGTCCCCAGGCCTACGTTCTATCCACTGAGCCAAACCGGTTAGGGCTGGCTGAGGTTTTTATAAGGAGGGAGAGGGAAAGCAGGACAAAGAGCTCAAGGGGCTGGGGTTGAAAAGTTCTCTCCTGGAAGACCAGCAGAGTCCATTCTGATAAGAACCTCAAAACTGGTCGAGTGATGGTCTGGTGAGCATGATCCTGGTTTTACCACTGAAGGTCGGCAATCCTCCTAGAGCTGGGATGACTGTAGGCCAGAGTCTGTATCTTCTGAGGTTAGTCCCTCTGATTCTTTTCGTTGTTGTTACTGTTAATCCTCACCTGAAGATAGGTTCTTCCATTGCTTTTCAGAGAGAGTGGAAGGGAGGGAGGGAAAGAGAGAGAGAGACAGAAAGAGAGAGAGAGAGTATTCAATGTGAGAGAGTTCCTAGGATTATTTTACAAACATGCTGTTTACCTACAAGTTACATATTAGTCCAGTCACCATCTGCAGAAACAATGTCAAAAGAATGGTGGGGTGGGTTACAGTTGATCATTGTTGCAAGAAGAATGAAAGAGGCCAGTGTTCTGTGATGGAGGTTTGGTGAGTTAAGGCCTGTCGCATAGAGGCTAGGGAGAAGTCAAAGAAACCTGTAAAACGGGGAGTGTAAGTGCTCTCCGTAAGTTGTAGTTGTTTTAAAAGTGATCACGCTCCTTGTTTTTATTCCTCGAGCTAGCCCAGTGCCAGGGGCTTTAAGTATTGTTATTATGCTAATCATGTCATTTAATTTACCAACTGACAGACCTGCTGGTCAGGTGTCACTGTGCCGGCCTGACAGGCTCATGATCATGTCCCTGAAGATGAATCAGTGTCTGAGGGTGGGCACAAAGGGTGTGGTGCCACAGTTTTAACTGGCACAGGTGGGAGGTGTCAGTTTGCAGTCTCTCTGGGTCACTCCCCGGCTGTGTGAGCTGGGAAGGGTGGCTTGCTCTTTCTAGATCTCAGTGTCCCCACCTGGGGCTAATGGGGTCATCCATGGGAGGCACCTGGCACAGAAGCACAACCCTGCAAACATGAACTGTTGCTCCACCGGTGCGGCTCAGTGGTTGAGCATCGGCCCATGAACCCAGAGGTTATCAGTTTGATTTCCTCATGGCACAGACAGGTTGTGGGCTCCATCCCCAGTAGGGGGCATGCAGGAGGCAGCTGATTAATGTTTCTCTCACATCGATGTTTCTATCCTCTCCCTCTGTCTCTAAAATCAACTTAACAACATTAAAAACAACAACAACGAACTGTTGCTGTCAGTGTTTTTAGCCTCCTCCCTCCCTAGAGGAGGGTCTAGGGGTACATAGGTTCCCCCCAAACACATACACCTGACCCTCCATCCCTAGACGCAGAGGACTCCATCCTTGGCCCATGGGGAAAGTGGCGCTGTCTGTGCGACCTGGGCACGCAGGAGCGCAGCCGCGAGGTGCTGGGCACAGCGCCAGACCCGGTGTTCATGGACCGCGAGGACCTGGTGCAGGTGCTGCCCTGCCGGCAACGCGATTGTTCATCCTGCAAGCCAATGGACTGCGACTGGAGGCCCTGAGTCCGGGTCAGAGGCGGGCCCGGAGGAGGTGGACCGGGTGGGCTGGAAGTCCCCAGGGTGGGCGGGAAGAAAGGAGGAACG
>NW_005370658.1:203123-214857 GCF_000412655.1 Myotis brandtii
AGGTGGGCATCGGGAAGGGAGACCTGGGGCCCTAGGTCTAGGGTTTGAGGCTGGTGTGGGGAGGAGAAAGCTGAGTCCGGAGATGTGAGCAGAAAAGACGTTATCGGGGCAGAAAGGAAGATAGTGGAGGAAAACAGAGACGGAGAAGCCGTGACCCCGAGGAAGGGACATGAGCCCGGTGAGAGCTGGGGACCCCCAGGCAGAGGAATGAGCCCTGCTGAGACCAGAAAATCAGATGGGGGAGAGGAGAAGGGCGAGGTGGGGGACAACTGACTCCTGATATACAAGAGTCTCTGAGGTCTTGGGGTCTCAGACCTCGATTCGGAGGAAGGGGAGGCTTCGTCCGAATGAGACAGAGGGTAGTAAGGGGCAGGCGGAGATCCTGATGAGGTGCCGAGAGGCAGGTAGATGAGAGAGGCAGTCCAAGGCCTGAGCCCAGTGGGGTGGGGACACCTACTCCAGGGCGCCTAGACTTTGTGGAGGGACAGGGATCGCGGTGGCAAATGGCTGAGTCCAGGTGGGGGACGGGAGTTCTGGGAGTGTAATGCTATTTCATCTTACAGGCCTGACTGGGCCGTTCCCTTCCAGTTCCGCTCAGTTTCCCGTTTAATTCCCGCTTCTCCCGCCTGCCGGGGCGGGCGAGGCTCGGGAGACCTCTGAGCGGGGCTTGGAAAGCGATCCCTCCCACCCGGTTTCTGAAAGTCAGAGCTCTGGGTTGGGCCTCGGGAACTACAATTCCCAGCGCGGCCTACGGCAGCTGCGTCGGCGTCGGCTGCGCTAACGTCACGGCGGCGGGAGGGTTGGGGGCGTGTCCTGCGCGCTGATTGGTCATGTCCAACCACTGAGGAACCTGCGGAAAACGCGCGCCGAGACCTGCGCCTGCAGACCTGGTTCCTGCAGACCGGGTTCCTGCGGCCGGTAGTGGCAGCCGCGGCGGCATGGATCTCGGAGAGCTGGAGAGAGACAATACGGGCCGCTGTCGCCTGAACTCGCCTGTGCCCGCAGTGTGCCGCAAGGAGCCGTGCGTCCTGGGCGTCGATGAAGCAGGCCGGGGCCCGGTGCTGGGTGTGTCCCCCGGGCTGGGGTGGAGGAGGGACGTGATCAGGGGGGTGCACATTGCACTGGAATGGGAGCCGGGATTGCACCGGTTTCGTTGTGTGTGAGGTGATAGCCATGGCATTGGTGATGGCACCGTAAAAAGTGGTGATAATGGAACAAGGATGGCGGCTTTCAGGGGCTCACTGGTTGGACCCCATTTTTCCAGGCCCCATGGTTTACGCCATTTGTTATTGTCCCATGTCGCGCCTAGCAGATCTGGAGGCCTTGAAAGTGGCAGGTGAGCCCTTGGTGTATGTCTGGGGAAGGGGGTTCCTGGGCATGTGCAGGGGCGGATGTACACTGGAGGGAGAGAGCAGGAATTGGGAGAACCAGCTGCTCCCCTTCTCTCCCAACCCTTTTCCCAGACTCAAAGACCCTGTCGGAGAGCGAGCGGGACAGGCTATTTGCGAAAATGGAAGAGGATGGGGACTTTGTGGGCTGGGCACTGGACGTGCTGTCTCCAAACCTCATCTCTACCAGCATGCTTGGGCGGTGAGGGGTCCCCAGGAGGGGCCTGGGTAGGGGGGCAGCCAACTTGGGCTGGAAGGGATTGGTGGCTGGAATGGGTTTGACTGGGCTCTGTTCCCCACTGCAGGGTCAAGTATAATCTGAACTCTCTGTCCCATGATACAGCCGCTGGGCTGGTGCAGTATGCATTGGACCAGGGCGTCAACGTTGCTCAGGTGAGCTAACTGTTGGGTTGCTCCATTTGATCACCTCAGGATTAAGTGGGAGTATGAGTGCAGTGGGCAATTCAGCATCAGACATATGTAATACCTCAAAAATATTTATTGCTGCTGTTGACTTCCTACTGCTTTTCCTACCCTAAAAAGGTGACCCACTAAGGACCATGGTGGGGCCCCAGCCCCACCCCCATCTATCTCTACCCTAAAAGCTCAGTGTCCAGAACAAATCCCACATCTGTCCACCTGTCCTAGCCCAGGGCACTCTCCAGTCCTGGATGCCTGCCCCATTCTCTTCCCTGGTTCCCCCACTTCCAGCCCCCTCTCCTACAATCTGCTCCCAAACAGCAGCAGCTGACAGTCATTTTTTTTTTTAAATGTAAATCTCAACATTTAATTTTCTGAGCACAGTGGAAATTAAATCAGGAACATTCACAGCCAAGGGGAGCCAAATGAGATTAAATTACCAGAGAGAAATATAAGTTGGCATGGTATCGAGTGCTCTGAGGCAAAGAACCAGCTGTTTTGAGAGAATGACATGGGCAAATACACTTGAGGGAGGGAATAGAACAAGGGAGGCCTTGCTGACGAGGTGGCTGAGATCCAGAAATGGAATGTGGAGCTGATGATGCCATACTGGAGCAGACAGACAAAGGCCCTGCCCTTGGGTTCATGCCTAAGTCAGGGAGATGGATGTTCAGCTAGTAAACAAATAATAAAGGTGATTTGTGAGAACAAAAACTGCTACAGAGATCACTTTCCCTCTTACCTCTCTGCTCTGGCCATGGGGCCTCCCCACCTCAGGGCCTTTGCACTGGCTGTTTCCTCTGCCTAGAACAATTTCCAGATCTCCACCCACAAGGCTCATTCATTCCTTCATCTCTTCCAGGCCTTTATTCAAATGTCATCACCTCAGGGTGACCTTCCCTGAATTGCCCACCTCCATTTAAAATGACAGCCTCTTCACCCAGCTGGTATGGCTCAGTGGTTAAGTGTCAACCCATGAACCAAGAGGTTACTGGTTTGATTCCCAGTCAGGGCACATCCTCGGGTTGTGGGCTCAATCCCCAGTAGGGAGCATGCAGGAGACAGCCGATCAATGTTTCTCTCTCATCGATGTTTCTACCTCTCTATCCATCTCCCTTCCTCTCTCTATAAAATCAATAAAAAATTGTAAAAAAAAAAATGACAGCTTCTTCCAATTCTTCCCTATCCTTTATTATTTACCCGGTTTCTTTTTTTTTTTTAAAGATTGTATTATTTTAAAAAATATTTTTATTGATTTCAGAGAGGAAGGGAGAAGGAGAGAGAAATAGAAACATCAATGATGAGAATCATTGGTTGGCTGCCTCCTGCACACGCCGTACTAGCGATCAAGCCCACAACCTGGGCATGTGCCCTTGACTAGAATCAAACCCGGGACCCTTCAGTCCACAGGCCGACGCTCTGTCCACTGAGCAAAACCAGCTAGGGTTTACCCTGTTTCTTGTCTGTGGCCCTCACCAGGGTGTCCCCTCCATGAGAACATGGATTTTTGTCTGGTGTGTTCATTGCCTTGTTCCCACTATTAAGTGCAGCCCATGGTATGCAGTAGGTGCTCAGTAAATGTAGACTATTGATGTTCTTTGTGAACGGAGACACTGAGGCAAGCTTGGCATGCAGGATGAAGTAGAGCAGAGGGCTATTGCTAGTCAGGCAAGTAGCAAAGGCCCCCAAAGCCCTCATGGCTTTTATTTGGGGAGTACAGCAAATAACAATGGAGTACAGCAAGTGACAATGATTAACAGGTATGCTTATGAGATCATCAGAGCTAAGTTATACATTAAACTATTAATTTCCTATGTTATACAAAGACCCTTTCCAACTGCAGCAGTGCACCCTCCCTTAAACTTTCCATGCCCTCATGGACTATTTATCACCTCAAGGAAAGTTCTGCCTCTGAACAATAAGTCTTGCTTGCAAGACTGTTTCTTCTGACGTGGCCTGCTTGCAGGCTCCCGCCTTTTCCTGGCAGAACATCCTCTTCTAGTTAACTTCATTCCGCTTGACCGCTACATAGACTGAGTACAGCTTGATCAGAAAAAGACTCTTTGGTTCAACAATAAAGATATAAAAATAAACAAATAAAGTTTAATTTGTAGAACTGCAAAAAAAAAAAAAAAAAAAGAAAGAAAGAAAAAAAGACTCCCTGGGAGGTGATGCTTGAGCTGAGACCCCTGAGAAAAATGCAGCCTGGGACGAGCCAAGAGAAGAATATTCCAGGCAGTGGGAACAGCAAGCGCAAAGGCTATGAGGCTGGCTCATTTGCACAGTTGTTTGTCTCGATGTTTGTTGAATGAATACATTTCTGCCACCACTGCAGGTATTTGTGGACACTGTGGGAATGCCAGAGACATACCAAGAGCGGCTGCAGCAGCGCTTTCCCGGCATTGAGGTGACAGTCAAGGCCAAGGCAGATGCTCTCTATCCCGTGGTCAGCGCTGCCAGCATCTGTGCCAAGGTTAGCCCCTTGCTGTCCATGACCGGCTCCCAGCGTCCCTTTAGGCAAGGGGCAGGTGTGGATGCCCTGAGGGAGGGACATCTCAAGTGCCTGTCTTGCCCACAGGTGGCCCGAGACCAGGCCGTGAAGAACTGGCAGTTTGTGGAAAAACTACAGGACCTGGACACTGATTATGGCTCAGGCTACCCCAATGGTGAGCGGATGGTGGTAGGGGCTGCTTTGGGGCTGTCCTGTGATAGTGATGCTGGTGGTAACTCTGACAAGGCAGTCCTGAGAGTGGTTCTGCTTACCCTGCTCCGCAGTGGGAGAGGCTGAGGCCCAGACTGGGGGCCACTTGCTCACAGTCATCATGTGGCAAAGCTGGTTTCCAGCTGGCAGGCTCCTTCCTGCTCCCTTCCTCTCTCTGCTCTCTGGAGCCCCAGTGAGAGACTGAGACCCATGGTGGGTGTCTGTCTGTTTGTTAAGGGGAAGGAGGCGGGATGAGGGGCCCTGGCTTATGTCCCATGGCCCCAGCTTAAATCCATCGTTTTCTCGCAGTATGAGACTCAGTTTCCTTGTCTGATATGGAAGTGATTGTGCTCCCCCAACACACACACATAGAAGGGCAGAGTTGAAGATTCAAGGTGGTTGGGTTCAAGGAACCCCTTGACCCTTCTGAGGCCCAGGAAGAGACTGGCAGGTGGGTGGGGCGACACAGTCTGTGATTGGAACTTAGGTGAGGCCAAAGTGAAGAAACCAGGTCCAGGCCAAAAACAGTTTGGCCAGCATTTGGTGCTTACTGAGTACCTGATGCATGCTGTGTAGGGTCAAGCCTTGGGGATATAGCTGTGAGCAAGACAAACAAGGATTTCCCTGTCCCCACTGAGCTCATGGTTACGTGGGGGGAGACGGACATTAACCTGATGACCCACAAATGCTGGTTTAATGACTGTTGTCCTCTGGGTTAAAGGAGAGGTCTCAGAGGCAGTCTTCTTAAATTGTACCTGAGCAACTGTTGGCCAGGTAGAGAGTCCAAGAAGAACTGCCTGTGCAAAGGTCCTTGAGGCAGGAAGATGTCTCAGGTAGTGCAAGGTGCCTTAGATACTCAAGAGGAGGCCTGAGATGAGATCATGGGGCCTCAGATGGAGTCTAGGGAGCTGGGGCTTTATGACAGGGCTCAGGGGCTGTCACCATTGCCACTCCACCCCTTCCCTAGATCCCAAGACGAAAGCATGGTTGAGGAAGAACGTGGAGCCCGTGTTTGGCTTTCCCCAGTTTGTCCGGTTCAGTTGGCGCACGGCCCAGAGCATCCTGGAGAAGGAGGCGGAAGGTGTTACGTGGTGGGTGTCCCAGAGGTGCTGTGAGGAGGGAGGGAGGCTAGGGCTCATCCCAGCCTGGGAGGGTGCACCCCCCAACCCCCAACAGCAGGTGGTCAGTGTCACCACCTCTCGCCTACAGGGAGGACTTGCCAACAGGGGATCAGGAAGGACAAGGGAGGATTACATCCTATTTCAACGAAAAGCCAGGAAACCGCCCCCATCTCCCCCACCGGTACTTCCAGGAACGTGGCCTAGAGTCAGCGACCACTCTCTAAGAGCCAGCCTGTACCCTTTTTACCTTCAGTTTGTGATTAAAATTGCTTAAGGAAAGCCAGGCATGGGGGTTGTACTTTGGGGTGGAGGTGGCTGGACCCAGCCGCTGACTTTTGTAACCTAAACAAGGTAGTGGGCACTGGGTGATTGATTTTAATTTTAAAAAATTTGTGAGAGTTTATTTGAGCCAAAATGAGGATATATGCCTGGGAACAAGATCGCAAATGCTCCCTGGTTCTATTTAAAAATATATACTTGTGTGATGCAGAATTAGGAAGGAGCACATGAGAAGCACCCTGCCCCAGATCACAGGTGGGCTTACCTGGTGTCTCAGTCTGTTTGGGCTGCAATAACAATATACCACAGACTGGGTGGCTTATTAACATCAGACAGTTATTACAGTCCTGAGGATGGAAGCCCAATGTCAGGGTGTCAGCATCGTCATGTTCTGGCGAGGGCTGTCTTCCGTGTTGAATGCTGCCACCTTCTCACTATGTCCTCACATAGGGGAGAGGGGGAGGGATCTCTGTGGGATCCCTTGTATACGGGCACTAATTCCATTCCTGACAGTCCCACACTCATGACCTAGTTGCCTCCCAAATGTATCACCTCTTCAATACCATCATCTCTGGGGGTCAGGATTTCAACATAGGCATTTCAGAGGGGACACAAACATTCAGACCATAGCAGGTGCCTCCTAGGTCCCTCCAGAGATAACCCATGTTACAAACATTGGTATAGGTATATTCTTTACCAAAGTTTTTGTTTTTTACACAAATGGGAGGAAACTATACCCTACACAGTGCACATTCCTCTTTGTGCCACGTATGTCTTGGAGGTAATTCCAAATGGGTATCTAAAGACCTGCCTCCTTGCTTTACAACTGAAGAGCTCTCCGTGGCATGACTATCCTGTAGTTTAATGCCTCTTAATAGACACTGAGTTATCGCTCAGCTTGCTGTTAAACCTGTATAGTAGGGAATTACGGGGATGGGCCATCATTTCTAGTGCACAGCTTTGTAGGATAAATTCCCAGAGGTGGGGTTGCTGGGTTTGAAAATGTATGTGTTTATCATTTGGAGAAGATATATTTTCCAATTGCCCTCTGTGGAGGCTTGTACCTAAGGGCACTCCCACCAGTAACGGAAGTGAGCACTGAGGGCAGGGAATGAACCTGAGCTATTTCAGCAGTGCCTAGACTCAGGAGGCATCCATCAATCTTGCTCTGTTGAATTAAAGAGACCTTGCCCCTGTTTGCCAGGTGAGGATAAAGAGGAGGAGGATTAGTAGTGGTGCTTACAATCCAAATCCCGGACCTGAGTCCAGTCCTTTGCCTTAGGGCAGTGGTTCTCAACCTTGGAATTTCCGGAGGATGAGGCCCAGAAACCAGGATTTTAAAAAGATTCCCAGGTGATTCTAATGTGCAGCCAAGGTTGAGAACCACTGCCTTAGGGATTTGGAAGAATGGGGAGGAAGGAAGGCGGCTTCTTGTGTGTCGGGGAGCTTCTTGCTGGTTGCACACCGTGGGAGAACACACCTCCTGCCCCGGTCGGTCAGCCCTTCTCTGACCCCGTCCCTCCCCCTCCCCCCATTTCTAGCACCTGAGTATTCCAAATGACACACCACTGTGAATCAGCCCCGAACTCGGACCGGAGGGTTAGAGTGGGACCCATCAGTCTGGCAACTGTCTTTCCCACCTGTTTCCCCAAGAGGCTGCCACATCAAGTGCTCTAGTTGGCGACTTTATTCGGGGGAGAGGGGGAAATGAGGTAGAGTTGAGTGTCTCTAGTAATCGGAGAGGAGCGAATCTCGGGTTCTAGCGAGGAGGGACAGGGCTCCGGAAACTAGAAGGCAGAGAGGGAGAGGGGTGGAGCTCTGAGTGACTATCGGGGCCGGGCAGCGGGTGGGGAGTGGAGGGACGCCTCTTCCCTCTAGGGCCGGGCGCCCCCTGGGGGCCGCTGCAGCTGCCACTGCCACTCCCGCTGCCTGCCACGTCCTGGATCCAGGTGCGAGGGTGGCGGGAGCGTGGGAAGGTGGCCTCCCGGGCCCTGCGTCCCTGTCTGCGAGTCGGAAGCACCGAGATGGAAATGTTGAGGCAGTCGCCACCGCCAGGAACTACCACCGGCAGCGTGTAGCCCGGAGCCGAGCGGCAAAGGTCCACCCCATCAGCGAAGGTCTGGGAGGAGAGGTGGTGGGCGTTTTCAGGACTGGGGAAGGGGGGCTTACGGAGGGAAAGACTGGGAGTTCCATGGAGAGTAGGGGCCCGGGGAGCGGTCTTGGGGAGGACGGTTCCTGCCTCTTGGTCTTCCTGGGAGTCTGGGGGAGGGACCATGGGGGAGGGGCGCGGGGACTTGAGGAGGGCGAGTAAGTAGTTCTTACTGGGTGCCAAGGGGCTGGGGCCTAGGGAAAGGTGAATGGGCTTCTGGACCTGCAGACTGTGGATGGCCTAGAGCAGAGACAGGCCCTTGGGAAGAACAAAATAGGTCTCTGTGGGCCTTAGGGAGCTACAGGCTTACGCATATGCCTTCCACTGTGGAGGTTGGGCTGGAGAAGGGGGAGGGTGGGAGCAGGGTCTTGGGGTGCTGGAACGGACTCGGACCGAGGCCATAGTACGGGGAGGTTTCAGCCTCTTCCCCGAGCCCGCTGTCCCATGCTCACCTGCCCGTAGGTCCTGCAGCCAGGGTTGCAGTCCCTCTTTTCTAGGGGTGGGAGCCAAGTCGGGCCGCAGGTGATAGCACTTTTGCAGATGGCAACCCTGGGGTTGGTGTGTGGAGAGAAGGTGGGTAAAGGCGCTGAGGTTGCGTTCCAATGGGATTCCTGCTCTCCAAGGATCTGTGTCTCTCCCCCCGCCCCCTTCCAGGTCCTGCCTCTTAGTACCAAGCCCCTACAAACACCACCCTCCAGATTTCTCCCCTCCCCATATTATATATATATATATATATACACACACACATATATATTTATTTTAGCCCTAGTCGGTTTGGCTCAGTAGATAGAGCATCGGCCTGCAGAGCAAAGGATCTCGGGTTCGATTCTGGTCAAGGGCAGGTACCTTGGTTGCAGGCTTCTCCTCTGCCCAGGCCCTGGTCTAGGCATGTGCAGGAGGCAACCAATCGATGTGCTTGTTTCTTTTCTTTTTTTTAAATATATGTATTTTTATTGATCTCATAGAGGAAGGGAGGGGAGAGAGATAGAAACATCGATGATAAGAGAGAATCATTGATCGGCTGCCTCCTGCACGCCCCACATTGAGGATTGAGCCTACAACCCAGGCATGTGCCCTGACTGGGAATCGAACCATGACTTCCTGGTTCATAGGTCGATGCTCAACCACTGAGCCATGCTGGCCGGGCTCGATGTGTTTCTCTCACATCAATGTTTCTGTCTTTCTCTCTCTCTTCCACTCTCCCTAAAAATAAATGGAAAAATATCCTCCGGTGAGGATTAACAAAAAAACAAACAAGAAAATTTTTAAATTGATTTCAGAGAGGATGGGAGATGGGGAGAGAGATAGAAACATCAATGATGAGATAGAATCACTGATCAGCTGCCTCCTGCACACCCCACACCAGGATCGAGCCCACAACCCGGACATGTGCCCTGACGGGGCATGTGACCTCCTGGTTCATAGGTCACAGCTCAACCACTGAGCCACACCAGCCGGGCCCACCCCATATTCTCTACACATACCCAGAGCTTTGTCACCACTGGCCGAGTCCCTGCCCATCACAGACCATCTGCTATAAGCTAACCCTTTTGTTTGTTTGTTTGTTTGTTTATCCAGGTTTTCCCTTTTAGCTTCTGTTTTCAATCAAGAGGCCCCACCCCTTTATTTAAAAACAGGTTCCTGGGAGGCCACGCCTCCCTACTGCCCATCTTAAAAGCCAGGGGCACCCTAACCAGTTTGGTTCAGTGGATAGAGCGACGGCCTGCGGACTGAAGGGTCCCAGGTTTGGTTCCGGTCAAGGACATGTATCTTGGTTGCGGGCATATCCCCAGTGGGGGGGTGTGCAGGAGGCAGCTGAGTGATGTTTCTAACTCTCTATCCCTCTCCCTTCCTCTCTGTAAAAAATCAATAAAATATATTAAAAAAAGAAAAAGAAAAAGAAAAAGCCAGGGGCTGTACAAGCTCCTCCCCTTTCTGCCTGGCTTCAAAACACCAGGCCTCATGCTTTAGAACCTGGCCATGTTGGAGGTAGGCCATATCCCTTCAAACTCTAGGACCCGTAAGCTGCAGATCCTGCCTTCGGCCCCACCCACAACATAGGCCATTCTTCCCACCTCCTACCAGGCATGGCAGAGCTCGGGGCAGAGCAGCTGTGTCTGGTGTACCCCCAGTAGCAGGAAGCGGAAGCGACTGCGGAGAGCAACTTGGAGGTGTCCCAGAAAGGATTCGCACCTGGACATCGGGAGAGACAGGACCTGATGGGTCAAGATGCCAGGGGGCTCTGGCCCCTGGGTGGGCAACTGGAGCAAAAAGCACAAGGAAACACTGGGGGGTGCTGTACTCGCCTGGGGCTCGGCTTCCTGCAGCCCTCTGAGAGGATTCCAGGTTCCAGAGCCTCTGGCATGTTCATCTCTGAGGGACAGCAAACAGGGCAATAGAGAAGGGAACTTCTTTCAGTTGAGGCTTTGGATCCTCATGTAGGGTTGACCTCAATAATATAATTCCTCTCAGACATAAAACACTTTGAGGTGCAAGTAACAATCATTTATCATAATCATAATCAGCTAATTATTTTCATGTCCCTAGTAGTGGTATTAGTGCTCAAATGCTTGCATACAACCCTTTACAACACCCCTACGATTTCTATTATTTCTCCCACTTTTTAAAAAATGTTTTTTTTTTATTGATTTCAGAGAGGAAGGGAGAGGGAAAGATAGGAACATCAATGATGAAAAAGAATCATTTACTGGCTGCCTCCTGCACACCCCACACTGGGAATCGAGTCAATCGAGTCTACAATCAGACTTGTGCCCTGACTGGGAATCGAACCCTGACCTCCTGGTCCATAGGTGGATGCTCAACCACTGAGCCATACTGGCCAGGCTCTCCCACTTATTAATGGCCCACATAAGGCCCAGAGAGGTTAAGTGACTTGCCTAGGGTCACACAGCTACAAAGTGGCAGAGTTTGTATTTGAACCCAGACAATCTGACTCCAAAGCCTGTTATCTTTAACCAACATTCTTAGGCAACTAGCCCAGGCTGCCCACCCTGGTCACTCTAAGTTCCTGTTATAAGGAAATTGTCATTGCTGTGTTGGACTGTGCATTCTTGGGAGTTAGGGGTTAGGCAGGGTCTGGAGTGCAAAGTGGCAGAGTTCATATTTGAGCCCAGACAATCTGACTCCAAGCCTATTATCTTTAACCAACATTCTTAAGCACTAGCCCAGGCTGCCCACCCTGGTCACTCTAAGTTCCTGTTATAAGGAAATTGTCATTGCTGTGTTGGACTGTGCATTCTTGGGAGTTAGGGGTTAGGCAGGGTCTGGAGTGCTCACCTGCTAGGTGCTGCTGGCCTGTACCCAGATCAGCTGCCAGCCTATGGTGTCTCTGGGACCTAATGGGGAGTGCACGGCTCCCTCCACATGCCCCTAGCAGGATCCATGCCAGGGTCAGTTGCAGGACCCAGGCCAGGCCCCTTGGTCGTGTACAGCCCCTGCAGGCCATGTCCACCTGAGATAAGAGTCAGCTCAGTTATGGGTGAGGTTTGGCTGTCCTTTTCTGGGAGCTCAGGGTGATCCTCTTGATGTACACTCAAGGATGGTACCAGGCAGAGCAGAGAATGGGCAGTTGGGAGGCATTGACCAAAGACCTTAAAATCTCAGGGGGCCACCGAGGCCTGGCTCTAACCCAGGGGTCCCCCCCCCCCCCCCCATC
>NW_005370658.1:214867-219094 GCF_000412655.1 Myotis brandtii
CCAGTTTGACCATACTGCCCCACCTCCCTCAGGGCCACCAGGACCTCCCACCCTTTCAGCTCTTGGACAGCCCCCTCCAGCCTCAGAACTAAGGGGACATCTCCAGCTCTTTCAATGTCTTGCCCAGTAAGTCCTGTCTTCTGCCCAGTCTCCGCCCTCCCTCTCAATCCCCGCTGGCCCCTCTCATGGTCACCTTCTCAGTCTACAATCGGCTTAGGGGCTGCTACTCAGGGCTGGGCCTTTGGAGCCAAGCTTGGCTGTGGCAGGAGTCAGGTTCTGCCGCTGGGGTCCAAAAATCCCAGGTCAGAAGACTGAGAGTCTGTGGAGACAAGACGATTCCCCCCCACCTCCACCCCCATGCCCCCTTGGGGCCCCTCTCACCTGTTAGCAGGACTAGGGTCTAGGGTGCTGCTGAGACACCTCAGGGTTAAGTCCAGGAAACGGACTAAAGGGGCGTGGTTTGATGCAGGGGAGGTGTTTTCCAGCACCACGCCTCCTGCCCCAGCTGACCAAAGGCTGAGGACCTGGGACTGGTGTATGTACATACATCCTTGTCTTTATTGTTGAGTTTTGGCATAAACTATGGATCTATATGTGTGGGGAGTGTGTGTCATGTCGAATGAGGGTGTGTGTGTGTGGCTGTGTGTGTTTTGTGTTGAATGTATATTGTGTGCAGTTTTTAAAAAAAATATTTTTATTGATTTCAGAGAAGGGAGAGGGATAGAGAGATAGAAACATTAATGATGAGAGAGGATCATTGATTGGCTGCCTCCTGCACACCCCCTACTGGGGATCAAGCCCAGAACTCAGGCATTTGCCCTTGGCCGGAATCAAACCTGGGACCCTTCAGTCTGCAGGCTGATGCTCTATCCACTGAGCCAAACTGGCTAGGGCTGTTGTGTGCAGTTTATATGTGCCTATTGCTTGTGTGGCTGTTCTGAATGAGAACTGTATGTGTTCCAAGCCAAGTATGTCCAGTTGAGTAAGAATCAGGTAATAAATGTAGGGAAGGGGAGTATAGGATCAGGTTAGAATGGGTGTCCTGTGAAAACGTTGGATCAGTGAGTAGATAAAGTCAGTGGGTAAAGATTGTTTTGTTTTAATTTTAGGTTTTTTAAAATCCTCACCCAGGGATAGTTTTCCATGGATTTTAGAGAGGGTAAGACAGAGAAAAATATGTGAGAGAAACACATTTGATTGGTTGCCTCCTGCACATGCCCCAAACAGGGACTGGGCCAGGGAGGAGCCTGCAACCAAGGTACATGCACTTGACTGGAATCGAACCTGGGACCCTTCAGTCTGCAGGCCAACGCTCTATCCACTGAGCCAAGCCAGCTAGGGTTAATGGTTGTGTGTGTGTTTTTTTAAAATATATATTTTTTATTGATTTCAGAGAGGAAGGGAGAGGGAGAGAGAGACAGAAACATCAATGATGAGAGAGAATCATTGATCAGCTGCCTCCTGCATGCCCCACATTGGGGATTGAACCCACAACCTGGGCATGGGCCCTGAATTGAACTGTGACCTCCCGGTTCATAGGTTGATGCTTACCACTGAGCCATGCTGGCCGGGCAAAAGGTTGTTTTTTTAAAAACATATGTTTTTATTGATTTTATCGAGAGGAAGGGAGAGGGGGAGAGAAACATCAATGTTCAGAGAATAATTGATCAGCTGCTTCCTGCATGCCCCCTACTGGGGATCGAACCTGAAATCCTGGCATATGCCCTGACCAGGAACCGAACCATGACCTCCTGGTTCATAGGTCAAGGCTCAACCACTGAGCGACACCAGCTGGACAATGGGTAAAGGTTGTTGATCATAAATGTTGAATATGAATGAACAAGAGGATGTTGTGCTGTGTAGAAAGGGTGTGTCTGCATCTGAAATATGTATGTGTGTCCCAGTTTGTGTAAATGTGTGTCCCTTGAGAACATTTCTTCAATTCGTTCAACGAACATTTATTGAGCACCTGCTCTCCCTCAGATTCTGGGGATGCAATAGTGCCCAAGACATGCAAATCTCAATCCTCATAGACCTGACATTTTAGTAGGAGAGTCTGATAAGAAAAGCAGCCCTTCCCTAGCCAATTTTGCTCAGTGGATAGAGCGTCGTCCTGTGGACCAAAGGGTCCCGGGTTAGATTCCTGTCTAGGGCATATATCTTGGTTGCAGGCTCCTCCCCGGCCCTGGCCCTGGTTTGGGCTCGTGCACGAGGCAACCAATTGATGTGTTTCTCTCACATCCATGTTTCTGTCTTTCCCTCTCTTCCATTCTTCCTAAAAATCAAAGGAAAAATATCCTCAGGTGAGGATTAACAAAAAAAAAAAGAAAGAAAGAGAAAAGAAAAACAGACCTGCAGTTGGTATGTGAATGTGTGTGTGTGTGTGTGTGTGTGTCCATGTGTTGTTTTGGGATGATCATGTGTCTGCATGTTCAATGAGAGTTTGTGTGTAGCTGAGCTTCCTTTGTTTTTTTGGAACTGTGTGTGCATGCTTGTGTTTGTATGTGTTGTGTGTGTTTCCACTTGCTGAATGTGTGTGTTTGCATTTTCTAAGTATGTGCAGAGTGAGTTTTTGTGTATATATGTGTGTGTCTGCTTGCTGAGTATGTGTGTGTGTTTGCAAAGTGTGTGTGTATGTATGTGGAGTATTTGTTTGCAGAGTGTGTATATGTGAGTATGTGAGGCTGAGCATGTGTTGGTATGTTCATGTTTGTGTGTTTGCAGAATGTATGTGTATGTGTGTATGTGCCTGTGCTTGTAGAGTGTGCATATATGTGTTTTTGTGAGTGATTACCACAAATCTCTCTCCATTTCTTCTCAGACTAGTGCAGAGTTTTTGTCTATTTTACTGACTGTTGTACTTCTAGATCCCAAAACATTAATTTGCACACACTAGGTGCTCAATACAAGTTGAGTAAACGGACCAATTAGGAGGCACTGTCTTTGGGCCCTTCTGTGGGCATCCATTGGTATCCTGGAGGCGTCAGCACCAAGACCTGGTGACCCTAACTTTCCCTGGCCCATTTTGGTGCAGTCCAGGGTGCTTGTAGGTCTATGCCTCCCGCCAGCCATTCCTCTCCCCTGACCTCAGCCCCTAACCCTGCGCGCAGATTTCAGCACCGCGGACAGAAGCTCCCGACAAATCAGCACCACGGAGAGCACCCACAACAACACAAAAATGCGGACCAACAGAAATGAAATAGATTACTTAGGCAAAGGCGCAGAGATGAGGAGACAAGCGCCCAAGGGACACCCAGACTAGCCCTCTCCATCGCCTTGTTTGAGAAGCTCGTGTTGCTCCTGTCTAGTGACCACGACCCCCAGAGCGCCCAGGCCAGTGATGGGCCGGACTCTTGGGAAGACCCCAGTTTCCAATTCCTAGACTTGGCGTGGGAAGCTCTCTGATGCTTTCCACTCTCTGGAAAGCATGGTCAGTATGGCTTCAACTATGGGAACACCGCGGAGGGGGGAGTTGAAAATCGCTCCAGCTGCCCACCTTCCCAAAGACCAGCTAATCATCCCTATAAATACAGCCTGGCTTGGCCTGGCCTGGCTCTTTAATCCTGACAGGGAAGGAGGGGGTCACTAGCGAGGCTGAAGAATCTCTGTTTGGGAAAGGGGGGGCGTTATGTGGATGCAAATGTTTTTCTGAAGGGGCATCTCCCGTGAAGACGGGTCTTCTTGGTGAAAATGTCACTTTAAAATCTCTCTCCTTGGGATATGGGGAGTCTCATGGGTGGGGACAATTTCCCACAGAGAATATGGCTTTTAGGGGGTCGCTCATTGGGGTTATCCTCACCAGGCTCCCCACGTGAAATGTCTGTCACCCGTGGGAACTTTGCAGAAATGTTTCTTCCTGGGGGAGGGGAGCTGGTGAGAGGAGGACTCGCCTCTCAATGACCATCTGTCTCGGGAATGATTTTCTGGGTGAGGGGAGAGTTTGATTGGCAAGGGCCTCCCTGTGGAGACGATGTCCCCATGGGAATGTGTCCCTGTTGGGTCGCGGGGGCACTCCCATAGGAAACATATCTGTGAGGCTATCGTTCTAGGTATTTCTTGGACTGGGCTCTACCCATGAGCATGTTTCTCCCCTGGGGCGCCTCCTCATAGGGGTCCCTCGGTAGCTCGGCTGTCTCTCCGGTTATCTGGAGGCTCCTCCCCCGCCTCCCCCACCCCCCAGCGCAGGGGACCTTGGCCGAGGCCGGGCTCCAGCGCCCAGACGCAGTG
>NW_005370658.1:219414-223159 GCF_000412655.1 Myotis brandtii
GCTGGGAGCCCTCCCCCTCAGGCGCCGCCCGGGGATCCAGGGCTCTGAAGGAGGGGGTGCAGCTCCACTTTGAGGATAGCCTGCCGGGCGCCCGGCCCGCCGGAGGGGAAGGGGCCAGGGCCGAAGTCATCACCCTGCAACTCCGCCGGGCTGGGGTGAGGGGGTCCAGAGCAAAGTTACTGCCCCAGGGCTCCCGCCCCTCGGGGCCGCCAGCACCACCGCAGCCGTAAACATGTTTGTGCGGCAGCCTCGCCCCTCGCCACCTCAGGCGCCTTTTGGAGGTGCGGGGACCCTCCGGAGACGTCCATGCACCTGCCCAGCCACCAGGCTGCTTCCTACTGACCTAATTGGACAGGCACCGAGACAGCCTCTCTTTATTGCCCTCCCCTCCACGACACCTCCCCCATCCTCAAGTCCAGCGCAGCTTGTGGGTGGGCGGGAGCGATTTTTAGCTCCTTGCAGCCTTAGAAGATGCTGGTCTCCAGGCTGCGCAGGCGCGGGAGGCGTGGGCCCACTGCTCGGAGTCGGACACTGAGGACTGTTGTGGAGTGTAGGGAGGCGGGGACACATCGGGAACTCCCACTTCCAGGACGGGTGGGGATTGTGACGCTGAGAAGGGTCTTCTCCAGTCTTTGGTGTGTCCTTCTAAGGGTTAATAGAGCGGTTTGGTGTTGCTCCCAAACAGACCTCAAAGGGAAAACTGATCAAAGCTTCACCCCAAGGCCTGCCTGGGGTCTGGTCCTTCTGAGCCTTTTTGGAGCTCAGTCCAGTGCTAGATGATTCGGAGGGGTTTAGGTAAAGCCATACGGGGTCCCAGACCCAGGCTACATCTCTTGCCTGGAGCTTGGGAAAAGAAGGGGGGGGTGGTTTCCAACCCTCATTCAGGGCCTTGTCCTTTTCCGGACTTCTCTAATCCACCATCCCTGAGGTTGGAGGCCAAGGTGAGCTGATCAGTCACTGCAGCAGGAGAAATCGGGGTCAGACAGCAGGAAGGACTTTCCAGGTGTCTGGATGATGCTGGAGCCAGACCTATGGTGCAAAGCTATTTTGCTTTCACACAGAGCTCAGGTGGCCTCATCTGGGAGCCTTGGACTCTGTAAGTCTTCCCTCTCCGTTCCAGGCCTGACTTAGGAGAAAGGGTTCTGAGGAAAGGGAGGGAGCTGCGGCAAAGCCAGAGCAAGTGCTGAAGGAGCCAGGCCGGGTACGCGCTGTCGGATCTCCAGGAAAAGGGAGGGGAGGGGCGGGGCCTGCCTGAGCTGTGCCTCCGCCCTCCGGGCCGGCGCCGATTCCCATTGGCTCAGCGCCACGCGGGATTTCTGTCTCCCGCAAGACCACACCTCCAGCCCAGGATCCTCCCACTCGCCCTCCAGTCCACCCGGAGGCAGCCACTAGTTTTTGCCACGGGCGCGAGTCTTGCTCCTACCTCTTCCCTCTGGCAGGGTCGGGTTAACCGGTTCGTTGCCTGGATACACCCTCACGCTGGTGCAACCCCTTAAGAACTGTCCCACAACCTCTGAGCGCCCGAGGGCTCCCTGTGAGCAACTGGGATCGTTTGGACAGCATCCGGGTTCCCATGCCCTGTTCGCAGCGCCGTCCATTAATCCCAGGGAGATGGAGCATCTGCTTGGCAGAGCCATTCTGCAGCTGGGGATGGATGTGACGTCTGTTACACTGACGCCAAGGATCCAGATCCTCTACGGCTCCGGTTTGCCCCTTTGTTCGACCTTAGAATGTTTAGGACCGCGAGCGGATGGAGCTAGGTTTGAGGACTTCTCCGGGAGGGGCTTAAAGGTTCCTCAGGAGCTCACCTTCAAAAGCCAAGCGTACCCAGGTCTGGAGTCCGGGGCTCCGTGGCCAGAAAATCCAGGTCTTGATTTCACTTGGGCCATTGCAGTCTTGCAGCCGGCCAGGCTGGTCCAACATGCAGCTCATTCAAGCTGATCCTGTGAAGAAAGGGGGAAAACCCGGTATGGATTTCAAGTCACCCAGTGGCTCTGTGGGGCAGGACTGCTGCTGTAGACATTGTGCCCTTTGACCCCAAACCATACCTGTGTCCTCTGTACATGGGAGTGGGAAGTCCCTCTGGCCCATCTCCTGTCGCGCAGGGTGTCCACCCACAATAGTTCCTGTTCCTGTGACCTAATATTGAGCATTAACTATGTGCTAGGTATCATGCTGAGGTGTTAGGCACCTGCATCATCTCACAAAATTCTCTTCGAGCATAACTATTAGAAGGTCATTTGCCAAGAGGCAAAGCTGGGATTTGGACCCAGGGCTTTCTGCTTTCAGGAATCCCAAAGATGATGAATTTCCTCCTGGTTGGAATCCCAAAAAAATGAATTTTTGAAACCGTCACCCAAATTTTGCAGCCCTACCCAATCCCCTTTATTCACATCAGCCTGTGGACTCAGGACTGGCTGGAAGGTGGCACCCCTCTCCCCATTGCTCTCGGAAGAGTTCAGACCTATGCAATTTCTGGTCCCTGTAGTGACTTCCTGTGTGCTTAGCAAACAGAATATGACCATTCTCTGATGTGTACACATAAAATTAATGGCTACTAATTATTATCACTGCCATTATCAAAAAAGACCACCTAGCCATCATCTAATCCCCAATTCAAATCTCGGTTTTGAGCCACTCTAACTATCCCCATCCCCAACCCTGTGGATCTGGCTGGGAGTGGGGTAAAACCCTTGGAATGTGGAGGATTCATTCATTCATTCATTCATTCATTCATTCAACCTTTCATGCTTTCATGCTTGAGCATGCCAAGTCCGGGGTGTCCTCCATGCCTTTGCAGTTTCCTCACCTTGAATGCTTTCTCCACAGATGCTCCCATCTTAAAAGTCACCTCCCCAGAGTAGCTCTCTCAGACCTTCGTGACCCCTCCTAGCCATTTCTCATCATATCTCCTCGCTTAATTTTTTAAAAAATATATTTTATTGATTTTTTACAGAGAGGAAGGGAGAGAGATAGAGAGTTAGAAACATCGATCAGCTGCCTCCTGCACATCTCCTACTGGGGATGTGCCTGCAACCCAGGTAATGCCCTTGACCGGAATTGAACCTGGGACCTTTCAGTCCGCAGGCCGACGCTCTATCCATTGAGCCAAACCGGTTTTATCATATCTCCTCGCTTAATTTTTGTTAAATTCATGACACTCATTACTGTCTAAAACGATGTCATTCACTTCTATATTGATATTGTTTTGTCTGCTTTCCTCTTCTGAATGCTGGTCCCAAAAGGGCAAGAATTTTTGTTTCATTCAGTTCTGTGTCCCTAGTGCCTAGCACAGTGCCTGGCATACATACAGCAGGTGCTCAAGAAATATTTTTTAAATAAAGACTCCTATTTCATTTGCACATACATACATTGAGATGCCAACTCAGGAGTCCTCTATGGGGCCCTGTGCTGGTCTCTGATGGTCAGGGAAGAATCAACCTGATAACCCTCCCCGCCCCCCTGCAGTCCTCAGCGCATGGCCAAGGGTGCCAGTGATGATGCTGGTGAGGGCCTGTGCCACCCAACTTCTGCTCCTCCAGTCCAGGGGGCTGAGAAGACTTGCCGGCTGTGGCTGCTGGCCCATGCTGACCTCTATCTTTTTGCTCCTTTGCCTTCCAGAAGGATTTGCCCCTGCCCCGGAAAAGCAGCAGGTGAGCCTTGGGGAGACATGCGCTGGGCTGGACGCCCCTTCTCCAGCCAGGGTTGGGGTGCAAGGCAGGCGCGGGCGGGGCCTGGCGCATTG
>NW_005370658.1:223939-229164 GCF_000412655.1 Myotis brandtii
ATTTAGGGGCTGGGGGCTCCCTCCTCGGAAGCTTGAATCCTGAAGGGCAGAAAGGAGGGGGGTATTTTTACCATAGCACACACTCCCCCCCAACACAGCCTCAGACAGAAAATAGTGACACACAGCGTCACGTAGGACATGAAGTCACACACACATATACACACACAACAGCCCTAGTGGCCCAGATACATCCGGGGAGCGCCACGCATACCCAGCCAGACAGTGGCTATAGGTCAGAGACCTGTACAAACCCACGGGGTCACCCCCAATGTCACACAATAACAAATAAACCCACAGGTACACTATTTTGTACACCCAATAAGATGTTACCTGTATGGTTACCTGTAACACACATGATTTTGCTACCAGAGATGCACACACACACGTGGCAATGACATCCATGCATGCAGTGTTACAACACATGGTATCATCTAAGCATGTCGCATGCTATGTCACACGGATGCCAGAACAAATGGACACAGGTTCTCTTGCAGAGCATGAAATACATAATATTGCACATTATCACGTGCAAGACTCATACAGGGATTGTCACACACAATCGCATGCTCAGACATGCCCAGCGTCACAGGGTGTTAAACCTACACACAGTAAATGCCACTCATGGACACTCACGGTGAATGTCACATGCAGACACAAGGACAGCATCTCATACAGACTTTGCCGCATAAAGACGTAGACACAGCTGGAGCAGAAATCATGCATCACACAGATTTACAGCACACACTGGCATATCCATCATGCACCAGTGACATCACACATTGGGTCATATAGACACACAAAAGTACAGGTTGTATCACACAAGTCAAACACAAGGACCGTCACACGTGATGCCACACTAGTGTGGATGTGCCCAGTGCTGAACTCACACACTGGGTGCCTGCCACATGTCTCGCACAGACCTAGACATACAGACACTCGGTGTCTCCAACAGTGTCACACAGACAACATGACTGTCACTCCGTGATGGAAACTATACCCCACATGGTCACACATGGCTCCCACGGGATGTCTTTCACATACACGTCCCAGCTGCATCCCCTCCATTCAATCTTGTATCCTCCTTGACTGTCTCCTCCTCTGAGCAGTTTTCTGGGGGCCCTTCCCAGAATGGGAGGGCGGCTGGTTGGGCTCACAAACTCCCTGGGCTGCGGCCTGGCACCTTTGCCTCTCCTTCCCTGCAGCTGCCGTACCAGTAACCGGAAAAGCCTCATCCTGACCAGCACGTCGCCCACGCTGCCGCGACCCCACTCCCCACTGCCTGGACACTTGGGTGAGACAGGTGGTGGGTGTGGACCAGACTGGAGGAGGCGTGGCCACAGGAGAGGGGTGTGTCCATGCCGCAGGAGGGAGGGCGGAGTCTGGACAGAGGATAGCGTGGTCAGTCCGCAGTGGCTGGCAGAATGAAGGGTCCATACCTGAGGGGCGTGGCTATGGCAGAGGAAGGCAGTATCGACCTGAAGGGGCTGGGCTAACTCCGTATCCAAAACACCTTCGGAAGGCGGGGCCACAGCGAAGGGGGCGTGGCCCACTCCCTCTGGGACTAGGCTAAAGAGGGAATAGCTGCAGCTTGCAGCCGCTTTGGGGATCAGGGAGTCTGATGGGGTTGCCACCAGCCCAGCCTGAAGACCCCCCTCTTTCCGACACAGGTAGCAGTCCCCTGGATAGCCCCCGCAACTTCTCCCCCAACACCCCCGCCCACTTCTCGTTTGCCTCTTCCCGAAGGTGAGTCCCTGTCTGCTGGGCCCCAGAACCCTGTCGGACCCTCTCCACCCACCGTCTGGGCTGCCATCTGTTCCCTTCCTAATTGGGCCTGAGTCAGGACCGGAGGGCTCCGCTGAGTGCCCCAAGGTTCCCGCGGGAACCAGCGCCCAGACTGGGGGGCGGGGCCTATAAGGGGGTGGGGCCAACCGCCTGTGCGAAATCCGGGGCGGGAGCGGGTTTCCTTCGCTGAGCAGCGGAAGCCCTGGGTCCGCCTCGCGCCCAGCGCTCCTGGCCAGGTGTTTCCATAGCAACAGGACGGGGGACAACAGAGAGGAAGTGCGCAAGCGCAGACTCCGCGGTGCCCTTCTAGGAACTCTGGATGCCCATTGTGGGGGAGGGCGCCTGGGGCTACTTCTTGAGCGCCCAAGGGGAGGAATCTCAGGTTTCCCTCTAGGGAGGGGGTGTCTGCGTGTTTCTGGAGTGTCTCTAAATGCATTTTCTGGGGCCTCTGGCAAAATTGGCGGAGGCCGAGAGATTCCTTGAATATTTGGGAGAGAAACTTCTGGGAGTCGCCAGTGTGTGTGGAGGGGTCTCTTTTTCTTTGAACTTGACTCATTCTAAAAGCGTTGTCCGAACACATGCTGTGTTCTGGGAGGTGAGCATAGGGGAACGACACCCCCTCTGTCCGCAGAGTTGAGTTGGGGTGGCCGGCCAGAGAACCAGGATTACTGCAAAGGCTGGTGAAGACTGTGGTGGGAGTCACAGGAGACTGTGAGGACAGAGGGCCTTTCCCTGGGGAGAGTGGAGGAATGAAAACCAGAAAATGGCTCCAAGATTGGGCCTAATGTGGTCACCTGCACGGAGGGTGGGCTGAGCAGGGCAGTGCCTGGAAGGAGGGAGGAGTCCAGTGTGCGGGAGTGTGTCCTTGTGACTGTGCCCTCGATGTATGCCAATGTGTGGGAGTGTAAGTTTGTGAGGTTGTGAATATGTGAAGCAGCTTGTGCCTACACATGTGTCCATGGGGAGTGTGTATCAGCATGTGAGCGTGAATGTGTGTGAGTGTGAATGTGGGTGTGTACCTGTAGGGTTGTCAATGTTTGTGAATGTGTGAGGGTATACACACCTCCCTGTGTGTCTCCATGTGAGTGCGTAATCTATGTGGGAGTGTGAATGAGCGTGTGGCTGTGTGAGAGTTTGAATGTGTGACAGTGCGTGAGGGTATCTTGAATGTATGTGTGAATGGGAAAGAGTAGAGAGAGTGTGTGTGAGGGAGTGTGTAGCTGTGTGTGTATTAGAATGCAAGTATTGGGGTTTTTGTAAGTGTCTGTGTGTATATGTGGCTGGATGCCTGATTTTTCAAGTGCAATTGTGTTAGGGTGGAAAAGTGTGATATTTGGGTCCAGGTATGGTTCACCTGTGAATGTGTGTGACTCAGTCCATGAGCACTAGTCACACTAACACTAGTGGGTGTGGCCAGGAGAGAGAGTGACTGATGGGAGAGCCTGTCTCAGTGTGTGCGTGTCTGAGAAGACCCAAGGGGTCTGCTTCTGTGAGCTTCCTCATGGGGGGTTCCTCTAGGGTTGATTTTTGGGGTCCACTGGGGTAACTTCTTTGAGTGGGCTGTTCTGGTCCTCCTTGGGATCCTTGCTGGGGACCAGTGTGGCCTGAGTATGGCAGGAGAGGAGGATTATGGGAAGGAGCAGAGGAGACTGGTGCCTGACTAGAAGACTTCCCCTTTACCTCCTTGACTTGGAGGGCCTCCGGGAATCTCAGAGCACAGATATACGCCCCCAACCCCTGCCCTGGCCCTGGCCGGTGGCTTCTCTCACAACCTGAGAAGTGGAGGGGACTGGTGGGACCTGGTAGCCTCTGAGCACCTTGGCTGGATTCCAGGGCGGACGGACGCCGTTGGTCTCTGGCTTCGCTCCCTTCGTCTGGCTATGGCACCAACACACCCAGCTCCACTGTCTCGGTGAGTGTCGTCTGGGTGGGCAGGGGATCCTCTAACCCAAAGGCCCACGCCCAGGCCAGCAGCTGGGCTGGCCTTATTGGGCGTTTTGGGTTTTTCTTGTCCTCGGAGAGTCACCTGTCCATCTATTAGTGAGTTGCAGGTCCCACCCTTCCACCCCCAGCCCTGTTCTCTACCCTCACTATAGCTTCTTGGGGATCCTATTCATCACCAACTTATTTTACAGATAATGACATGAAGCCATTTGCCAAATGTTCAAAGCTAGCCAAGGCGTGTCTGCCCTTTACCCAGAGCCCATTTGCTCACCCACTGCAATACCCAAAGTTCCTCTGTCCATCTGCCCCCTTTTCTACCTGTGTGTCTGGTTTGCTCATCCATCCACTGGAATGCTGTGGAGCAGATATTTAGCATGTGACTGTCATGTGGTGGGTGAGCTCTACAAGCTGAGCAGGGTCCAAGGATTCACAAAGCCCTCATGGAGGGAGATAGACCAGCAAGAAGGCATTTACAATGGGGGATTGGAGCTGTGATGGGAGTAGTGTAAGGGGAAGTGGTAGCAGAGTGGAGGCAACTGACTTAGCTAGGGGAGAGTCAAGTAGGCTTCCTGAAAGAGTTGGCATTGAAGCCAAGACGAAGGATCAGCAGGAATTTGGCAGGTGGAAGAAGGGAGGGAAGGGTGTTCAAGGAATGGGGAACAACAGAGAACTGGCCACATTGGGAAAGTTGAAAATAACCTTGTGCAGTTGGACTTTGGGTTGGAAGTAGAGGAGTCAAGGTGAGGCAGGCCAACACCCTGATTATGCGAGGGCCTGTTGGCCAGGGCAGGGAGGTGGATTTTATTCTAAATGTAGGGGGAAGTCATAGAAAGGCTTTTTTCCCCCTGTATTCTATTAAAATTTCAATCTGAACTATTTGAAATTGTGCTTTTGTAGGTCATAGATTATGTGCTTTTCAAAATTATTTTAGTAGATACTGATGGGGTAGAGAGTTTTAGGCAGGGGAGTGAGTGATGTGATGTTTAAAAAGAGCATTGTGGCCCTAGCCGGTTTGGCTCACTGAATAGAGCATTGGCCTGTGGCTGAAGGGTCCCAGGTTCGAATCCAGTCAGGGGCACAGGCCTGGGTTGCAGGCTCGATCCCCAGTAGGGGGTGTGCAGGAAGCAGCCGATCAATGATTTTGTCTCATCATTGATATTTCTAGCTCCCTCTCCCTCTCCCTTCCTCTCTGAAATCAATTTAAAAAATATTTTTTAAAAAGAGAATTCTGCCTACAGAATCAAGTGGATGTCCTTGTGTCTCTCCACTGATATCTGTGGGTCTGTGTTTGCCCTGACTGCATGCCAAGCCCTGACCAAGGACCAAGCAGAGCCAATCACTGTCCTCAAGCAGAGCAGCCAGTAATCTACACTAATAAAAGAGAAACATGGTAATTAGCGTACGACCGCTACCCTTCCCATTGGCTAATCAGCATATCCTTATGCAAATTAACTGTCAGCCAAGATGGCGGCTGGCAGCCATGCACTGAAGCAAACAGG
>NW_005370658.1:230332-232378 GCF_000412655.1 Myotis brandtii
CCCTCCCCCGCCCCGAGTGCACAAATTTTTGTGCACCGGGCCTCTAGTCCTATATAATAAAAGGGTAATATGCAAATAGACTGGATGCAGAATAACTGAACAACCAATCAAAGTATAATATGCTAATGATATGCTAAGGCTGCTCAACCGCTTGCTATGACATGCACTGACCACCAAAGGGCAGTCAACTGGCCAACCAGTCGCTATGATGTGCACTGACCACCAGGGGGCAGATGCTCCCATTGGTAGGTTAGCTTGCTGCTGGGGTCTGGCCAAAGGGGACTGAGCAAGATGGGCCGGACACACTCTGGAGCCCTCCCCAGCCCCATGGTGCACTGGTGGGGTCCCTCAGCCTGGCATGTGCCCTCTCGCAATCCGGGACCCCTCGGGGGATGTTGGAGAGCCGGTTTCAGCCGATCCCGCAGGCCACTCCCCTTGGGAGGGTGCCAGACGCAGGGGCGAGCCCTCCCAATTGGGACTTATTGGGCGCAAGCCTGCAGCAGGTACAGTGGGGCTGGGATGAATGGGAGCGGCAGGTAGGAGCTGCAGGTGGCATTGGACTGTAGGTTTCAGCCTGCTCCCTGCAGGCCACCCAGAGGGACCCCACCCATGTACGAATTCGTGCACCGGGCCTCTAGTAACAAATAAATAAGTAGAGGAGTCGAGGTAATGCAGGTTGAGACCCTGATTTTGCTGGGGCCTGTTGCCCAGGGCCTGGAGGTGAATTTTATTCTAAATGTAAGGGAAAGTCATAGAAAGGCTTTTTACATAAAGATGTAATAAGTCAGGAGATAAATACAGCAAGAAGAAACAAGAGAGGGTTACTCTTTAGCTTTCTCATCTCCTCCCCCTCTCTTCCCCCTCTCCTCCCAGAAAAAAAAAAAAAAAAGAAGAAGAAACAAGAGAGGGTAAGCATAGGAAGAGATAGGTGTGTGTTCAGAGGAGGCCTCTCTGAGAGGTGACATTTAATCCATAGTAGATGTGCTCCAGGCAGAGGGAACAGTCAGTGCAAAGGCCCGGAGGCAAGAGTGTGTCTGCCTTGTTCAAGGTTTATCAAGAAAGCCATAGCCCAGCTGGCACGGCTCAGTGGTTGAGCCAGTCGACCTATGAACCAGGAGGTTACGGTTAGATTCCCAGTCAGGGCACATGCCTGGGTTACAGGCTCAATGTGAAGCGTGCAGGAGACAGCTGATCATTGATTCTCTCTCATTATTGATCTCTCTCTCTCTCTCTCCCTTCCTCTCTGAAAAAAAAGAAGAGAAAAAGAAAGCCATAGCTCTGTGGCTGGAATAGAGCAAGTGAGGGGGAGAGTGGGCAGAGGTGATGACAGAGGGCCAGGGCCAGATGTTAGTGCAGAACCTTGTGGGGTGTGGGGGGGACTTTAGTGTTCATTCTGAGTAAAGTGGGAGCCCTGGCGGGTTCTGAACAGAGAAGGGATGTGACTTGACGCTCCGGTGTTTACAGGCTCTCTCTAGTCACATCTATGTCTGTGTTACTGTTACCCGTGTCTGTCCTCCCTCTGTTGCCTGGAGTCCCAACCTGGGCCCTGGGACATCCAGGATCCTGGTCCTAATCAGGCCCTAATACCAACCTTGCCAGTAGTCCATCCACCCCAGGAATCCCAGGCCAGGGTCCCAGGATGTGAGGGGCCGGCAGTAGCTCTGACCCTCGTTCTGCCCCTCCCCAGTCTTCCTGCTCCTCCCAGGAGCGCCTCCACCAGCTGCCCTACCAGCCCACCGTGGACGAGCTCCACTTCCTCTCCAAACACTTCGGCAGCACCGAGAGCATCACGGATGAGGATGGCGGCCGCCGCTCCCCAGCCGTGCGGCCCCGCTCCAGGAGCCTCAGGTGGGCCGCCATCCCCCAACTCCAAGCGAGTCTGGGGGCTTGTGCACCGCGAGACCCCGGTCCCCGCGAACAGGCGGGGGACTGGACAGGATGGGCTTTTCTCCTACAGCCCCGGGCGCTCCCCCTCCTCTTATGACAACGAGATCGTGATGATGAACCACGTCTACAAGGAGAGGTTCCCGAAGGTGAGGCGGGGTC
>NW_005370658.1:232474-234942 GCF_000412655.1 Myotis brandtii
TCTCCTGCGGCCACAGCCCTTGGGCTAAAGCCCAGCCCCGAGCTCACACCGTCTGGCCTCCCTCCTCCGCAGGCCACCGCGCAGATGGAGGAGAAGCTGCGGGACTTCACCCGCGCCTATGAACCCGACAGCGTGCTGCCGCTGGCCGATGGCGTGCTCAGCTTTATCCACCACCAGATCATCGAGCTGGCCCGGGACTGCCTGACCAAGTCCCGCGATGGCCTCATCACCACCGTCTACTTCTACGAATTGCAGGAGAACCTAGAGAAGCTGCTGCAGGATGTGAGTACTTGAGGAGGCCAGCCCCATCCCAGACTCTGCACCCCAAAACCAGGCCAATGCCATCCTTCACCCCATACCCACTCGCGGGGCTCCTAACACGTTCTAGGCGCTGGTGGGGAGCTGAGGATTCAGGGGTGGAAAAGAAGGACATGGTTCTGATGGGGGAAGTAGGTATTTAACCTCCTTCAGGTCTTTACTGTCACCTTCTCATATCCACTTTTTATTTTTATTTTTTTAAATATATTTTTATTGATTTCAGATAGGAAGGGAGAGGGAGAGAGGGATGGAAACATCAATGATGAGAGAGAATCATTGATCGGCTGCCTCTGGCACACCCCACATTGGGGATGGAGCCAGCAACCCAGGCATGTGCCAGGAATCAAACCATGACCTCCTGGTTCATAGGTCAACGCTCACCACTGAGCCAAACTGGCTGGGCTCAGGTTGGCTTTTCAGACCCGTCTATTTAAAATGTCAAACTCTGGCCCTAGCCGGTTTGGCTCAGTGGATAGAGGGCTGGCCTGCAGGCTGAAGTCCCAGGTTCGATTCAGCAGGAGGCAGCCGATCAATGATTCCTATCATTGATGTTTCTATCTCTCTCTCCCTCTACCCTCCTCTCTGAAACCAGTAAAAAAAATAATAAAATAAATTAAATTAAATGTCAAACTCTGCTCACACTCACCACCCACTATCTCTTTAAGATTTTACCTTAGCACTAGCACCATCCATCACAATGTCTGTTTTTTCTTATCTTATTTCTTGTCTCACCTACTCCAATGTCAGTCCCACAGGTGGGTGATGAGATTGCCGGTTTGTTCACTGTTGTATCCTGACTGTCCTGCACATAGTAGGCGGTCAATAAATGTTGATTAAATGAATGGATGAATAAATGAAAGTAAACAAGGTAATGTCCCTACTCAATGATAATGCATAGCATTTTTTGAACACCTAGTATGTGCTGGACACTGTGCTAGGGCACTGGGAACACAACAGTGAACAAACCAGAGAAAGATTCCTGCTTTGCTGGGGTTGCCATCCTAGTATGGGAGATGGGCAGGAATATGAAAACAGACAAATCAAGGTAGTCAATGATTTCAGCTGATGTTTAAGGCTATGGAGCAAATAGAATAGGGCAACCAGATGGAGTGTTAGGGCTTTCCTTGTAAGGTGCAGGAGGCCTCCCTAGAGGAGGTTTCTTTGAAATTGGAAGAAGAAGAATGAGGAAGTGGCAGCTATAAAAAAAAGCTGGGAGGAATGTGTGTTGAGCAGGGTGAGCAGCACATACAAAGGCCCTGAGATGAGGAGGCAGTCTGGAAAATTCCAGGAGCGCAGAAGCCAAGTAACTGTACTATTTTGAGAAGATGAGGTTGGATAAGGGTATAAGGACCAGAATATAGGGCTCTGGGCTCCTGGCCCTCTGCCCTGAAGGACAGCATATTGGTATGATTACATACTTTGGCATCAAATCTGATTTGAGTTTGGATTTTGCCACTAGGTCCATAGGAGTCAAGAGCACAGACTTCAAACAGTATATATTCCCACTCAGGTCACTGCTTATGTACTGTGCAGCCTTTGCGAAGTCACTTAACCTCTCTGTGCCTTTTGCTATAAAAAGGGGATTCACTCATTCTTTTTTATTTTTTAATCTATTTTTATTGATTTCAGAGAGGAAGGGAGAGGGAGAGAGAGATAGAAACATCAATGATGAGAGAGAATCATTGATTGGCTGCCTCCTACATGACCCCCTACTGGGGATCGAACCCACAACCTGGGCATGTGCCCTTAGCCAGAATTAAACCTGGGACCCTTCAGTCTGCAGGCCAACGCTCTATCCACTGAGCCAAACCGGCTAGGGCCTCACTCATTCTTTAATGCTACAAATATTTACTAAGAATCTAGTCTGAGGCCAGCACTGACGTAGAAGCTGAAGAGTCCCTGCCCTAGGGGAGCTGATATTTTAGCCGGAAGAAACAGAAAACAAACAATAGGCATCAGGGATGGGATTAGGATGCTGCACGTGATTGATTCCCCCAGCCCCCAGAACATTAAAGTAGTTACTGAAGAAGTTGTAAAGTAGGTATATTAAAACTTAACATTACTTTTTTAAACAATCTAGTAGGTATTTATTTATTTATTTATTTGTTTGTTTTTAATCTATTTTTATTGATTTCAGAGAGGAAGGGAGA
>NW_005370658.1:235227-251782 GCF_000412655.1 Myotis brandtii
CCCAGTGGGGGGTGTGCAGGAGGCAGCTGATCGATGTTTCTCTCTCATAGATGTTTCTAACTTTCTATCCCTCTCCCTTCCTCTCTTTAAAAAATCAATAAAATCTTTAAAAAAAAAAGGGAGAGAGAAACATCAATGATGAGAGAGAATCACTGATCGGCTGTCTCCTGCACCTCCACACCCCTTCACATGATTTTAGGTTAAATATTTTATTTATAATTAAACCAGAATTTGTTATACTTTTACTTTCCTGGTTTTAGTGGAAACAAACTTATCAATACTAACATTTTTATAAAAACCATTAAAGATTTTGAAAGCAGGCATAGATTGTCACGTACCTTCCCTTTTGCTTCAAGCTCCAACATGCCCGTGCACGGCACTTGTTGCATCCTGTCCTTATTTAAATTTTGCTCTTTTGCTTGTCACGCATTTTATGCATTCATTTTGATTTTTCAAATATTGCATTAAAGTGTTAGGGATCTCAAAGAGTAAGGTTTTTGGTGCCAAGGTGCGTGCCTCTTCCCCTCACCCTGCTGGGCATGATAGAAAAGTTCATATGTGAGCTGTTTGAAGGGTATTCATGTGATAGAACAAGGAATAGGGTCATGGTGATTGAGGTGCTGCCAGGAAGTGGGGTGCAATTTTAGATTGGGGTGGGGAGATGAACTCCATCCAGTTGCCCTGTTCCATTTGCTTCATAGCCTTAAGCAATCAGCTGAAATCATTGACTTCCTTGGTTTGTTTGTTTTCATGTTCCTGCCCATCTCCCACCCTAGGATCTGAACCCCAGGAAGGCAGGAATCTTCCTCTGTGTTCCCAGTGCCACTCAGTTGCATGGAGGTGACAACCGAGTGGCAGGTTGCCCTGTTCTATTTGCTTCATAGCCTTAAGCATCAGCTGAAATCATTGACTTCTTTGGTTTGTTTGTTTTCATGTTCCTGTCCATCTCCCATCCTAGGATCTGAACCCCAGGAAGGCAGGAATCTTTCTGTGTTCCCAGTGCCACTCAGTTGCATGGAGGTGACAACCGAGTGGCAACCTGAAGAAGTAGAGAGCCACTCAGGGATCTGAGGGGAGAGCCTGTCAGTCAGAGGGATGCTGACTCAGCTCACATTATAGGGCTGTTTTGAACATGAATTGAATGAGTGAAGGTTTTTGGACAGCGTCTGCTGTAACAACAGTGATTGTTATTTTTACTGTGAGGTCTGTGCCTCAGTGTTCTCACCTATAAAATGGGACAACAGCAGCAGTGTGTAGCCAGTAGGATTGGGCGAGGGGCCTGGCTGAGGCAGGGCTTGTGTAAAATTTGCCATAATCCCACCCCAGGCCAACCACATTTTGTGCTCCCCTTCCCAGGCTTATGAACGTTCTGAGAGCTTGGAGGTGGCCTTCGTCACCCAGTTGGTGAAGAGACTGCTCATTATCATCTCTCGCCCTGCGAGGCTGCTGGAATGCCTGGTGAGGGGGCTGGGAGAGGGGAGGGGGCTGGCGGGGGCCCCTCCGAGCCCACCGCGAGCCCGCCCCTGCCCTGCCTCAGGAATTCAACCCCGAGGAGTTCTACCACTTGCTAGAAGCAGCGGAGGGCCACGCCAAGGAAGGGCACCTGGTCAAGACAGACATCCCTCGTTACATCATCCGCCAGCTGGGCCTCACCCGGGACCCTTTTCCAGGTGACAGCTGGGGGCACAGGGGCCGGAGGGAATCCACTGGGACCCTGGCCTCCACTCACTCTCGGTCCCTTCCTAGACGTGGTGCATCTGGAGGAACAGGACAGTGGCGGCTCCAACACGCCTGAGCAGGACGACCTGTCTGAGGTAAGGCCGGGCGGCAGCAGTCAGCACTCTGGTTCTGGCTGGATAGACAAGGTTCACCTCTGGCTCCCTGCCCGCAGGCTGGGTAGATCTGGCCTCTGCTCCGAGCCTCAGTTTCCCCATTTGGCAAATGGGTTAATAATAGGTCTTCCTCCATGGGCCTTTTTCTTTTTATGGTAAATTACACATAACATAACATTTTTAGTGCTCGCTTTGGCAGCACATATACTAAAATTGGAACGATACAGAGAAGATTAGCATGGCCCCTGCGCAAGGATGACACGCAAATTCGTGAAGCGTTCCATATTTAAAAAAAAATTTAAATGAACAATTCCGTGTATTTAGTACATTTACAACTTGTGCAGCCATCACTTCTATCTAGTCCTGGAGGATTTTCATCGCACAAAAAGGAAACTACAGTGGGGCCTTGACTTACGAGTGTCCTGACTAACGAGTTTTTCGAGATACGAGCCGTCTCTCGGCTGATTTTTTGCTTTGAGTTGCGAGCTAAAATTCGGGTTACGAGCCAGCTTCAGATACCCCACCGCTAGTTGGCGCAGCGAACGTCACAGTGAAAGCCACAACATCAGCCCAGCATCACATGTCTCACTCGTTCACTTCTTGATTTGACATACGAGTAATTTGAGTTACGAGCTCTGTCACGGAACGAATTAAACTCGTAAGTCAAGGCCCCACTGTATACCCACTAGGCAGTTATTCCCCATCACCCCGCCCCTGGCCCATGGCAATCACTGACCTGCTTTCTGTCTTTATGGATACGCTTGTTCTGAACACCTCACATACATGGAATTTTTCACTCTGTGGGCTTTTGTGTCTGGCAACGTGTTTTCAAGTTTCATTCATTTGTAGCATGAATCAGTGCTTCATTCCTTTTTGTGACTGAACAATATTTCATTGTATGGATAGACCATATTTGTTTATCCATTGTCCACTGGTGGGCACTTGGGTTGCTTCCATTTTTTGGCTGTTGTGTAAATAGAACATTTGTGTACAAGTATTTGTCTTGAACAACTGTTTCAATTCTTTTGGTATATACCTAGCGGTGGAATTGCTGGGCGATATGGTAATTCTAGGTCTAATTTAGTGAGGAACCACACATGAGGTTTTGAGTGAGTTGAGTGCCTCTCTGTGTTAAGAGCTCAGTGTAGTAAAATATGCCACAACCCCACTGCCAGGAGAGCCACTATCTGCCATAACGGCCATGCGTGTGCTTCATCTAAACTGTCTAGTGTTTTTCAAAACTTTGAAGCAAAATATAGAAATCAGAAGATTTTTGACTCAAATCTGGGGTTGGACCTCCTTTTGAAAAAAAATCAGAAGTTCTAACAACACTATGGTGAGACCAGTTGGCACTGAGTGGGGGCTGCCCTATGATATGGGGTACCTTCCCCCAGTGACCCATGGCCCCCACTTGGCCTGCCTCACCCCTGAAGGCATTTGAGTTTCTAACTTTTGTTTCAGATTGTATCTATTAACACACACACACACACACACACACACACACACACCTTTCCTATATATATGTAAATATATATATATTTAAAAGAATCTCACTATACATGCCATTTGTTTAATTTTTTGAATAGGTAATGGAATGACATCACTCAAAAGTCTAAAACTCTAAAAAGGTATTTATCTTTGATTGTTGTTTGTAGGATTCTACGTAATTCCATTTAATCAAACTTGTTAATTGAGTGATTCAAATCTTCCATCTCCCTATTCTTTTTTTTTTCTTTTTCCTGATTGATCTCATAGTTTCTGAGATATGTGTTAAATCCTTGTTTTGAGCTATTTCTTCCTATAATCCTGTCAGTTTTTGTGTGAGATATTTTTAGGCTACCTTGTGTTTTTTCATTCATGTATTTATTCCACAACCAAAATCATAACTTAAAAGTCGTAACATTTTTAAAAGGTAAAGGAGACTTTGTATCACAGCTGCATTAATAAAATAGACATTAGTCTAAAATGCAACATGAAACAGGTGTTCTGTTCCCATGTGGAATAAATACATAATAATTACACATAAAATTTCACTAAAGATCTGAGATGAGGCAATATCCCTTTAAAACAAACTATCCAATGAATAGAGGCATGCTGCCAGTAATTTCTATGAACATTTTACTGCAAGATGGAAAACTCCCCAAGGTAACTGCAAACTCAAACCCCTTGTCTCATGCACCTGGCCTTGGCTTTCGTCTTCCTTCTTCAGACACATCCAAATCCAGAAAGGCTTCTGCACCCCATGCTCAAAAATGCCACCATGAGTCCCTAAGGACCTCAGCACAAACTGCTATTAATAAGCCCATATGCAGCCCTAGCTAGTTTGGCTCAGTGGATAGAGCGTTGGCCTGTGGACTGCAGGGTCCCAGGTTCGATTCTGGTCAAGGGCACATACTTTTGTTGCAGGTTTGATCCCCGCCCCAGGTTGGGATGCATGCAGGTGGCAACCAGTCGATATTTCTGTCTCTCTCTCTGTGTCTCCCCCTTCCTTCCACTCTCTCTAAAAATCAATGGAAAAATATCCTCAGGTGAGGATTAACAAAAAAATAAATAAATAAGCCTATATGCAGCCTCCAGGGAAATCAGCTGCATGAACTCGAAGAACTGCAGCATTTCTTTGAACATTAGTTTTAATTGTCCAATGAGCTCTTTCAGGCCAGGTGCTTGTCATAAATAAACCAAAATATTGTCTTATTATCTTTATTTTTCCTTGCAAAATGTTAAGTAAGCCATTCAAGTAAAAAAGTTTTTTTACAGAAACCATAAAAATTCAAAGGTTTTATGCCCAAAAGGAAACCAGTTCTTTGCAGCCTAACTCATTTGTTTCTGGGCTGTGAAGAGGGAGATGAGGCCTCCCGCTGTCATGCCATGGTGGTCTGGTGAACATTTGGTCAGGCAGGCATCGTTTTAGGTGGATGGGCACACCATAGATTTCTGGAAAGTTTTCTGCAGTTGTGGAACTTTGTTTTTCCAGGCATAATCATATGCAGTAAAATCAGATGTTGTTGTGGCGGTGCTTCTGTGGAAACCACAGGCTTTAATCCCTTAGGGTTATAGGCCTCAGAAGCCCATGCTCCCACCAATTTCTGCGTGAAGCCACTAAACTTATAGTACACTAGAGGCCTGGTGCACAAATTCATGCATGGTGGGGTCTGGCCGGCCCACCCCAATGGGGGCCTATTGGGCCAGGCCAGCAGGGAGGAGGGGCTGCGGGAGGTTGGCCGGCTGGCCCCACCCCCGATCAGGGTGTTGGGGGCCCATTCAGGGCCAGGCCAGCAGGGGGGCGATCGAGGTTCAGATCAGGCCAGTTGGCTTCCACAGTACGCATCATAGCCACCAATTGTTCTGGTTGTTCTGGTCGTTCCGCCATTCTGATCGCTGGGCTTTTGATGATGCCCTGTGTTTGGCTATTCACAGCTGTTGTCTGTGAGACTGCCCCAAGGAAGGTTTAGGCTACATTCTTAGGAGCATATCGGTTCAATATTTTTAAAAAATATGTTTTTATTGATTGAGAGAGAGAGAAAAAGGGGGGGGAGAGAGAGAGAAACATTGATGTGAGAGAGAAACATCAATCAGTTGCCTCGAGCATGCACCTTGACCAGGATCAAACCCACACTGGGAATTTGCTCTGACCAGGAATTGAACTGTTGACCTGTCAGTGCACAGGACTATACTAACCAACTGAGCCACACTGGCCAGGGCTCATTATTTTTTTAATCTCATAGATCTTTTTTGTGTAATATTTATGTTCATAATCTCTTTGTCCCTAAGAAAAATAAAAATAATTTTCTAAAAAGGTATACAGTGAAAAATCTTAGATTCACCCTTGTCCTTTACTGCCCTATGTGCCCCCAAATATTATTAGTATATGTGTTGCTGAGTACTTCCCAAATATGATTATACTAGAGGCCCAGTGCACGAAATTCATACACTCGGGGAGGGTCCCTCAGCCTGGCCTGTGCCCTCTCACAGTCCAGGGGGATGTCTAACTGACGGCTTAAGGCCCGCTCCCTTAAGCTATCACTTGGACATCCTTAGCGCTACTGCGGAGGTGGGAGAGACTCCTGCCACTGCCACTGCACTCGCCAGCCGCGAGCCTGGCTGCTGGCTGAGTGGCACTCCCCTGTGGGAGCGCACTGACCATCAGGGGGGCAGCTCCTGCATCGAGTACCTACCCCCTGGTGGTCAGTGCGCATCATCACAACCGGTCGTTCCACCGTTCTGTCGATTTGCATATTAGCCTTTTATTATATAGGATAGTTCTATTTTACCACTTTTTTTTTTTTATACAAAAGTATATAGTACATATTATTACTTGCTTCCCCCTGCCCCCCAATAAAATACTTGGGAGAAGTTTCTGAATCTATATACTGATAGATTTCTAATTTTTAAAAAAAATATTTTTATTGATTTCAGAGAGGAAAGGAAGTGGGAGAGAGAGAGATAAAAACATCAATGATGAGAGAGAATTATTGATCAGCTGCCTCCTGCACACCTCCTACTGGGAATTGAGCCCTCAATCCCAAGCTTTGACCGGGAATCAAACCTTGACCTCCTAGTTCATAGGTCAATAATGCTCAACCACTGAGCCACGCTGGCTGGGCAATTTCTCATTCTTTTTAACAGGTGCATAATATTCCTTTATTTAAATGCCCATTATGTGTTTATTGAACCAATTTCCTATCGATGAACATGTCAATTGTTTCTAATACTTGCAATGAGCAAGATAGTACATATGTCATTTTCACATATGCAAGCCTATCTGTAGAATTATTTCAAAAGTGAAATTGCTGGATCAAAGGGAATGTACATTTATAATTTTATATACACCAAAGTACCTTCCACGGGGGTTATACCAATTTATTCTCCCAAAAGCAAGGTATAAAAGTACCTGTTTCCCCACAACTTTACCCACAAAGTGTGTCAGCCTTTTGGATTGTTTTCTTTCTTTTTTTTTCCTTTTGCCAATCTGCTAGGTGAAAAATGGTATCTTGGGTAGTTTTAATTTGCCCTCTGACATTATATGTGAGGTTGAGCATCTTTTCATATGGTAAGAACTCTAAATTCTAGTTCACAGATCTTGCCTATTTTTTTTTTTTAAGAAATAAAGTCTATTTTATTTTTATTTTTTTTTTGTTCTTTTTTTTTTTAAATATATTTTATTGATTTTTTACAGAGAGGAAGGGAGAGGGATAGAGAGTTAGAAACATCGATGAGAGAGAAACATCGACCAGCCGCCTCCTGCACATCTCCCACTGGGGATGTGCCCGCAACCAACGTACGTGCCCTTGACCGGAATCGAACCCGGGACCTTTCAGTCTGCAGGCCGACGCTCTATCCACTGAGCCAAACCGGTTTCGGCAATCTTGCCTATTTTTTCTCTTCAATTGCTAGGCTTCTAGTTATGGATTTCTGGGAGTTCTTTCTATATTAGGGTGATTATTTTGTAGGCCTCTTTCCTAATGGAAAAAAGTTGGGAATATAGCTTCAAAGTCAGACCATCTTGGGTTCAAGGCCTGATTTTGTTGCTTCCTCACTGTGGCACTTGGATGAAGGATGCATCCCCACCGTGCCTCGGTTTCCCCATGGCTAATGGGGTAACAAGAGTCTCCATCTTACCATGATGATGGTGGTGGTCTCACCTTCCCCCTTCAGGGCCGCAGCAGCTCCACCAAGGCTAAGAAACCGCCTGGCGAGAATGACTTCGACACCATCAAACTCATTAGCAATGGTGCTTACGGGTGAGCCACCTGGGGCTCTGGCAGGGGGAGGGTAGCGAAGGCCGGGTGTCTCGAGGTGATGGCCGGTCCTCGCTCTCTCCCCCTGCAGCGCTGTCTACCTGGTGCGGCACCGGGAGACGAGGCAGCGCTTCGCCATGAAAAAGATCAACAAGCAGAACCTGATCCTGCGCAACCAGATCCAGCAGGCGTTTGTGGAGCGCGACATCCTCACCTTTGCCGAGAACCCCTTTGTGGTCAGCATGTTCTGCTCCTTTGAGACCCGGCGCCACCTCTGCATGGTCATGGAGTACGTGGAAGGTGTGGCTGCCTGCAGAGCTGTAGGGAAAAGGGAGATTCACGCTGGTCAGGGCTGCTGAGTGGCCTGCCTGAGCCCCAGGCACCATATTGATAATCCACCTATTCATCCATCCAGTCATTGACCATCCATTCCATCTGTTCATTTCTATCCAGCCATCTATTTAGTTGATCTGTTTTCATTTTATTCAATATAGAAACAGCCATCCAATTGTCCATTTATCCATCCATCCTTCCATCTATTCATTCGCTAACCCATCTGTTTTTCCACCCATACATCTGTTTATACATTATACATCTATTTTATTTTTAATCCTCACCCGTGGATATTTTTCCATTGGTTTTTTAGAGAGAGTGGAAGAGAGAGGGGAAGACAGAGGGAAATACTGACGTGAGAGAAACACATCGGTTGGTTGCCTCCTGCACGTGCACTGACCAGGTACCAGGCCAGGGAGGAGCCTGCAACCGAGATATGAGACACGTGCCCTTGACCGGAATCAAACCCTGGACCCTTCGGTCCTCAGGCTGATGCTCTACCCACTGAGCCAAACTGGCTAGGGCCATTATACATCTATTTTTTAAAAAAATTAACAGACTTCATTTTTTAGAGCAGTTTTAGGCTTCCAGACTAAGTAATTAGAAAGTACATTGAGTTCCCACATACCCCTTTCCTCCAGTCTCCCTATTATTTACATCTTGCATTCGTGTAGTACAGTTGTTATAATTTATGAACCAATATTGATACATTATTAACTGAAGTCCATAGTTATATATTAGGTCCACTCTGTGTTGCACATCTATTTTTCATTCATCCATCTTTTTATATGTCTGGCCATTTATTCACTCATCAATTTATTCACCCACTTACACACCATCCATCCATCTACCAATACCGATTTATCTATTTATTAATCCAACATCCATCCATCCATTTACTATCTGTATTTTTATTATTCACCCAAATCTCCATTCTAGCAGCCATCTCATCTAGCTATCTCTATCCACACATTCATCTACCATTCATCCATCAGTTTATCCAGGCATCTAGCCATTCATCCAACCACCAATGTATATGTTTTTCATGTTTATCCAACCACTCATGCTGATAGTTATCCAAATACTATTATATCATTGCCCAAACCCACACATACTACGCTTATTAGGATACACACGTGATCTTCTGGGGCTGCAGTTATGCCACTCCTAAACCTCAGTCAGCGATCCATTCATTCAGCAGATGTCCCCTCGTTGCCTCCCTTATGCACGTGCTGTGCTAGGTGCTGGTGGCACAGTGGGGGCCAGACAGGCACACTCCCCTCTCATGGAGATTATATTCTGGGGAGACAGACAATAAACAAAACAAGCAAAGACAATAAGGTCATTTCATAGAGTGAGGACAGTCATGAGGACCTTGAGGCTTAAGGAGGCCATAGGGACATAGGTGGGCAGGGGCCTCTCTGAGGCCTGCACTCTTCCTGGAAGAGGGACCCCCAAGCACAAGGTCTGTTAGGTGAGAAGGCGTCTGGGTTTTGAGGTAGCAATTTTCAGCTGGTGCCACAAGAATTTTCAAAACATGCAATACCTGACTTAGTCACTGGCACTGACCTCTTTTTTTTTTTTTCTGTTAGATTGTCAAATAAAAAAAATGACTACAGCCAGAACAACAATGGCTGTTTGGTGTGAATGAATCAAAATTATACCTATTTGTATTTGTCAGATTGGCAAAAATAGACATTTTTTTGGTGTGCTGAAGAATTTTAGTTATTAGTTTATGTGTGCCATGAGATGAAAAAGGTTGAAAATCGCTGTTTTGAGGAGCAGCAATGGAGCTGGAGTCAAGTGAGCAAGTGAGCGGGAGGGTGGGGATAGATAAGGATGGAGAGGTAAGGGGTTAAGCCTGCAGGGCCTGGCAGGGCCTGGACTGCATTGGGTTTCATGCCAAATGCAACAGGCGGCCACTGGAGGGTTTTAAGCAAAGTTGACATGGTCTGACTTATGTTTTAATGCTATTTATTTAACTGCTGTGTGGAGGTTAGAAGAGGGAGACCAAGGTGGAGGCAATTGCATGGGTCTGAGGTCATGCAGAGGAGAGAAGTGGGTGGAATCGGGATCTTTGATGGGTTGAGCACACAGTAAGTGTGCATTCTCGGGCCTCCTGAACAAGGCCCAGCCTCAAAGTCTCATTTGCAAGTCAACCCAGCTTTGTTCTCAGTGTAAGTGTGTGTCAGTATTACCTGGGGTTGTGGCCAGATGCAGATTCCTAGGCTCCATTCCATCAGTTTTCTGGCTAAAAAAAAAAAGAAAGACATTTAGTGATTCGTGAGCAAAACATCCATGTTGCCTTCAGAAATGTCTGTATCCAGATGCTCAAACCATGTCATCAGGAATCTCTCGATTTCTTGGCTCTGCTCTCCCATGTGTGGGCTTCCCTTTAGACAGGCCTTGAAATAGTGAGGTGTCAGGGCACATAATCTTCGTTGCAGGCTCGCTCCCCAGGCCCAGTGTGGGGATGCTCCAGAGAGGCAGCCCCATCCATGTTTCCCTCCCTCCCTTCCTCCCTCCCTCCCTTCCTATCTCTCTCTCTCTGAAAAGGTCAATGAACCTGTCCTCAGGTGAAGATTTAAAAATATATTAAACATTTATATAGAAGACAGGAGGAGCCTGGTAGAGGGCACTCCCTGTGGGGCCCGGGAGAATGAGGCCTCTCTGTACTTCAGTTTTCCTTCGCTGCAAAATAGGGGCATGTGAGGTGGGGACTTGGTGCTGTCGTGCATGTGGAGTGCACAACCCTGGGGCAGGGGTGCTTCCCTCTTTACATGGGCCTCCTTCACACGCAGGCGGGGACTGTGCTACCCTGCTGAAGAACATCGGGGCGCTGCCCGTGGAGATGGCCCGCATGTACTTTGCTGAGACGGTGCTGGCACTTGAGTATTTACACAACTACGGCATTGTGCACCGAGACCTCAAGCCTGACAAGTGAGCCTTGACTTTTCCCGTCACCCCCACCCCTCTGCCCCTCTGTAGGCGCTGGCATGGAAGGGCCAGGAGGGAGGTGGGCAAGCCTCACCTCTGAGACCCCTGCTTGTGTTTGCAGCCTCCTCATCACCTCCATGGGCCACATCAAACTCACGGATTTTGGCCTCTCCAAAATGGGGCTCATGAGCCTCACCACCAACCTGTATGAAGGCCATATCGAGAAGGATGCCCGGGAGTTCCTGGACAAACAGGTGTGTGTGGCTGTGGGGGTCACTGTGCGGGGAAGGAGCCAGCAGGGCTTCGGGGCTCAGGGTGGGGTGGGGAGTGCCGCCCCCCTCCGAGGCCCCTCCTGTGGCCAGAGTGCAGGCTGACCGCCTGCCCCTAGGTGTGCGGAACCCCAGAGTACATCGCGCCCGAGGTCATCCTGCGCCAGGGCTATGGCAAACCGGTGGACTGGTGGGCCATGGGCATCATCCTCTACGAGTTCCTGGTGGGCTGTGTGCCCTTCTTCGGAGACACGCCTGAAGAGCTGTTTGGACAGGTCATCAGCGGTGCGTGCCTCCTTGGTGGCAGGTGGGGGCATGGGGACATGGGCAGACCCAGGGCCTTTGGGACCCAAAAGTGACCCCCCCCCACCTTGCTCTGCAGATGACATCCTGTGGCCCGAGGGAGATGAAGCCCTGCCCACAGACGCCCAGCTCCTGATATCCAGCCTCCTGCAGACCAACCCCCTGGTCCGGCTTGGGGCAGGTAAGGGGTCTGCTGAACCGAGAAGCTAAGGGCTGGGCTCCAAGTGCTGTGGCCCCGGAGTAGGAGACGGGGGTGGGAGGCTGGGCTCTGGAGCTGGCCCTAAGCTGTGGCAGGGATTCTCTCCGGGACCCCATCCACTCCTTCCTTTCCAGGGGGTGCCTTTGAGGTGAAGCAGCACAGTTTCTTTCGAGACCTGGACTGGACGGGACTGCTGAGGCAGAAGGCAGAGTTCATCCCCCACCTGGAGTCCGAGGATGACACCAGCTACTTCGACAGTGAGCTGGGAGAGGGGGTGGAAGCTGGTGAGAGGGACCATGGGGCAAGGCCTGGGCTGGAGCCCAGCTGGGTAGGAGACCCGCCGCCCAGACAGAGGAGAGGGATGGCCTGGCATAGGGGTGAGGCTCAGTCTGAGCAGTTGGTAGGAAAGGAGGGTGGGGCCTGGACAGCAGTGAGTTCTGGAGTTGGGCCTGGGCTACTGGGCAGTGCTAGGACCTAGAAGGAGGCAGGGCACGGGCTGGCTGGAGGGGAGGGGGGCTGGGCCATAGATGGGGTCTGCGGGTGTGGCCTCTGGACGCTGGGCTAATGGAGCCTCTGAGAGTTGGGCAGAATCCCAGCCTGGAAGCAGGGCCAGAATCAGATTCTAGATTGGGACGGGGCCATGGCGGCGCCTGCAGCCCTGAGGAGTGGTCACGGTCCACCCCCCATTCCCAGCCCGCTCAGATAGGTATCACCACGTGAACTCCTACGATGAGGATGACACCACGGAGGAGGAGCCTGTGGAAATCCGCCAGTTTTCCTCCTGCTCCCCGCGCTTCAGCAAGGTGAGCCAGGCTGGGTTAGGGTGGGGCCGGACCCGGGAGGGTGGGGCGAGGTCGGGAGGCGGGGCTTGGGCGGGGGCGGAGGGGAGGGTATCTTTTTCTCCTAGCAGGATGAGGACGGAATTGGAGGTGGGCCGGGAAGTTACTGAGGGGGCGGGATTCTGAGAGTGACAGGGCCTGGGGGTGTACGGGAGGGCCTTTGGCATTGGGTGGAATCTAACAGGAATCTGGACAGCGGTGGTACTGAGGACTCACAGTGGGGCGGAGCTAGGTCTAGATGAGGCGGGGTCAGGACCTTGGGGTGGAGAGGATGAGCAGTGGGAGCGGGGCAAAGGTGCACGAGGTCTCGCCTGGAGGAGCAGCGTGTAGTGGTGTGTAGAGCCCAGATTGGGGTACATATGATTGGCTGGGAAGGTGGGGCACGAAAGAGGGCAAATTCGTTAAGATATGAGTAGGATTGCCCTAGCCGGTTTGGCTCGGTGGATAGAGCGTCGGCCTGCGGACTAAAAGGTCCCAGGTTTGATTCCGGCCAAGGGCACATGCCTGGGTTGTGGGCTCGATCCCCCCCAGCGGGGAGCATGCAGGAGGTGGCCAATCGGTGATTCTCTCTCATCGTTGATGTTTCTATCTCTACAGGAGGAGCCTCTCTGAAATCAATAAAAACATATTTTTTTAAAAGATTATGGGCAGGGTCTAAGGCAGCGGTTCTCAACCTGTGGGTCGCGACCATCGGAAAACACCTATAGCATATCAGATATTTACATTACAATTCATAACAGTAGCAAAATTACAGTTATGAAGTAGCAACGAAAATAATTTTATGGTCGGGTGTCACCACAACATGAGGACCTGTATTAAAGGGTCGCGGCATTAGGAAGGTTGAGAACCACTGGCTAAGGGCTTAAATATGTGTGGTGGGGTCTGAGCTGCAGATTTGTAGGTGGTTGGGCGACAATTCAGAGATGGGCGGGGTGTGCCCAGTAGCAGGAAGCCCATTGGTTCGGGAGCGTGCCCCTCACCACTGCTCGCCCTCCCTTGCAGGTGTATAGCAGTATGGAGCAGCTGTCGCAGCATGAGCCCAAGACCCCGGTGGCGGCAGCGGGGGGCAGCAAGCGGGAGCCGAGTGCCAAGGGTCTAGAGGAGAAGGTGGCCGGCAAGCGGGAGGGCCTGGGTAGCCTGACCCTGCGCGAGAAGACCTGGAGAGGGGGCTCCCCAGAGATGTGAGCAGGGGCAGGGCTAGGTTTGGGGAGCGGGAATGAAGAGGCCTGTCGCCTCTGACGACGCCCCCCTTTCAGCAGCAAGCGCTTCTCGGCATCGGAGGCCAGCTTCCTGGAGGGGGAGGCTAGTCCGCCCCTGGGTGCGCGCCGCCGGTTCTCGGCGCTGCTGGAGCCCAGCCGCTTCAGCGCCCCCCAAGAGGATGAGGATGAGACCCAGCTGCGCAGGTCTGCCAGGCCCACCTCTGACCCCCCAGGCTCACTGGACGCACGGGTCCCCAAAGAGACAGCTCAAGGGGATGGCTCTGCCAGTGGCGGGGACTCCGAAGCCAGTGAGTGCCCCCTCCTGCCGCCTTCCCCAGCTCCCCCGCGGCCATATATTGAGCATTCAGTAAGCCTGGTACTGTTTCCGGCCTGGGTTCTCATCAGCCTGAGGAACGGGGTACCCTGCATTCCACGCTCTCAGTCAACAACGCATTTGAGCACTTCTGTTTACCAGGGGTTGTGCCGGGTGCATGTCACCTGCTCCCAGGAAACTGACATTCCCACAAGGGTGAGACGTGGGAAAAGCATTCCAGGCAGAGTGAACACAGGCCAGAGGCCCTGACCTTGGACTGCCTCCTCACCCACCTGCTCTGTTGCAGCGGACCAACCACGCCCAGGTGACCTCTGCCCACCTTCAAAGGATGGGGACCCATCCGGCCAGAGGGCCACCAATGACCTGGTTCTGCGCCGGGCTCGGCATCAGCAGCTGTCAGGGGACCCAGCAGTAGAGAAGCGGCCTTCTCGAACCGGGGGCAAAGTCATCAAGTCAGCCTCTGCCACTGCCTTGTCTGTCATGATTCCTGCAGGTGATGCTGGGCCCCACCTGGCAGGGAGGGCCTGCCCCCATTTGTGCCAGGGCAGGCCAATGAAGACGCTGCATTTTTCCTGTGCACAGTGATTGGCACTGGGGTGGACCAATGAGAGCTCTGGGTCTTTGCCTAAGGAGGTGGGAGGAGCAGATACTGGGAGAGCTGTGATCGCTGGCCTTGACCTCTGACCATGGTTCTGTGTCTGCAGTGGACCCTCATGGAAGCTCACCCCTGGCCAGCCCCATGTCTCCACGATCTCTCTCCTCCAACCCGTCCTCGAGGGACTCCTCACCCAGCCGGGACTACTCACCGGCTGTCAGTGGGCTCCGCTCCCCTATCACCATCCAACGCTCTGGCAAGAAGTACGGCTTCACACTGCGAGCCATCCGCGTCTACATGGGTGACTCAGACGTCTACAGTGTCCATCACATTGTCTGGGTGAGCACTCATGGGTGGGGTCTGTGTTCCAAGATGGGGGGTGAGGGAGAGAAGCTCCCCTTTAACCCCCAGAAATGAGGGACAGTTCATTCCGGATCCAGGCCGCCTGGCTGAGATTCCTATGACCTTCCGTGCCCTTCCCCCTCTGAGCTCCAGTTTCTTCGGTTGTAAACTGGGGAGAGTAATTACTATTTCATAAGGTGTTACAAGGATTCAAGTAAATGCAGAGCTAGGCGTGGGCACATACGCTTAGGGAGCTTCCTGGTTACTGATCCTGTTAACCCTGCACCGTGTGGCGCCCTGTCCCCAGCACGTGGAAGAGGGGGGCCCAGCCCAGGAGGCAGGGCTCTGTGCGGGGGACCTCATCACCCACGTGAACGGGGAGCCTGTGCATGGCATGGTGCATCCTGAGGTCGTGGAGCTGATCCTTAAGGTGAGTGCCAGGGAGGTAGCGCGCTGGGGAGAGGGGAGCGGGGGTCCTGGGAGCTGGAGCTGCCTGAACATTTGCCTCCCTTCTTCCCCCAGAGTGGCAACAAGGTGGCAGTGACCACAACACCCTTCGAAAATACCTCCATTCGCATCGGCCCCGCCAGGCGCAGCAGCTACAAGGCCAAAATGGCACGGAGGAACCGGAGACCCTCGGCTAAGGAGGGCCAGGAGAGGTGGGTGGGGCCGAGTGCGGAGGCGGGGCTATACAAGCTGGCACAGGGGAACACTCCAGGGTTTGAACAGTGGGCAGGGCTAAGATGGGAGGGCCGGGCCACAACTGTGGACAGGAGAAAGAAGTGTGGGGGCCACCGAGTAAAGAGCAGAAACGAGGGGGGGGGGGGGAAGCACGGGCGGGACAGTGCCAGGTACCTGGGCTGGAAGAAGAGCGTTGCGTAGTGTCTTGGGCAGGTGGGCGGGGCCAGTAGACATGGATTAGCGAGGGCACAGTCCAGGAGGTGGCCTTGTCCTTTTGAGTGTGTGTAGTCCACTGGGAGGGCTAGGAGAAGGGGTTTCTACCTGGAATGAGCAAGCCAGGCAAGGCTGGGCCAACTGAAATAATTCTTCCCTAATCGGTAGGAGGAGCTGGGAGAGGGAGGTGGGGCCAGGAGAGTGTTCTATTTTGATTAGTGGGTTTGGCCTGGACAAGTCGCGAGTGGGGATTTACTAGTGAGGAGCCTGACTGAACTGAGTCAGGTGAACTTCTTCCCTCCCTGATTGGTGAGTTGTAGCAGGAGAGGGCGGGACTAGAGAGGTGGGAGGAGCCAGAAGAGGTTGGTCCTGCTTTGATAGGTGACTCCAGCAAAAAATAGGTGGGAGGAGCCAAGCGGACCCAGGTGGGAGGCTCTTTTGGTTTTGATAGGTGGGTTGTAGCTGGAGAAGGCGGGGCCAGAGGAGTGGGCGGTCCCAGGGGCTGAAGCGGAGCCGGGGGTTGTGAATTTGGTCTAAGGTAGACGGCCCTCTCCTTACTCCCCAGCAAGAAGCGCAGCTCCCTCTTCCGCAAGATCACGAAGCAGTCGAACTTGCTTCACACTAGCCGCTCGCTGTCGTCGCTAAACCGCTCGCTGTCGTCCAGCGACAGCCTCCCGGGCTCGCCCACCCACGGGCTCCCGGCTCGCTCACCCACCCACAGCTACCGCTCCACACCCGACT
>NW_005370658.1:252534-259176 GCF_000412655.1 Myotis brandtii
CAGCGGCACGCGGCACCAGAGTGTGCAGACCGTGCAGACCGAGGATGGCTTGGGTGGGGCAGCTAGGGCGGTCGCCAAGGCCGCACTGAGCCCGGTACAAGAACATGAGACAGGCCGGCGCAGCAGCTCCGGTGAGGTGGGCACGACCCTAGTGCCCATTGTGGTAGAGCCCGAGCGGCCTGGGGCCAAGGTCGAGGTGCCCTGGTCTCTGGGCTCGGACTGTCAGGGGTTGCCAGGATCCGTACCCCTGGTGCCTCCCGCACCAGAGATCCTCCGAGGCCCCGAACGCCGGGGGCTGGAGATGGTGGAGGAGCGGACCACGCAGAGCGGGCCTCGCTCCAAGCCCACCTCCCCCAAGCTCTCCCCAGAGGCCCAGACCCCTTCTGTAGCCCCTACGAAAAATGCAACAAGTAGCACAGGGCCCCCAGCCCCACCCACTCCCCTGCTCCAGGCCACCAAGCCTGAGGTGGGGCTGACTTCCAGGTACCCCGCTGAAGCTGTGCCTCCATCAGGCCTGACCAAAAGGGCCCCCTGCCCCATGCCCCCTGGCCCATAGCTGAGGGGGCCGCTGGCCCTGCACTGTACAGCCGCCTGTATACATATGTACACATATAAATAAAGTGTGTCTGTGCGTCGTGAGCTTTCTGAGGCTTGCCCCACCTCCCTGGCGAGGCAAGGTTTTAGCCCTCCTGCCTGTGTTCTTGTTAAGGGGAGGAACGCCAGTCCTGGTTACTATAGAGAGGGGAGGGGAGTCTTATGTGGATCTTTCCTTGTGGTCTCACCTATGAGCCAGCTGCCCCCGGACCCCAGGAAGCTGCAACGCTGTTCTGAGTCCCAGCGCCCACCTGAAGAAAAAGTTAACAGCCCCATCTACCACTTTCCTTTTATTCCTCATACATTTTGAGTCAAGTGTTATGGTTCCCATTTTGCAGATGAGTAGACTGAGTCACAGGTTAAGGCACACAGTTAAGGTCACACAATAAGGGACTGAACTGGGATTTAAACTGAAGTCCAAACGGGCTCCTATATGCTCTGCTGGGCTTTCTGCAGATGAGGTGCTGCTCTGCTCTTACAACGTTCCCAGGCCTTCACCAGAGGCTGGAAGGCTTTCCAGAAGGCCGGCAGCTTGGTACACATTGTGCCCCCACCTCGGTGCTCCTCTGCACAGTTCCGATTCATGTCACCCACACAGGCCCAGGGCCCTTCTGGGGCCACACACCACTTGGAGTGGTCCTCTGAGGTGCTGAACGTGGGCCCAGCGGGTCCAGGGAAGGCTACCTGAGTCACATCCAGCACTTGCTGGGCCCCGGAGCAGTTGGAGGGCAGGATGCCAGGAGAGTGTTGCCAGAACTGGACCTGCAGATTGCTTCCAAGGGCTTCTGCCAACCAGCCGGAGTATAGGTCTGCAGAGGATGGAAAGCGGGCATGGGCAGGGTCAGGGTCAGGGTCAGTGCTAGGTGATCCCTAGGCTACTGGCCCTCTCTGAGCTCAGTTTCCTTGGTTGTCAATTCCTGGCTAACAGCTCTTACTAAACACTACATTCATTACTTCATTCACAACAACCCTGTACAGTAGATATTAATACCCCCATTTTCCCAGATGGGTAAAATGAGAGTCCAGGTAAATGATGTGCCTACCACACCAACCAGAAACCAATGGCTGAGCCCAGGCCTGTGGGTTGTGTACCTCTCATGTGTTTATGGCTCCCAAAGAGTTCTAGTTCCCACCTCCAACTTGCTCTCAGCCATTGACACACCCGGCACCACCTCTGCAGAGAAAGCATTCTTCAACCCACACCCTCAGGGCTCACCATCTCCAAATTTCCCAAATTTGGCAAAGCTCTGGAAGGTGGCCCCGGCCTTTGATGTGAGTGTCACGCTGCTGTTCCAGGGTCTGTTGAGAACATGGTGGCCCTTGACCACCTCCTCCAGGACAGGTAACTTCTTGAGGAAGAGCCCTTCCAGCTGGTGGGCATACACATTGGGGTAGGTGTAGCTCAGCTGTCTGCCTGGAAGGCAAGGGGAGGAGAAAACTAGGGACCGTTCCACATCCTGGTCTGGAAACCAGGGAATCACCCTGCTTCCTTGTCCCCACTCACCAATCGTTGAGAACTGGTCGAACGGAAAAGACACGCAGAGGAGGGTCTGCCCATATCTGTGGGCTTTAGGAGGCCAGCTGTATGCAGCGGGTAGAGGGAATCCTGGAACGCTGTGGATCAGCCAGAAGCCCTCGTCTTTGTCCAGAAGCAGCGCACCTGAACCAAAAGACAGGCTCAGGGGGAGCTGCTCAAGGCATCCCAACAAGCACGTGTGCAGCCAGGAACGTCCTGGGTTTGCAGGGAGCGCGGAGAGGGTGTGGGCAGTCTCTGGACCGCTGCTGAACTCTTTCCGCAGCCCACTGTTGTCACAGTCCAGAGCGAGGCAGCATTTACCTGAGATAACCTGTTACCCTGCCCCTGTGTCCTAAAGGAGCCCCCTCCCGCCCCTGCAGGTCAGGAGTCAGCTGGGGGAAATGCATAAGGAAGCCAGAGCCCTTCTCCAGCCCCCAGTCTGGCCTCACCCTTCGTGTGCCCGCGGCTGGAAGAGTTCTGAGTCCCGTAGTTATTAGGTGGCTGGTCATTGTAAAGTAGGAAGGCAAGCTGGGGGAGATGGATGGGGCGACATGAAGTTTTCCCCCAGGCCGGGCCCCCGGAGTCCCACCTGGGTTCTGCCGGCACCCCCCTCTCCCCCTTCACCTGGCTGGTGTTCCGGTACAGCGGCAGCAAGCTGCGGCCTACGGCGCCCTTCAGGTTGTCCATGGACCCCGTACCGTCGCGCCAGCCCCCTGAGCCCGCATCCAAGTACTTGTACTTGTTACTGGCCGGCAGCTTGTAGACGACGAACCTGGAGGTTGGGAAATGGACAGAAACGGAGGAAGGGGAAGAGAACAAGCCCCCGGCTTCACCCGGGTGCAGCCATCCGCAGTCCGGCCCGGGGGGCACGGTCGGGGCCCCGCACTCACCAGTCCACGGGCTGCCCCGAGTCCCCGTAGCAGGTCAGGGTCCCTGCTGGGACCCAGAGCAGCGCGCCCAGGAGCAGCAGGCTCAGCGTGGCCATGGGGCTGGAGTCGGGGAGTCTGTGTTGGGACCCCGAGGCGCCGGATCACGAGTTGGACCAGGCCGGGTCCTTGGTGACTTTCATTTCCCCAAACCCTCCAGAGAACCCAAGGCGGAACCTCTCGGGGTGAAACCCCACCCCTGAGATGAGAAGCAGAGATTTGAAGAGGCAGGCCCTGTCCCTGGGGGCGGGGCTTCCTTTTGGGCCGTCACTCCCCTAAGATCCGGTCCTCATTCATCTAGCCTACGGTCGCCTCCTATTTCCATTGGATGCGCCCCTGATAGGCTCCACCCCCTGACGGCTCAGACCACGCCCTTTGACGGCCCAGTGGTTTCGCGTGTCCCGGCCCGACTCTACTTCTGGCCAATCACCGCTCACGTTCTTCCGCTAGGCCTCGCCTCTGTCTCTTTTGATTCTTGTTTATCTCAATCCACTCTCCCGCCAGACCCTGTTCCTCCCTCGGCTTATGGGTGAGACACAAATTTATTTATTTTTTCCTTTCCAGCTTTACAGCCTGAGGTACAACTCTTGGGACTTTTGATCTCTTAAGGAGAGTTTGTGCCTGGACGGTGTGGCTCAGTGGTTGAGCATCAACCTATGAACCAGGAGGTCACAGGTTCGATTCCTGGTCAGGGCACATGCCCGGGTTGCGGGCTCAATCCCCAGTAAGGGGGCGGGCAGGAGGCAACCGATCCATGGTTCTCTCTTATCATGGATGTTTCTATCTCTCCCTCTCCCTTCCTCTCTGAAATCAATAAAAAAATATTTTTATTTAAAAAAGGGGAGTTTGTGCTCCTTGTCCTCTCCCCTGTCGTTCTGCATATTTTCTTGAGCTAGCCAAGGGGTCACTGGATCATGGCATGGTGAAGGGTGCTGTGTTCTGGGGCCGGACTGGGGCCTCTTAAAGGGAGATGGTCCCTGTAAATGTCCCTGGGGTTCAAGGCAGGAGGCAAGGAGGATGTAGCCTGATCTTGGGGTGGGGGAAAAAGGGAGGCCAGGCCTGCAGGACCCTGAGGGGTATGGCTGAGGTTAGGAGGTGAGTGTGAGAGTATGCCCCCCAAATCACCGCTGGGGTTACATCTTCCTCCCATCTTCCAGCACCCAAAACTCACAAATCCAGGCCACAGCTGAAGCTTTATCTAGGAAGAGCATTGGTACAGGACCCATAACCATTCACAACAGATGCCAGCCACTATGCGGAGCTGGGACGTTACAGCGTGAAGACCCCTTCTAGAACCAGAGTCTCTGAGAAGCCTCACTCCATAACCCCTTCCGCTGTCCAAGGCCGCCTGTGAGCTGGTCTGAGGGTCCAGCTCTCCAAGGGTCTGTCTCAAGTGTTTGAGTGTCCATCTGAGTCCATTTATTTGGAAGCCTGTCTCGTTGGGTCTACGTGACCCTGGGAAGTCTCTGTGTGGCTCCCTGTGGCTCAGGACATGTGGGAGCTCCCCCAGGTCTGCCTATGGGCCAGTCCTTGTTCTTCCTGGGGATCTGTGGGTCGAGAGTCCGGGCCAGGGTCCATCCGAGGGAAACCGCCCTGCGTGGATCTGATCCTGTTCCATCCCCAGACCCCAGGAAGGTCCAAGTGCCGGGGGTGGTGGTGGTGGTGGCTCAAATGTGACGCTTCATGTGCAAGGCCAGGTGATCCGAGCGAGAAAAAGCCCGAGGGCAGAGCTGGCAGCGGAAGGGGCGCTGTCCCGTATGTTTCCTGTAGTGGCGGGTCAGCTCGTCTGAGCGCGCGAACCGCCAGCCGCAGCCGTCCCACGTGCAGGCGTATGGCTTCTCCCCTGGAAGGCGAGGAGACCATGAGTGCCATTGTCTGCCCCACTCCTCCCTCAGGTCCGCCACTGCATCCGGCCACACTCCTTTGCTCAGCCTTGACCAGGACTAGGGTGAGGAGAGCGAGGCGCTTAGGGTGCAAAATTTAAGGAGACACTCACTCTGGCCCTCTGCGACCCTGACACTTCTTGTTCAGAACCTGCATCTGGCGCCAAGCCTGTTTTCATTTCCTGGGCCCAAGTCATATCTCCTGCACCACTGGCCCATTTCCTGGGCCCTGTTAACCTCCCCCTGTGTCCTAAAGTCATCCTACCCTCATCCTTTGGCCTGTCCCCTATGGTCCAGACCTCTCCTTGCTTCAGGGGCCCCTCCAGCTGCTGCCCAACCCTGCCCCTGGCCTTGAGCCTTAGAATCCCCTGGTGTTCCAGGCCCTGTCTACGGTGATTAGGCTCCCCCCTCGCCTCACTACACCTGGCCCCACCATCTATGCAGACCCCTAAAGCAGCGGTTTTCAACCAGTGTGAAATACCTATTTAGTCAGGGGCACTGACTCCTTTACGCTTAGGTTGTAAAATAAAATGACAACAGCTAACAAAACAATAGTCACCCATTGTGAGTGCCCTGTCCTGAACCATAAATATTTAGGTCATATAATAGAGTTGTATCTTATTGGTCAAGTCGCATAAGAAGGTTACATCTGATTGGTTAATTCTTGGTACCAGAAATCCTTATATGTAAGCATAGGCATCTGATTTTTTTAAAAAGTCACTTTGGAGCAAAAAAGGGTAGGTAATTACTGTTGTGTTTTTTTTTTGTAAATCAGTCATTTTACCTATTTTTTGTCAGATCGACAAAAAAATATAACTTTTTTTTTTTTGGTGTGCCGCAGAATTTTAGTAATTAGTTTATGTGTGCCAGGAGATGAAAAAGTTTGAAAATCGCTGGCCTAAAGCATAGGTCTCACTCTTCCTCCTCCCCACCTTTATTCCACAGCCTCGCTCCGAGACCCGCTTCTCCTGGGCCCACCCTCCTCTGTTTTCCAGCTATTTCTCCGTATCTTCCTGGAACCACTCTGCATCTGAGCACATGAAGCGGACTCTGCCCTGTATCTCCCCCTGAGCTCCAACCAGGGACCCTACAGTCTGGCCCGCCGCCATGCAAACAACCTACTCTCTATACTCCTGGCTCCGTCCCCTGAGCCCCTGACTCCGCTCCCTGCTTGCCACAAACCTGAACCCTGCGTCTTTGGCCAGGCCCCTGGCTAGCCAAACTTGGCCCCTCCCCGAAGTCCCTCCTCCAGCCCCGCCCCCTACTCCACTTGCTAGGCTTTCTGCTCCTCAGCTGGGGCCCAGGTCTCTCTCTTTAAAAAGTATATATATATTTGAGGGAGAGAGATAAAAACATCAATGATGAGAGAGAATCATTGATCGGCTGCCTCCTGCACGCCCCCTACCGGGGATCGAGCCCGAAGCCCGGGCATGTGCCCTTGACCGGAATCGAACCCGGGACCCTTCAGTCCGCAGGCCGACGCTCTATCCGCTGAGCCAAACCGGCCAGGCCGAGGCCCAGATCGTACCCGTCAGTTCCCTGAAACGTAGCTCAGATTTTCCAGGCGCTCTCTCTGCCTCCACCCGCCTCCCACCCCGCTACTTGGCCCCTAGCCCTGCTGCTGAGGGTCCCGGTCCGCTTCCAGCTGCCTCTGTCGCGTTCCTCGCCCGGAGACCCCGCTTAGCCCCTCCTGTCATTACGGACCCGCCCCTGGCTCCTCGCC
>NW_005370658.1:260011-260349 GCF_000412655.1 Myotis brandtii
TGGGCTCTGTGCCCGACAGGTTGGTGAAGAAGAGATCCAGGTCCCAGGCAGTGGCCGGATCCCTCTCGTCGTCTTCTCTCTCCCCAGGCGCGTCCTCCAACTTGGGCCTCACGTGGAGGAGCGGCCGAGTCTGGTCCGGGGGACCTGGGCCCAAGTCCTGCACGTCCTCAAAGCGCCACCACTGCGGAGGGAGCCCATAGCGTGAGACTTCTGCGGTCCCCGGGGTACCCTTCCCGGAGACGGAGGGGCCTGGTGCCCTGATGGGGCAGGCTGGCCTGAGGCTCCAGAAGGGGGTCTTGTTTGCTTGTCTGTGTTGTCTGTCCCACTCCCTCACACTG
>NW_005370658.1:260389-265237 GCF_000412655.1 Myotis brandtii
TATAGGGTCTGGCTGGCGACTGGAGATAAGACTTACATTATCTGGAGTTGCACTTAGGCATGGGGGAAGGGGTGGCAGGGCCAAGAATGGGAGGGGGGCAGCCTTGCCTCAATTTCCCCCCAGAAACTCCCACTCCTTTCCAACCCCCCTATAAGATTAATTCCCAAGATTCTTGGATGTCCCCTGGTCACCTTTGTTCTTTCCTCCTGATACCTGGCGTCCCAAGGAGCCTAGACCACCACGGGGTTCAGCTCCGAGCCGTAGTTTTCCAAGACAGAAATAGGCCCTCACACCACATTCAGATCCCTGGATGGGACTGAGAACCCCCAGCCTGGCCAGGTCTCTGGATCCCAGGGCTCGATGCAGACCTGATCCCCAAGCTCTGTGACTGCAGACCCAGGCCCCAGCCAGCCACCTAGACCCTGCCTGGCCTCACCTTGAGGAGGTCTTCCTGTGTGTCTGGAAAGGGGCCGAGGGCAGTCAGCGTACTGATGGAAGGCAAGGTGGTGTCAGCTGTGGCCATGGCTGGCTGGTGCCCACCCAAGGGCCTCAGGTCTCCTCTCCCTTGTGGCCTCGTGGGCTCTGAGGCTCTGATGGCCCCTTGGAAGGCTCCTCTCTGCTCTCAGCTGATTGGCTGCAACCCCTGATAAGGGTCAGGCAAGGCGGGGGGTGTCACCATTTCTGGGGAACAGAACTTGCCTTGGCCTGTTTGGCACAGCGCCTTAGAGACTGACCCTGCAGCCAAAGCTCAGTCAGATGTTCAGGGACTAGGGGTCCAGAGGTTTGGGGGTTCGAGTGTTACATAAAATGAAGTACTGGCTCCCCCAAAGAAGGAAAGACTTGGAGGCCTCTCATTTACCTACCTGGAGAGGGGGTGACAGGCGGAATGGGGGTTCTGGGAAGGGGCTTCCAGATCCCCCTCTCCCTCAACTGGGGCCCTGCACACCCCTCCCTCTCCCCCTCCCCCAAAACAGAAACAGCCGTGCTGATGGCGGGACTTGGCACAAGCTCCCTGCCAGGCCAAGCATTATCAGACACCCCAGACGGTGGAGGCTGCTATCAGGTGGGGGCCCAGCACAGCCAAAGCTCTGTCCCTGGTGAGTGGCAGGGCTAGACGCTGGGGCTTCACGTTAGCTTGCCTTGAAATTGCCTGGGTTATGAACTTTCAGGGTCTGAGCCCCACGGCAGGAGGGGCCCCTGCTCATCAGCCTCCACTGCCTACTGCGTGCTCCCAGGGAGCACTGCGGGGAGTGGCTGTGTGGAGGCTGAAGCTGGTGCCACTACAGCTGGGTCTGGGGAGAAGTCGGCCGCCTCACCTGGATGGGATGAAACCATTGGATTGGAACACAGGAAGCACCCGGCTTGCTGGAGACCCACTCCAACACTGGCCCTGGTCCTGCTACTGCCTGATTTCTGTCCCACAAGGGGCCAGGATCCAAGGTGCTGCACCAGGACCTCCACTGTGGTGCCCTGGGGTCCCGGGGTGGGCAACGTGAGCACACATCAGAGACATATAGTTCACACATACATTTACATATGTGACATATGTAACATGCAGTTACATAATGCCACAAATTCCTGGTCACCTCAGCCACACTGACCATGTAGACCCTGCCATATACTTGTCTGTGCATCCCATAAACCTTGTAGTCAGGAAGATACAACCATGTGCTGTTTAGTTACACAATGTTGTAGTCACATAATCCCTTAGACATAGAATTCATAAGCACACGGAATTACCCAATCACATACAATCAGACAATTATAGTGGCGTGGTTTAGCTACAACTAAACAGACACAAGGGCATTCTGGGATATGTGGTCACAAAACTATAGAAGATGCAGTCACACAATCCTGTCAAACATAGATGCAGCCTCAGACACAAAGGTATATAACCCAGTGGCTTACAGCCCTTTACAAACACACAATGATGTAGTTCTTCACACAGCTAACATTAGACACAGCCACAGCCACAGCCACACAAAGGACCATACAAAATCTACAACCTTTTGCAGTCACACCACCTATTACTGGTCACACAACTGTACAGATGCCAATGTCCGGCCATAGGGGCACACTCATTCAAATGCAGGCAACTGCACCAACATGGAATTAAACACCCTAATGGGAAAGACACAGGACCTTGCCCAGACACAGACACACAATCAGAGTTGGTGTGCCACAAATGCATCACACAAGAAGACAAAAAATTATGTGCTAATAAGTTTTTGGGGTGGGGGCAAAAAGTAATGTAAAAGCCAGTTCTTCAAACTAACTAGAATGACTACAAGAAGAAGAAAAAAGGAATATACCAATTGTTAGCAAAAGTGTGGAGAATTGGAACCCTAGTACACTGCTGGTTGGAATATATATTTTTTAAATTTTCTATTCAAATCCTCTGCCATTTTAAAAAAAATATATTTTTATTGATTTCAGAGAGGAAGGAAGAGGGAGAGAGAGATAGAAACACCCATGATGGGAATCATGGTGGATCAGCTGCCTCCTGCAAGTCCCCCACTGAGGATCGAGCCCATGACCCGGGCATGTGCCCTTGACCAGAATCGAACCTGGGACCTTTCAGTTCACAGGCCGACGCTCTATCCACTGAGCCAAACTAACTCGGGCTGCTGGTTGGAATATTAAATGGTGCAACTACTGTGGAAAACAGTTTGATGATTCTTCAAAAAGTTAAACTTAGTGTTACCATATGAACCAGCAATTTCCCTCCTAGGTATACATCCAAGAACTGAAAACAGGGACTCAAACACAGCAGCATTACTCACAATCGCCAAAAGGTGGAAACAACCCAAATGTCCATTGTCCGGCCATAGGGGCACACTCATTCAAATGCAGGCAACTACACCAACATGGAATTAAACACCTTAATGGAAAAGACACAGGACCTTGCCCAGACACAGACACACAATCAGAGTTGGTGTGCCACAAATGCATCACACAAGAAGACAAAAAATTATGTGCTAATAAGTTTTTTGGGTGGGGGCAAAAAGTAATGTAAAAGCCAGTTCTTCAAACTAACTAGAATGACTACAAGAAGAAGAAAAAAGGAATATACCAATTGTTAGCAAAAGTGTGGAGAATTGGAACCCTAGTACACTGCTGGTTGGAATATATATTTTTTAAATTTTCTATTCAAATCCTCTGCCATTTTAAAAAAAATATATTTTTATTGATTTCAGAGAGGAAGGAAGAGGGAGAGAGAGATAGAAACACCCATGATGGGAATCATGGTGGATCAGCTGCCTCCTGCAAGTCCCCCACTGAGGATCGAGCCCATGACCCGGGCATGTGCCCTTGACCAGAATCGAACCTGGGACCTTTCAGTTCACAGGCCGACGCTCTATCCACTGAGCCAAACTAACTCGGGCTGCTGGTTGGAATATTAAATGGTGCAACTACTGTGGAAAACAGTTTGATGATTCTTCAAAAAGTTAAACTTAGTGTTACCATATGAACCAGCAATTTCCCTCCTAGGTATACATCCAAGAACTGAAAACAGGGACTCAAACACAGCAGCATTACTCACAATCGCCAAAAGCCAAAAAGTGCAAACACCCCAAATGTCCATTATCAAATGAGTGAGTAAACAAAATGTGGCCCCTTCATACAATGGGATGTTATTCAGCCATAAAAGCGTTGAAATTATAATACATGTTACAATGTGGATGGACCTCTAAAACAAGTGAACACTAACTAGAATGACTACACGAAGAAGAAGAAAAAAAAGGAACATACCAATTGTTAGCAAAGGTGTGGAGAATTGGAACCCTAGTACACTGCTGGTTGGAATATATTTTTTTAAAATTTCCTATTCAAATCCTCTGCCCATTTTTAAAAAATATATTTTTATTGATTTCAGAGAGAAAGGAAGAGGGAGAGAGAGACAGAAACATCCATGATGAGAGAGAATCATGGTGCCTCCTGAAAGTCCCCCACTGAGGATCGAGCCCATGTCCCAGGCATGTGCCCTTGATTGGAATTGAACCTGAGACCTTTCAGTTCGCAGGCCGACGCTCTATCCACTGAGCCAAACTAGCTCGGGCTGCTGGTTGGAATACAGTGGGGCCTTGACTTACGAGTTTAATTCGTTCCGTGACGGAGCTCGTAACTCAAATTACTCGTATGTCAAATCATTAAAGTGAACGAGTGAGACACATGATGCTGGGCTGATGTGGCGTTCACTGTGATGTTCGCTGTGCCAACTAGCGGTGGGGTATCTGAAGCTGGCTCGTAACCCGAATTTTAGCTCGCAACTCAAAGCAAAAAATCGGCCGAGAGACGGCTCGTATCTCGAAAAACTCATTAGTCGGGACACTCGTAAGTCAAGGCCCCACTGTATTAAATGGTGCAACTACTGTAGAAAACAGTTTGATGATTCTTCAAAAGTTAAACTTAGTGTTACCATATGAACCAGCAATTTCCCTCCTAGGTATACACCCAAGAACTGAAAACAGGGACTCAAACACAGCAGCATTATTCACAATCGCCAAAAGGTGGAAACAACCCAAATGTCCACTATCAAATGAGTGAGTAAACAAAATGTGGCCCATTCATACAATGGGATATTATTCAGCCATAAAAGGGTTGAAATTATAATACATGTTACAATGTGGATGGACCTCTAAAACAAGTGAAAGAAGCCAGTCACAAAAAGCTACATATTGTTATATGAAATATCCAGAATAGGCAAACCTATAGAGAGAAAGATTAGTGGTTGCCAGGAGTTAGAGCAGTGGTTCTCAACCTTGGCTGCACATTAGAATCACCTGGGAATCTTTTTAAAATCCTGATTTCTGGGCCTCATCCTCCGGAAATTCTGTTTCTTTGTTA
>NW_005370658.1:265569-268596 GCF_000412655.1 Myotis brandtii
GGCCCAGAAATCAGGATTTTAAAAAGATTCCCAGGTGATTCTAATGTGCAGCCAAGGTTGAGAACCACTGAGTTAGAGGAAGGAGGGAATGGGAAGTGACTGCTAATGGGTACAAGGTTTCCTTTTTGGGATGATGGAAATGGTCTGGAACTAGATAGAGGTAGTGGTTGTGTAACATTGTGAATGTACTAAATGCCACTGAATTGTACAACTTATTTATTTATTTTAATATATTTTTGTTGATTTCAGAGAGGGAGAGATAGAAACATCAATTATGAGAAATATTGATTGGCTGCCTCCTGCATTCCCCCTTCTGGGGATTGAGCCTACAACCAGGGCATGTGCCCTTGACCAGAATCGAACCCGGTACTCTTCAGTCCTCAGGCTGACATTCTATCCAAATCAACTAGGGCTTGTACACTTTAAATGGCTAATTTTATGGGACTTTTACTTCAGGAAAACAAATGGCTGGAATTAGAGTGGTTTTCTGGAGAGAAAACCCGTCTCTTTTAAAAAAAAAATTTTTATTGATTTCAGAAAGGAAGTGAGAGGGAAACATCAGTGATGAGAATCATTGATCAGCTGCCTCCTGCATGCCCCCTACTGGGGAATTGAGCCAGCAACCCGGTCATGTGCCCTGACCAGGGAATTGCACTGTGACCTCCTGGTTCATAGGTCGACACTCAACCACTGAGCCACACTGGCCGGGCAAAACAGAGTCTCTTTTAAGGAGACATCTTGGTTTAGGACAAGGCACTAAACAGGCATGCCGACTCTGAAAGATGAGTCAACAGGGTAAGGGGGCAGAGAGAAAGAGGCATTTGGCTTCGAGATAAGGCTTCTGGGAGGATGTGGCCTGTAGGAATGCTGGACTTTGAAGGACAGCAAGGCCTGAGCCTTGATTTTGGTTTCCCCCTGGGCATAGAGAACTCCAGCACCCACAACAGCTTCGGGGCAGGGGGCTTTGGAAGAAAGGAAGGAGTAGAAAGAGAGAGGTCACTGGCTCCAGGAGGAGGGAGGTGTCCAGAAAAATAAGAGCTATGCAGAATCCCAGATATTTCAGGGTGGCGTTGGACTGCCTACTGTGCGAGGAAGAAGATTCAAATAATTTTATTTTTATATGAAGGAAAATACGGGCCCAGAAAGCGGGAGAATCCAGGGACACCAAGACCTCAGGCACTTGGGGACTTGCAGGCCGGAGATCACATTCAGACACAACCCCACAGTTACTCCCATCACACCCAGTCACAGTGTGAGGCAGAGCATGCTACACACACTACACTCCCCAGAGTATCTATGTGGGAAGAAGTGTTCCTGGGTGGGCAAGGGCCTGTTCTGGGAGTTGGGAGGCCTGGATCCCAGTCCTGGTGCCTGCTCGGCACATGGCCCACTGTGACCTTGACCAAGTCTATTTTGCAATCTGGACCTTATTTTCTCCAAATGGGAATGGGCAGGATATGGTAAATGTGTGTCTTTCATATATAGATATGTTCAAGCATGATGCACTCAGACATATGCAAACTGCATAAATGCTCTTTTTAAAAAATATCTTTTTATTGGTTTCAGAGAAGACGGAAGAGGGAGAGGTAGAAACCTCAATGATGACAGAGAATCATTGATTGGTTGTTTCCTGCACGTCCCCTACTGGGAATCGAGCCGGCACCCCAGGCATGTGCCCTGACCGTGACCTCCTGGTTCATAGGTCGACGCTACACCTGCTGGGCCATAAATGTTCTTAAAAGCGACCTAGGTAAGTAAGGCCACTCAGGCATATGTCACAGTCAGGCACATAATTACACACAACTGCACATAGGCTAAAATACACTGACATATATAGATGTACACAATCACAGACATAAACACAAATATCTAGTCATATTATCACAAAGATAACAGCCACACCTAGAGAGAAAACCACCGAAACGCAGTCAGACACACGGACACACAGTCACACAAATACAAGCTTACAGTTACACAGACAAGAAACAACAAAGACATTCAGCCACACTTAGGACCAGTCACCGACAGTAACACAACCACTCAGTCAACAGTCCCAACGCCACAGGCATAGTCAGTCCCACCCACATTCAGATACAGTCACTCAAGCACATGGACACACAGAGATGCAGGGAACCACCGAGCGCAGAGAATCGCACCAGGCCACACACAGTCACACACTGTCACCTGCGGCGACCCGTGCTTCGGGACAGACCGGCAGACAGGTTGGGCTGAGGTGGCCCGTCAGAGCCCACCTGCTGCTCACATACTCCGCACCCCATTAGAGGAGACCTCCAGGTCTGGACTTATTTTTCTCCTGCCTCAGTTTCCTTCTTTAACCCCTAATCCCTTCGCACACGCCTCCTGCAACTGGCCAACCAAGAGGGGGCCGAGCCCCCTCCTAGGGCCAATTAGAGCAGGAATACAGGTGGCCAATCGGGTTGGCAGACTCGTGTGTGCGTGCGTGTGTGCGTGCGTGTGCGCGCGTGTGTGTCCCTCTCCCTCCCCTTCTCTCTCTTTTCCTCCCTCCTCTCTTTCTCTCTCCTCCCGCCCCCCCTAACTCCCCCTCTTTTCCTGTTTTGCTCCTTAAAGGAGCTCTCGTTCCTCGGTCTGTGTCCGCGGCTCCCTGGGACAGGCCTGCCATTGCTCCTTTAAAAAGCAGGCCCGTGAAGGAGCCCGTCTGGGGACGAACCAATGAGAACCTCCCCTTCTCTCTCTTTCCCTCCCTCCTCTCTTTCTCTCTCCTCCCGCCCCCCCTAACTCCCCCTCTTTTCCTGTTTTGCTCCTTAAAGGAGCTCTCGTTCCTCGGTCTGTGTCCGCGGCTCCCTGGGACAGGCCTGCCATTGCTCCTTTAAAAAGCAGGCCCGTGAAGGAGCCCGTCTGGGGACGAACCAATGAGAAGCCCCATTCGGCCTCCGCCCCTCCCACCCCGCCCCCCGCCGGAGGTCAAAAGCCTCCGTCAGTTGTTCCTTGGCCCGTAAAGGGAGCTGGAAGGCGCTGGCTGGGGACTGGCCAGAGGGGCTAGGGGCG
>NW_005370658.1:268728-303732 GCF_000412655.1 Myotis brandtii
GCCGTGGACCCGTCCTGCGCTTGCTGCGCGGATGGGGCTCGGCCGCGGCGCTGACCGGTCAGTGCCGGGTCGGGGGTGGAGTGGGGAGGGTGGAACTGGAGACTCCAAGAGTTTTCCGGGGTGATTTCTCGTCCTGTGTTTTCAGAGAAGGGCGGGAAGACTCAGAACCGACCGGACAAATGTAAGGACCCCTCGTCGCGCGTGCGTCTAAGGCCCTTGTCCTGCTGTCTGTCTGCCCGGTGGGCTCTGTCCCAGAGTCCGAGGGCTGCCCGGGCAGGGAGGCAGGGCCGTGGCTAGGGGCGGAGGCACTGAGTCAACAGTGAGTTTCCGGGGGAAAGGCCCCCGTGCCAGTCCTGTTTGCAGCCCACATCCGACCTCGGTCCAGATGGGGTGGAGGATTCTGGGAGAGGCGCGCGCGGTGGGCTGAGGGAGATGTGGGCTGGGCTGAGTCGAGCCCCTGCTCCCTGTCCCAGCCTTGCGCCCTGAGTTTGACTGGAGGGACCCGCTGGTGCTGGAGGAGCAGCTGACAGCTGACGAGATCCTCATCAGGGACACTTTTCGCACCTACTGCCAGGAGCGCCTGATGCCTCGCATTCTGCTGGCCAATCGCAACGAAGGTGCCCAGGCGGGCTAGTGGGCACCCTGTCCACCATACACAGCACCTCTGCCTACTCTAGCTGGGCTTCTGGGCACCTCTGTCCCTGGGGTGGGGTCTCCAGTGGGCCAGAGGTAGGCCTGACCTTGGTCATCTGTCCATTTGCAGTTTTTCACCGGGAGATCATCTCGGAGATGGGGGAGCTTGGTGTGCTGGGCCCCACCATCAAAGGTAGGGATAAGTCTCTCCACACTCGGCAGCCCCACCTGTGTGCTGGAAAGCCCCTTACTTCCCGGAGCCTGTTTCCCAGTCTGCAAAGTGAGGCTGTTGTCCCTCAGTCCCGCTGTAGGGCTGAAATGAGTAAACCCTCAAGCGAGGGCCAGCTTAGCGCTCCCTGCTTGGGTGCCCCTATGTATCTGTCTCTTAGGCCTCAGGAGTCACTGGTCCCAGCTGGCAGGCTTTGCCCCCATTGCCCTGTCTCCTCTCCCCACTCCCCCACCAGGGTATGGCTGTGCTGGAGCCTCATCTGTGGCTTATGGGCTCCTGGCCCGGGAACTGGAGCGGGTGGATAGTGGCTACAGGTCAGCAATGAGTGTCCAGTCCTCCCTCGTCATGCACCCCATCTACGCATATGGCAGCAAAGAGCAGCAGCAGAAGTACCTGCCCCGGCTCGGTGAGTGGCTTCCTGTGGAGCTCGGTGGAAGACAGTCCCCGTGGTCTGGAACTCAGGGATGGGGCTGTCCCCTGAGCCTACCTTCTCTTCCCACTTGAAGGATAGCACCAACGGCCACCTGGACCCTCTGCCAGAGCCTGGGCTTCATCCTATAAATCCTGGCCATCTCCTCCTAGGTCTCTCTTGACTCGGGCCCCTGCTCACAACCATCATCTCCCAGTCTCCCTCTTGATTTGCTTTGTTTCCCCCATCCCAGCCCAAAGTTTAAAGTCTTAACTTCCTGACTGGGTCCAAGAGGCCTCATCTGTGGTCACTCTCTTGATGGGTTGCCCTAGTCAGACTCAGTTACTTGGAACTCTAAATGTACCACTGGGCCTTTGCACATCCTTTTCCCCACATCCAGGACTGCTTTCTCCACACCTTCTCCTGTTTAGCTTTCATGCCCCTTCAAGAGATTTAGGTGACTCCTGTGGGTCCCCCATCATGGCATGTGACTATGGCAGGGGAGGGGGAGACCTGTTCCTTCACCACCTGAAGTGCTGTGAAGGCAGGGCCAGATCTGCCTTAGCCTGGCTCAGTGGAGAGGGTGACCCTTTTCAGTTGAGGGTGTAAATGAGGGACACCCTGTCTCATACCTACAGCCAAAGGGGAGCTCTTGGGCTGCTTCGGGCTCACAGAACCCAACCACGGGAGTGACCCTGGCAGCATGGAGACCAGAGCCCGCCACAACCCGTCCAGCAGGAGCTACACCCTCAATGGGGCCAAGACATGGTGAGGGGCCTGGGTACCTCAGGTGGGTAGGCAGAGGCAGAGGGGTGGCAGCCAGATCCTCACTGTCTGTCCCACCCCCCAGGATCACCAACTCGCCTGTGGCCGACCTGTTTGTAGTGTGGGCTCGGTGTGAAGATAATTGCATTCGGGGCTTCCTGCTGGAGAAGGGGATGCAGGGCCTCTCGGCCCCCAAGATCCAGGGCAAGTTCTCCCTGCGGGCCTCAGCCACGGGTATGATTATCATGGACGGTGTGGAGGTACCAGAGGAGAACGTGCTGCCCAATGCCTCCGGGTTGGCGGTGAGCAGAGCCACCTTGGGAACTGGTGTTGGGTCACATGTTGATTCACCTTTCTTGGGCAGGCCCTGTGCTGGGGACCAGACAGACATGGTCCCTGTGCACATCCCTTTCTGGTGATTATCTTGCTCATACTGGCTCTGCCCAGGACATATTGGGCCAGAATCAGCTTAATCCTTTGACACATGCACATCTTCCTGTCTCCTATGTCAGCTCCTATATCTGAGCAGTCAATCCAGATCCTGGGCTGGGTAGAACTGTGTGAAAATCAAGAATGAGTAGGCACTGAGCAAGATCTGCCATGCATGAGCTTTGGTGCCAGGGCTGCGTGTGATTTAAGTGGCCTACCTAAATCCCCCCATTTACACTGACTATGTGTTTGGGTGTCTGAGGAGGGAGTGTCCCCCTCTTCAGAGCTGGTTCTGCACACACCCTCTCAGCTCTTTCCTGATGGAGATAAGGTCCCCTCTCAATCCTATAGGGTCCCTTCGGCTGCCTAAACAACGCCCGGTATGGCATTGCCTGGGGTGCACTTGGAGCTGCTGAGTTCTGTTTGCACACAGCCCGGCAGTACACCCTGGACAGGTGAGTGGGGGCTGACCTGAGAGCTTCAGGTTCCATCCTGTACCCCACTGGTGACTCCCCAGCCCAGCCCACCAGACCTAGGCTCCCTGCTGTGTGAAATAGCCGGGGAAGGCCCGCTGAGCAGTGATGGGTTGAGTCAACGACGGCCAGCACGAGTTCGGCAGGGACTGAGGCAGCCTGGAAAGGCTACCTGGGCCAGTGGAGCCCTGGGAGAGGACTGGAGAGTGGGCCCCCTCTTTAACTTACCCTGACCTTGCCTGCCTAGGATACAGTTTGGCGTCCCACTGGCCAGGAACCAGCTGATTCAGAAGAAGCTGGCGGACATGCTCACCGAGATCACACTGGGCCTTCATGCCTGCCTGCAGCTTGGCCGCTTGAAGGATCAAGACAAGTAGGGACCATTTGTAGTGGGAGGCAGAGTGGGACAGCTGCCACAGGACCCTGTACTTCTCCTGGGCATGGTGGTTGCTGGCCCTGAGAAGAAAAGTCCTTCCTACCTTGTGGCCCTTGGGGTCCTGATCCCTTTTCTCTTGGCCTTGATGGGCCAGGGCCCACCCTTCTTGTCCCTCATGGGGAGCCTGGTGCCTGCTGCTTTGACTGTAACATGGGGAATCCTCCCCCTGGCTGGTTTGTCTAGGGTGTAGGGGTGCCTGGAGCAGGATCAGCTCTTTGTAATCAACACTTGTTACATGTCTGTGTTGCTTCCAGGGCCACTCCGGAAATGGTCTCCCTGCTGAAGAGGAATAACTGTGGGAAGGCTCTGGACATCGCCCGCCAGGCCCGAGACATGCTGGGGGGAAATGGGATTTCTGATGAGTATCATGTGATCCGGCATGCCATGAACCTGGAGGCCGTGAACACCTATGAAGGTGGGGCTGGATCCTTCAGGGAATGGGATGGTTGCAGTGGCCTCACTATCTGGGGAAGAGGGGCAGGGACAGCTGTCACCACTGGCAGCATGACATGAGGCAGCTCCCACCCTATATTCCTCATCTGAGTGGCTCACACTGGGACCTGGAATGTGAGGTGCTCTCTGACCTTTCTTTCATGTTGCTTGGAGGTGTTCCCAGGAGTGCTGATGGCTTTCTCACGCAGCCCCAGAGTGGGGCATGATGCCCAGTGAGCTGGTGATACAAAGGAGAATACACACAGGCCACTCCATGTTATGTTAAGAGAAAGAGAACCATTTGCACTGTGGTGTTTGCAGCTGGCAACTGGATGTGATGCAAATGGGGTCTGGAACCCATGCCTCATGGGAAAACAGATGTGGAAAAAGTGGGACTGAGTCCTTGGAGGTGTAGGAGCTTCCTAGGCAGAGACGGTGAAATAGCTTCTGTGTGCTATTCTGGATGGGACATTCCACAGACTAAAAGAGGGAGGGGTGGGGGGATCCTACAGGTGGGAATGACCCTTAGGGTAAGAAGAAAGGGTCTTCAGATGATTTTAGGAAAGGGAAGGGAAGGGTCAGGTGTGCACTTTAGAAAGTAAACAATCATTTTGCTCCATATAAGGGAGACAGTAATCTTTGCCTTCTGACCCTGGAAGCTGAAGAGCAAATGAGAGCACTGAGGCATGTAAAGTGTTACCCAAACTCAAGGGCAGGTGGCAGCCTCAGGACAGACTAGCTCAGCTGGGCAAACCATTAAGTGATGTTTGCTTTCGCATCCCTCCTGTGGATGAGAAAGGGCCTGATGTGCGTCCAGAACCCATCAGAACTCTCCACCTCCATGGGAAGGAAGCATGGCTGGGTTGAAAATCAAATGTTTAATGAACTGTGCAGGGCTGGGGTGGGGTAAATTTGCCACATGTTGGGGACACCAAATCTGGGCCCATGATGGTGGCTGGACTCCCTGCCTTTGGGTCTGGCACAAGCTTTTTGTTTTGTTTTTTCTAAGATGCATTATAGAACTGTGAAAAACAATTTTCTCAGTGTGGCCAGAATGGTGGCCTCTGAGCCTTCTCTTGGTGGCTGTCACTAAGAGGTAACTCTCTCAGAAGCTGTCAGCATTCGCCATCTTTATGGGCTTGTTCTTCTTCCAAAGTAGTAGCCTGGGGAGGGGAAATGAAGATTGACTTTAAAGGGAAGTGGTAAGCTGTTAAGACACCAAACTAACTTTGTATTTATCTTGTCCAGGTACTCATGACATTCACGCTTTGATCCTCGGAAGGGCAATCACAGGGATCCAGGCATTCACAGCCGGCAAGTGAATACACTTCACCCAGGAGCCTGGATGGTACCGAACCCCTTCCCAGGGAGCGGCTGTGCTCTGCGCTTACTCAGGGAGGTGGCAGATGGAGCCAATTTTTATGTTGGGAGGTGAGAGACACTGATTTTTAAATTACAAAATTTCCCTTTTGAAGTCACTCATATGTGCTCCTTATAAAGAAGACGGACTCTGTACCAAGTTTCTCAATCCAGTGGACCCCACTTAGCTTGGAACAGAAGCTTCTCTTGACAGGAAGCAGGGAAAAGAAAGAGAGTGACACAGAAGCAACCTCTATGAGACCTGATCTGGTGTCTGACGGAGCAACCACCCTCCCTCTGAGTTCCCTGTGTACCCTCTGACCTTCCCATCTGGGGGATAAGTGCCTTATGCTGACGTTGGGGCAGAATGTGGGGGAGAGAATAATAAAGAGTCTGGGAGGGGGGCAATGGGGTGAAAATTGGGGACATCTGTAATACTATAAAAAGCTGCATGTCTGATCCTCAGTGTTGGGCCACATTTACTTGTAACCGCTACGTGAGTAGTCCTTTCAGTCACAGGGAAATGAACATGAGTGGGGGCTGGGAGGTACTCATGTGGGAATTTCTTGTGCCCCCACAGTGACCTGGCCCTTGTCTGCATCTTTGCCTCTGCTGTAATAAGTAAACCTGGTTAGGCACTGCTCAGGGCTGTGGGTGGAGGGGACTTTGTCCTTTCTATCACCACAGACTGGCCACACAGGAGTGGGAAATAACAGTGGGCTGGCTTCTCAGCTCCAACACCCCATGTTTACAGGAGAGTATGGCGCCACAAGCGAGATGGCAGGAGCTCCCGGTTCTGTTACATTTACTTTCATCTCAGCCCCTACAACTCTCCTCAGGCAGAGCCTCCTGTATGGGTGTAGTCATACCTCTGGCTGGACACACAGGTCTTGGAAGTCTTTGTACACGGTCTCCACAGTGTGGCACACTTGTTTGAGCTCTGTTTCCAAATGGCTGATCTTTGCCATTTTCTGGGTGAACTCTTGGAGCTTTTCCTGAATGATCTTGTTGTGGTGATTATAAAGTTGATACATCCTCTCCTCTAGCTTCTCTGTCAGATCTGAAACCTTTTAAACAATATGACATGTTTTTGAAAAAATCAAACCAGAGGCATCATAAGACATGTGTTTTAAGTGGCTCCCTAAGATTTCTGCAGTTTATCATTAAAAATTGTTAAAAAAAAAAAAAAAAAAGGCCGGCCTGTATGGCTCTGTGGTTGAGCATCTATCTATGAACCAAGAGGTCACCGGTTCAATTCCAGTCAGGGCACATGCCCTAGTTGCGGGCTCAATCAATGATGTTTCTCTTTCATCAGTGTTTCTTTTTAAAAATTATATGTGTATTGACTTCAGAGAGGAAGAGATAGAAACATCAATGATGAGAGAGAATTACCGATCAGCTGTCTCCTGCACGCCCCCTACTGGGGATCGAGCCCGCAGCGTGGGTATATGCCCTTGACTGGAATTGAACCTGGGACCCTTCAGTCCCGCAGGCTGACACTCTAGCCACTGAGTAACACCAGCTAGGGCCAATGTTTCTATTTATCCCTCTCCCTTTATCTCTAAAATCAATAAAAACATAGTTTTTAAAAATGGTAAAAAACAACTCCAGTGAGTAGGAGTGAAAATTGCCTATATTAAGAAAAAAATTTTAAAGCAAGATTGAAAAATGATGTATACCGTATAGGCTCCACCAGGTTAAAAAGAAAGTACATAACAGAGACTAGAAGAAAATATGCAACAAAGTAGCCTCTGGGTGGTGGGATCATAGGAATGTTTTTATATTTTTTTCTGCTATGTTATGCTCTATTTAATTTGCTATGTGTACTGGTAGAGATGGGAGGGGGCAAAAAAGGTGGGGAAAAGTCAGCCTGTTGTCAAGAGATGTCCTACTCCTGAGATCCCGTGTGCATTCTGAAGAAGCATCAGGGATAATCATTAACACTGTACCTGAACATAACAGGCTTTGTTAGACATAAGCCCTGGTCATGTTGAGGGATCTCTACTCTGCCACCAAAGCCATTTGACTTCCGGAGGAAAAATGGTTGTGTTAACACAGACTATGCCTCAATCCTCTACTCCCAGTAGCCATTAGTCCTGGTGTGTAATAAGGTGGCTGGGCTGTGGGTGCAGCTAGACCTCGGTCTCTCATTCTGAAAAATTATTTCTAAACCTTACTTTTCCCATCTATAAAATGGGCACATTCTTTGCAGAGCTGTTGGAAGGTAAAATGAGGTACCAAATGCAAATTGCCTGGCACCATGCTGGGACCATAACATACTCCGCAGTGGTTCATTCTCCTACCCTTCATCTTTTACATAAGGACTTTCCCTGCCCCACCCACTGGGGTTTTGCAGTGTGTGTGTGGGGAAATCTTGTCACCTTGATCTTGAGGCTGTCCCTGAAGTTGGTCATGAGTGCATGGTCCTTCTGCCTGCTCTCATTGATGTTTTCGATCAGCTCCTGGGCCCTCTTCTTCAGGATCTCAATGCTAGAGTCCAGAGATGAAAAATAGGGTCCCGACTTCCCTTCCAGCATCATCAGCTGGCGATTGGCACTGGAGGTGGCGATAGAAGGGCTAGAAACCTGACTTCTGAAAGTATAGGAAACCGAGGTCAGCCCCAAATTCTCCCCAGAGTGGCTGACATGAATTAGCTCCATGGTGGGAGAAGAAATAGTGTTGTGTATCTCCCGTGGGTGACGCGCTTGGTTATTTTATGCACCACTTCTGCCCTGAGAGGCAGAGATGACATCCCTATTTTATAACTAAGAAAACAGACCCGAAGGCACACAAAAAGCCTGCCCAAATTTCCAGAACGAGAAAATCTGCCTGCCCCTGAAACACATAGTAATTTTATAACATCAACTTGCTGTTCTGAAATGAGCATCAATAATTCTATTTATAAATAGTATAGATGCTTTCTTAGATGGATCTTCCTGTCACCAACCTGCTGTATTCCTTTCTAAATCTTTTGGGTGATGTCTGCAGCCTGCAGTCCATCTGGGGTTTAGTGTACCTGCAGGACTCTGCTCCCACTAGATGAGGCAGCCAGTCAAGAATTATGTTAAAAGATTTTTTTAAATGCACAAAAAAAGTTAGTTATGTTTGTACACTGTACACATAACTATAGTAATCTAATTCAATTAAATGTCATATTAGTAAAATGGTAAAAAAGTGACGGCTGTCTAATAAAGCTAAATTGAATGAATAAAAGTGAGTCTAATTTTTAAAAAATATTAAATCAGGTATGGGGAGACAACTATAGATTGGAACAAAGATCATAAAAATCTAGAAGGATCTGGCCAATGTGGCTCAGTGGTTGACCTATGAACCAGGAGGTCAAGGTTCAAATCCTGATCAGGGCATTTGCCTGGGTTGTGGGCCCGATTCCTCGTATGGAGCGTGCAAGAGGCAGTGGATCAATGATTCTCATTGATATTTCTATCCCTCTCTACCTATCCCTTCCTCTCTGAAAGCTATAAAAATATATTTAAAATAAATAATGTTTTAAATCTAGAAGGACTCTGTATACAGATCACTTTGTCATGGCTTGTAAGTTTTCATTCTTCTTTTAAAAATATATTTTTATTGATTTCAGAAAGGAAAGGAGAGGGAGAGACAGAAACATCAGTGATGAGAGAGAACCATTGATTAGCCACCTCCTGCACACCACCCACTGGGGATGGAGCCTGCAACCCAGGCCTGTGCCCTGACAGGGATTCAAACCTTGACCTCCTGGTTCATAGGTCAACGCTCAACCACTGAGCCAAACTGGCTGGGCCACTCTTCTTTAAAAACAAAATTGGAAATTGTAGGTAATACATTATTAATGAGGTGTATGGGGAAAAAAGTTGCAATCTAGTCAGCAGACTTATTAATGTTTTAAATTAAGATAAAGTGTTTAAGCCCTGGTCAGTGTGGCTCAGTTGGTTGGGGGTCGTTCCATGCACTGAAAGGTTTCTGGTTCCGTTTCCCTGTCAGGGCTCACACCTGGTTTGCAGGCTCCATCTCTGGTAGGGGGTGTGTAGAAGGCAGCCAAGAGGCAGCAGATCTATGTTTCATTCTCACATTGATGTATCTCTTTTTGTCTCCTTCCCCTTCCTCTCTAAAAATCATTTTAAAATCTTTTTTAAGAAAGGTGAAATGTATAAGGCAAGCTTTATTTATTTACTTACTTTCTTACTTACTTATTTATTTTGCTTTTTCTCTGCTTTATCTGCCAGCACTTTCTATCTGCCAAGCACCTTATCACTGCTTTGGGGTCTGTCTGCTCATTATCTTCACCTCATAACTGAGGACACAGGCTCAACCTGGTTACTTTCTCAGGATTAACAGCTAGTCTGTGGCAGAGCTGGGTGTGGCACCCAGCTGGCTCAACTCACAGCCCATGTCCTGCTTCCTCCTGGGTCCTCAGTTTCTCTTTTATCCTTTGAGGTCCTCCCAATTCTGAGACTTGGAGGTGCCAGCCACCACAGGGATTCCTGAACATGCCAGTTCATACACAACTATAAAGTCTGCCCTGACTGGAAGCCAGTCACTGCTTACTTGGAAAAATACATCTTGATTTTTTAAAAATATATATATTTTTGATTTCAGAGAGGAAGGGGGAGGTAGAGAGAGATAGAAACATCAATGATGAGAGAGAATAATTGATTGGCTGCCTCTTGCACGCCCCCTACTGGGGATTGAGCCTGCACCCAGGGCATGTGCCCTTGACCAGAATCGAACCCAGGACCCTTCAGTCCACAGGCCGATGCTCTATCCATTGAGCCAAACCAGCTAGGGCAACATCTTGATTTTCTGATGCTTTCTTCATAAAACTATTTCTCTTGGCTTTTTCCTGACAGCCTGAGCTCTTCCTTTTGGCTGAGAAGAGAAGTACAGTAAAATCGAGGCCCACGGATCTAACTGTGTCCTGGTCCTCGTGCATTCCTTGCCAGATTGCTTCTTGCCTCTGTGTCTTTGCGCCTGCTCTCTGACTCAACCCATGAGACCTAGCCAGACCACTGCCTCCTTTCAGAAGCTGTCCAGGACCCCCGTACCTATCACTACGTTAGCTTGTCACTACTCACAGCCCTATCTCCCCAGAGAGATGGGTCCCATTTATCTTTGCATTCCTAGCATCCAGCACATAGTAAATCCTCCACTGTTTGCTGAATGAATGAAGGACACCTTCTGTCAGACCTATTCCTCCCTCCTTTGGCTTCTCACAAAGCATGCAAGTTCAACAGCCTCCAAGACAAGACACTGTGTCCAATGCATTTTAAGATGGGAATGCTGATATTTCTATAGCAAACATTTACATCAGCTAGAAAGCAACAGACCATCTAAAGCAGTGGTTCTCAACCTTCCTAATGCCGCAACCCTTTAATACAGTTCCTCATGTTGTGGTGACCCCCAATTTCATTGTTACAAATTGAACATAATTAAAGCATAGTGATTAATCACAAAAACAATATGTAATTATATATGTGTTTTCCGATGGTTTAGGCAACCCCTGTGAAAGGGTCATTCGACTCCCAAAGGGGTCGTGACCCACAGGTTGAGAACCACTTAACTAAAGGCTCTGTGAGCATTCTTGACTTGTTTGCTAAGCAATTTACAACCTCCGAGCATACAATTACTCTTCTTTGTTAAGGGGAGGTGAGGCAGAAGGACACGAGTTCAGATCTGTGACACAATGACATTTTAACATTCAGACTTTTGTAATATCTGGATGCACGTGGAGAACACAGAATGCTTCTAAAAGGACAGCCATGCTTTGCACAGTGGTGATGGAGCTGGGGTCATGGGTTCCAACACCTGGCTTTAACTTCGCTAAGATCTCAAACACTAACTACCCTTTTGTTCTAAACCCCGGGTTCAATCACTTCACTCTCTGGCTGATGGTCTCAGCCCCTCTTCCCTTCTATTCCGTGCCACACCCACTTGCCAAAACCCCACCCTGGCTCTCTACAACCAACCGCTGTTTCCTCTCTCTCTCTCTCTCTCTCTCTCTCTCTCTTTCTCAAAATATTTTTATTGATTTCAGAGAGGAAGGGAGTGGGAGAGAGAGATAGAAACATCATTGATGAGAATCAGTGATCTGCTGCCTCCTGCATGCCCCCTACTGGGGATTGAGCCCACAACTCAGGCATGTGCCCTGACCAGGAATCGAACTGTGACTTCCTGGTTCATAGGTTGATGCTCAACCATTGAGCCACACTGGCCCAGCCAAGCCTGGTCTCTTTTCTCACACTCAGGAACCTGAGCCACACTGAGAAAATCATGACCTAATAAACAAGGTCACTACAGAGTCCTGCTCTCCAGCCTTAGGGGGGTCCTCAGGGCCACTGGGTATCCTGTCTGTGCTCTGGTCATTCCTCCCATCAGCCATACCAAACCATCATTCTCCCATCCCTGACCCCACACTTGTCTCCCCTTCCCCTGAACAGATACAGAAACATGCAGGCAATAACCCCCTCCACTGTTCACACTGCCCTTCTTTTTTCCAAACTCCCAGTTGGGCAGGCAGGCGAGTCATTCTGGGCTCCCAATCCCATGCCCTGTATCTCACCCTCTTGTGTATTTGTCTACTCCCTTTGGCTCTTTCTTCCTTCCCACCCCCAGGGCATGTCTCCTAGCATTTTAAAAACACCATAAACACATCCTCTCCCCTCAAACATCAGGTCTTCCTCAGCCAGTCACCTCCCTCTTTACTCCCCATCACCACCAAGATTCTAGAAAGTGATGCCAACGCTTTCTGAGCACATTTTCTCACCTTCCACTCGCTTCTCAGCCCACTGCAATCAGTTCTAAAATGAAGCAGCAACTGCCTAAGTCCCCAAGGCAGACACCTCCCTTGACTCTTGGCAGCAGCTGGTGCTATTGACCATCCCCCCCAACCCACCCCCGTAATTCCTAACACCTGGTGTCCCCAAGCTCTGTCGTTGGCCTTACTCTCTTCCCTTCACACCCTTGTACACACTCTTGCTCCAAAGACAGGCCTCACTCACATATATCTTCCCTGCTGACCTCTCCTGTCAACACCCCCAGACCCCAGCCTTCCTCTATGCACAACCTGTCATTCCCCAAAGGCCCACTTGTAGCTGAGTATGCCCCAGCAGTCCCTTTCCCTGAGTCCTGCATCTTCTAGAAAGTCTTCCCTGGCTGGTTATGTGCACACAGCACCTACAGTGTCACTGCCTGAACCTCAGCCTTCCCTCCGGCCTCATTCATCTTCATATCCCTATACCTCCTCCTCATGGTAGGATTAATAAAGGTGTGTCAAATAAAAAAATGACTAGTGGGGGCTTTCATTAACATCCACACTTCCATGTTTCCCTAACTTATCGTCCCCAGCCCACACCTCTCCCTGAGCTCCCAACCACGGGTGACAATGTACCAACTACCTCCCAGCCCTCGCCATTGGGCTGTCCAGAGGCATCTCAAACTCCTCCACATTTGCATACCAACATCATCATCATTTTCCCCCTTACCAAAGCCATCTGGTTCCCAAGCCAGAAACTTAGCAGTGAGCCTGGAGCTTGTCTTCTCTCAGTCCTTACATATCCTGTCATGAAACCCTCTCATTTCCACCTCCTTAACCTCTCTCAAATTGATCTAGAGAACCCCCACCAGCCACAGAATCAAGTCTAAATTCCCTAACACAGCACCAAGGCCTTCCAGGACCCTGGGCCTCTCTCTTCAGCCTGACTCTTTCTTTTTTTAAAAAAAATTTTAAAAAAATATATATATTTTATTGATTTTTTACAGAGAGGAAGGGAGAGGGATAGAGAGTTAGAAACATCGATGAGAGAGAAACATGGATCAGCTGCCTCCTGCACACCCCCCACTGGGGATGTGCCTGCAACCAAGGTACATGCCCTTGACCGGAATCGAACCTGGGACCCTTCAGTCTGAAGGCTGACACTCTATCCACCGAGCCAAACTGGTCAGGCACAGCCTGACTCTTTCTACCCTCCACTCCCAGCAATTTGGAACTTTCCACAATTTCACCAAACCCATCGGCCTTTACTTGAAATGACTTTCCCTTTCTGCAACTTTAGGAGGTAACACTCAGAGCTTCTGCTAGTGCACCCACACAGCACCTTAACTTACAGATCACAACACTCCCAGTTAATTCAGAGTTTTTTTCCAGGATGCTGTGCAGCCTGGGGATAGGGGCTTGCTGAATACCTAAATGAATGAACAGAGCCTGGTGTAACATTCCTGCTGGAAACCCTTCTTGTATCCATGGTTGCCTTATTGACTCAGCAGTGTAAGAATCCTGACATTAAAATCAATAATAAGGGGGGGGAGGGGAATAAAATCAATAATAAAACCAGGTGCCTCTTTTTGTGTAATTGCTCACAACCTGTTTGAGCTGCTGAAGCAGTGGTTCTCAACCTTGGCTGCACATTAGAATCTTTTTAAAATCCTGATTTTTGGGCCTCATCCTCCGGAAATTCTGTTTCTTTGTTATGGGGTGGGGCCACAACATTAGTAACAAAGAAACAGAATTTCCGGAGGATGAGGCCCAGAAATCAGGATTTTAAAAAGATTCCCATGTGATTCTAATGTTCAGCCAAGGTTGAGAACCACTGTGCTGAAGGTTCAAAGTCACTCCTTTCTCAGGCTCCAGTGTTGAAGCTGGAACCTGTCTTTGTGGCTCAATGCAAATGGTGAGAAATCTCTTGAATTCGGCTCATTTAAATTTCATTGTGGGACAAAAGCCTGCATCAGATGGCTGCAGAGAGCCTCTTGATTTTTTCAACTTCTCCTTTGGGGATTTACTCCTTTCCATTTCATTTTTCTTGATACTCAACAGCTGCATATTAATTAGAATGCTAATAAATCAGAGGCTTCCCTGGGCCTGCATTCACCAATTAACTTTAATAAACAAAATGTGTGGTGTCCTCTCCACTGGCTTCCCCTGTTCCAGGCCTGCTTATGTTGCCGAACCCTGGATGGAGGCCAGGGAATGGAAGTGGGCCCAACACAGCAGGCCTGGCGGTGGGGGATCAGAGTGGGGGCTGTGAACACATTGCCACACTCATCTATTATGGTCTGTGCTTCTGAGGAGTCAGTCCCTAATTTGACTGGGAGGATTAGTACAAAGTTCTGAACAGGGCCCATGCTGGCAGGGGGCCCGGTACTGCAGAGGAAATGGGTCTGAGAGAAGAGACCATCTGTTCCCTCCAGGTAAAGCTGTGATTGGCGGGTATGTGAGCCAGAGCCGCCTGCTGGTGGGGTGCTCCCTCCATGGCCTATGACAGATATACAAGTAAACAAATCCGCCAGCCACTTATGACCACAGGCGGCAGTCCCAGGAGGAGAGGTAACCTAATCAAATATTCAAGTAGGAACACAACAGAATCTCTGGCGCTTAGGCAAAGCCAGGTTTTGCTGAAGTATAGCCAGGAAGGAGTAAGGTCTGAAAGGAAACTGCTGAGTCCGTTCCTCATCCCCTGCTTTTCTCTCCTGAAATGTGTTCACATTTTAATCATGTTGCTGAGTGTCTGCTGCTGGATCTATTAACTGGCTCTTGCACTTGTTCTAACCCATCTGTTTTTAGGCCCAAAGCTCTTGTGGAACTCCTTGAAGTTTCACAATGATTTGCAATTATCTCTGTCTCTTCACCACTTAGACAGGGTCTAAAACATGTTATTTGCAGGAAGATGTAATAAAACAAACGACTTCAGTCATTTCCTTCTTTTTTTCTGGTCTCCACATGACAACACACACCTGGAAACCATCCCACTCTGTAGCCTGCTTTACAACAGAGGAATCTGGGAGGGAGGGGAAAGTTGGCTTTAGGCCTACAGTCCTCAGGGCCCTTTCCTGAGCCTGGCCTCCTCTCACTTTCTCCCCAGGTGATGAGTTCATTCACCCCACAGCTGCCACTGAAACAGTGAATCCCACAGCGCCATCTCCAGCCCCCGGCCCTCCTGAGTTGTGGGTTAGAAAGTCCAAATGTATCTGGACACATTCATGTGCATGTCTCTGGCTACCTCAAACTCAACAAGGGCAAAATGGAACCCATGCTTTTGCCTCTGCCGTGAAACCACCACCTAATGGAAACCACTCTAAGCCAGAGAGAGAGGATGTTTGTGGTTTCACTTATTTATGCATTCATCAGTTGCTTCTTGTATGTGCTCTGACTGGGGATTGAACCTGCAACCTTGGCGTATCAAGACACGCGCTAACCAACTGAGTTAATGCAAATGAGACATGATTTACCCCAGTGGTTGAGAGGAGGAAGCTAAGCTATTATTATACTCATCATCTATTTAGGAGACTAAGGGCATGCATTTGGGAGGCAGTTTGTGTCCATGACCCTGCCGTTTTTCTTTCTATGGGGAATAGTGAGATAGAAATTACTGATTTAAGGGGCTAAGCAACTCAGCAAACCTTCTGAACTATCTGTACCAATTTCACAGTAAAGTTAACCCAGGTAGTTATTATTATTATTTTTTTGCTTGGCTTCTATAACAGCAGTTTTTTTTTTTTTATGTTTGATTCTCCCGCTCATCTCATTGGATGCTCTTTTAATGTCTTAACTGGCTCCATCTTCTTTGCTTGACTTTCTGGCATCCTTTTTCCTGGGTCCTCTTCTGTAGCTACACTATTTCCCTAGTGTAGGTGGATTTCATTTAGTCTCATGATGTTAAAACCATCTATATGCAGATGACTCCCATATGTAAATCTCCAGTCTTGACCTTTCCTTGAGCTGCAAGCTCATAAATCAAACTGCCTATTTGATGTCAAGCTGCTCCCTGACTTGGTTGTCTAATAGGCATCTTAAATGTAATGGGCCCCAAAGAGAACTCTTTATTCTCTTCATTTTCTTCTCCCTAAACTGTTCTTCTCTCAGTCTCTTTCTCAGGAAATAATGTTACCCCTTCCCAGTTTCTTAAGAGAAAAACCTGAGAATCATTCCATTCTTTTTCTCATATTATTAGGGGCAGAAATAGAATATTGGGGACCAGCTACAATTATAGGAAATATGAATCATGCTCTGTTAACCATGATGGTTCTGTTCTGATTAGAAAAAGCACATTTTCAGCTGGCTTGGAGTTGTATACCCTGGGACAGGGGAGCTAACATCGGAATGCAGTCCATCCTCCTGTCCCAAGAACTGCCTGTCATTATGGAAAGATTTACAACCTCATGGCTGAAACAATCTAGTCCAGAAGGCACCTGCTCTTTGCAACTCCCTATTACCTATAATCAGATCCTGGGGTGCCTGGAGGAGCCCACCCTCTTGCGACCCCCTCCTTTAAACCCGCCCCCCCCCCCCCCCCCCCCCCCCCCCACAAATAAGCAGCTGGCTTATGGGGTGGTGCAGAGCAGATTTTTGTGGATGACCTGCTGCTCTCCCATATTGCCAGCATGATTGGAATAAATGCTCGTATATGATTCATCCCTGTCTCTGCTGAATTGGCTGAAGTAGTGACAGGCAGCCCGGACCCCTTGGTTGTCTGGTTACAATTTGTCACATCTAGTTAATCAGTTCCATCTCTAAAATACATCTAAAAACATATTAACTTTCTATTTCTACAGCTGTCACCTGTAGGTTAAACAATCAATATCCCTCATCTGGACTATTTTAATGGTCTCTTAACTGTCCTGTCAGCTTCCATTTTTGTCCCACTCTAATCCCTTTTCCAAACAGCCGCCAAAATAAATCATAAATCTGATCATATCACCTCCCATCTTAACACCCACCAAGGGCTTCTCATTGAATTTAGTATAAAATTCAGACTTCTTTATTTCCAGGGCCTTGAAGACCCTATGTGACATGGTTATGTCCATCTCTCTGACTCACCTCCTCTTGCTCTCTCTGCTCCAGCCACATCAGCCTTCTTTCAGTTTCTTAAACACACCAAGTTCATCCCCACCTCAGAGCTTTTGCATTTGCAGTTTTTTTTTTCCTACCTGGAGCTTTCATATTCGAAACTTTACATGGCTGGCTACTTCCCAATATTCAAGTTTCAGCTCAGGTATTATTTTCACACAGAGATCATTTATCCATGACAGAGAAGCATGAGTCTCTAAAATTAAACCACACATTAGATCTGGCTGTATGTTTCGGCACAGCCCCCCCAAACCACAGGACTTTTGTTAAATTAGGAATGGACTACTTTATTGTTTCATGTACTTTGGAAACTTGTCATAAAGACAAGCTGTTAAGGGCTGAATTGTGTCCTCCTGCCCCCACTCCCAATTCATATGCTGACACTCTAACCCCCAATGCCTCATCTGCTGCTGGATCTATTAACTGGCTCTTGCACTTGTTCTAACCCATCTGTTTTTAGGCCCAAAGCTCTTGTGGAACTCCTTGAAGTTTCACAATGATTTGCAATGATCTCTGTCTCTTCACCACTTAGACAGGGTCTAAAACATGTTATTTGCAGGAAGATGTAATAAAACAAACGACTTCAGTCATTTCCTTCTTTTTTTCTGGTCTCCACATGACAACACACACCTGGAAACCATCCCACTCTGTAGCCTGCTTTACAACAGAGGAATCTGGGAGGTAGGGGAAAGTTGGCTTTAGGCCTACAGTCCTCAGGGCCCTTTCCTGAGCCTGGCCTCCTCTCACTTTCTCCCCAGGTGATGAATTCATTCACCCCACAGCTGCCACTGAAACAGTGAATCCCACAGCGCCATCTCCAGCCCCCGGCCCTCCTGAGTTGTGGGTTAGAAAGTCCAAATGTATCTGGACACATTCATGTGCATGTCTCTGGCTACCTCAAACTCAACAAGGGCAAAATGGAACCCATGCTTTTGCCTCTGCCGTGAAACCACCACCTAATGGAAACCACTCTAAGCCAGAAAGTGGGGAGCCAGTGGTGTGCTGGTAAGCATTTAGCAACTGGCTCTCTGGATGGGTGGAGGGGAGAAGAAAGCCCTGATTTGTAGTGTTTGACAATTCCCATGGTACAAAGACTCCTACTATTGCCAGTTTAGTAGGAGCCTCCCACCTCATCTCTCCACATCCACTCATGCCTCCTCCAACCCATTTTCCACAAAGCAGCCAGTGTCTTTTTATAACAAGAACCTGAGCATGTCTCTTCTCTGACCCAGCAGTTCCCCTTCTAGGTATCTACCCAAGAGAACTGAAAACATATGTCCACACCAAAACTTGTACCTGGATGTTCATAGCAGCATTACTCACAAGAACCAAAAAGTCAAAATAACCCAAATGTCCATCAACTGACAAACGAATAAATAAAATGTGGTAGATCCACAATATGGAATATTATTCAGCCATATAGAGGAATGAAGTTCTGACATACATTATAATGTGGACGAACCCTGGAGACATTGTGCTCAGTGAAAGAAGCCAGTCACAAAGGACCACATTCCTGTATGATTTCATTGAAATGAAATGTCCAGCAGAAACAAATCCAGAGTCAGAAAATAGAGTAGTGTTGCCAGGGGCTAGGGAGGATGCAGGGACTGGGAGATGATGGTTAAGGGGTACAAGGTTTCTTTTCAGGGCAATGAAAATATTGTAAAGTTAACTGTGGTGATGCACAGCTCTGTGAATATACTAAACACAACTGAATTGTAAGTAGGTAAATTGTATGGTATCTGAATTCTATCTCAATAAAGCTGTTACCAAAAGAATCCTGAGGATAAAGCCCATAGCTGACAAAATGCCCTGTGACCTGGCCCTTGCTGAACCCTCCAGCCCTCCTCTGGCAATCATAACCCCCACTCAGGCATACTGGCTGTCTTTGGCTACCATGTGCAGAGGCTTTGCATAAACTCTTCTCTCAACTCCTTTCACCCCCCCTCATGCCCACTCAACACCCACTCATCCTCACCTTGTGATTCAGCATTGCTTTTTCAAGGTTGCTGCCCCTAGTTCCCCATTCAAGGGTGTTTTTCCAGCACCCCAGTCTGTTTCGTGTCAGTCAGTATTTGTTCAATGTCTTCCCGTCAGTTGGAAGCAACAGAAGAATATGAGAGCATCTGTCTGGCTGTCGATCACAATGCCTGACACTCTGGCCTCCTCACTGCTTTATGAGCTCACCCAGCTTATTCCTACATCAGGGACTTCGTACTCTGCCAGCATGTTTGGGCCCCCCAGATGCCTCCTGGCTGGCTCCTTCTCATGTGACCTCCTTATAGATATTTAACTACTCTGAACTCCCTGTCACTTTAGTCACTCCTTACTCTGCTTTGTTTCTTTCCTTTTTTTTTTTGTTAATCTTCACCTGATCATATTTTTTCCATTGATTTTTAGAGAATGGGAGGGAGGAAGAGAGAGATCGATGCAAGTGAGACATATCCATCAGTTGCCTCCCACACACGCCCCGACCAAGGCCAGGGATCGAACCTGTGACACAGGTACGTGCCCTTGACTGGAATTGAACCTCGACTCCTCCATGGGTGGGCAATGTGCCAACCACTGAACCACATTGGCCAGGGCTCTTTTTCCCCTGCTTTGTTTCACATCACTTGCCACCAGTTGAAAGCACATTCTTTTTTTTTTTAATTGTCTATCTCTCTTTTATTATTACTACTAAAGGCTCAGTGCACAACATTCGTACACTGGAGGGTTCCCTCAGCCCGGCCTGCACCCTCTCGCAGTCTGGGACCCCTCAGGGGATGTCCGCCTGCTGCGTAAGCCCGACAGGCAGACATCCCCCAAGGGGTCCTTAGCACTGCTGTGGAGGCGGGAGAGGCTCCCACCACTGCTGCTGTGCTCACCAGCCGTGAGCCCAGCTTCTGGCTGAGCAGCACTTCCCCTGTGGGAGCACAATGACCACCAGGGGACAGCTCCTGATTTGAGCATCTGCCCCCTGGTGGTCAGTGTGTGTCATAGCAACCAGTCGTTCTGCCATTAGGTCGATTTGCATAGTAGCCTTTTATTATATGGGAGATTATTTTTTAATCTTCAGCTGAGGACATGCTTATTGGTTTTAGAGAGAGGGGGAAGAAGAGACAGAGAGAGAAACATCAATGTAAGAGAGAAACATCAATCTATTGCCTCCTGTATACACCCTGAATGGGGATCAAACTTACAACCTAGGCATGTGCTCTTACCAGGAGTCGAACCCAAAATCTTTTGGTGTACAGGATGACACTCCAACCAACTGAGCCACATCGGCCAAGACTATCTCACTTTTAGAAAGTCGGCTTGGCAATAAACTCAGAATAGCTAACATAATATTGAAGAACAAAGTCAGAGGACTGACCCAACTTAAAGATTTACCATAAAGTTATAGTGATCCAGATAGTGTGGTACTGGTCAAAGAATAGACTATAGATCAATGGAACAGAATAGAGAGACCAGAAATAGACTCACACATATATAGTAAAATGATTTTTGCAAAGAAGCAAAGAAAATTCAATGGATAAAGGAGAGTCTTCAATAAATGGTGCTGGAACAACTGGAAAGCCAGCAACATACAAAAATCTGAAGCTAAACATAGAACTTACACCTTTCACAAAAATTAACTCAAAATGGATCATAGTCCTGGCTGGGTGGCTGAGTTAATTGGAGTGTGTCCTGTACACCAAAAGGTTTCAGATCCTATCCCTGGTTGGGGTGCATATGGGAGGCAATCGATTGATGTTTCTCTCTCCCTTCCTCTCTCTTTAAAAACCAATTTAAAAAAATATCTTCAGATGAAGATAGAAATATTTTTTAATGGATCATAGATCTAAATGTAAAAACAGCCGAAACCGGTTTGGCTCAGTGGATAGAGCGTCGGCCTGCGGACGGAAGGGTCCCAGGTTCGATTCTGGTCAAGGGCATGTACCTGGGTTGCGGGCACATCCCCAGTAGGAGGTGTGCAGGAGGCAGCTGATCGATGTTTCTCTCTCATCGATGTTTCTAACTCTCTATCTCTCTCCCTTCCTCTCTGTAAAAAATCAATAAAATATATTTTTAAAAAAATAAAAATAAAAAAATAAATGTAAAAACAAAACTGTAAGACTCCTAGGAGATAGAAGAAAATCTAGGTGGCTTTGGGTTTGATGATAATTTCTTAGATTTAAAAAAGTAATTATACTTCATTAAAATTAATCACTTCTGTTCTGTAAAAGATACTTTTAAGAGAATGAAAATACAAGACATAGAATGGAAGCAAATCTTTGTAAAACATATATCTGATAAAAGACAGAGAGGGAGAGAGAAAGATCTATTAAAATTCAACAGTAAGAGAACACCACTAAAAATGGGCAAAAGCCCTGGCCGGGTAGCTTAGTTAGAACATCCCTCCCGATATACCAAGGTTGTGGGTTCGATATACAGTCAGTGTACATACAAGAATCAACCAAAGAATGCATAAATAAGTGAAATGACAAATTGATGTTTTTCTCTCCCATCCTCTCTCGTTCTCAAATCAATCAATAACATTAAAAACGGGCAAAAGACACTCCACCAAAAAAGATATATAGATGGCAAAAAAAGCATATGAAAAGATGTTCAACTTTATACCTCGTCAGGAAACTGCAAATCAAAACAACAATGAGATCCCACTACACACCTATCTGAATGGTGAAAATCCAAAACACTGACAACACCAAGTGCAAGGATGTGGTGCATCCTCCACCGATGATGGGAATATAAAATGGTACAGCCACTTTGGAAGACAGTTTGGCAGTTTTTTTACAAAACAAGCATCCTCTTACCATTTGATCTATCAATTGTGCTTCTTGGTATTTATCCAAAGGAGTTGAAAACTTAGGTCCACATGAATGTTTATAGCAGCTAAATTCATAAGTGCCAAAAGTTGGTAGCAACCAAGATATCCTTCAAATGGTGAATAGATAAATAAACTGTGGTACATCTACACAGTGGAATACTATTCAGTGCTAAAAAGAAATGAGCTATCAGGAAACAAGCCCTGCCCTAGCTGGTTTGGCTTGGTGGATAGAGCGTTGGCCTGGGGACTGAAGGGTCCGAGGTTCGATTCCGGATGCGGGTCAAGGGCACATGTTGTGGGCTTGATCCCCAGTAGGAGGCAGCCAATCAGTGATTCTCTCTCATCATTGATGTTTCTATCTCTCTCTCCCTCTCTCTTCCTCTCTGAAATGAATAAAAATATATATTAAACAAAAACAAAAACGAGCCCTGCCCTAGCCTGTTTGGCTTTGTGGTTAGAGCCTTGATCTGAGGACTGAAGGGTCCCAGGTTTGACTCTGGTCAAGGGCACAGCATGTACCTAGGTTGCTGGCTCGATCCCTTTAAAAAAAGGAAAAAAATGAGCCCTGGTCAGGTAGATCAGTTGATTAGAGCATTGTCTGATATGCCAAGGTTGCAAGTTCAATCCCTGGTCAGGGCACATACAAGAAGCAACCAACAAATGCATAAATAAGTGAAATAACAAATCAAAGTTTTTTGTTTCTCTCTCTTTCTCTCTTCTAAAATCAAAAATATTTTTCTTTCTTTTAAAAAATATATTTTTTAATTGACTTCACAGAGGAAGGAAGAAGAGAGATATAGAAACATCAATGATGAGAGAGTATCATGGATGGGTTGCCTCCTGCACGTCCCATACCGGGGAGTGAGCCTGCAACCCAGGCATGTGCCCTGACCAGGAATTGAACTGTGATCTCCTGGTTCATAGGTCGATACTCAACCACTGAGACATGCAGGCCGGACTAAAATTTGTTTTCTTTAAAAGAAATGAAAATACATGGAGGAATGTTAAGCACATACATATTACTAAGTGAAAGTTAGCTCCCAGAGAGCAGGGATTCTGATTTGTTCTGATTTGTATAACCCTATTCTGGTCTGGCCAAAGGCAACCCTCAATAAATATTTGAGCCCTAGCTGGTTTGGCTCAGTGGATAGAGTGTTGGCCTGTGGACTGAAGGGTCCTGGGTTCGATTCTGGTCAAGGGCACATGTGTGGGTTGTGGGCTTGACCCCCAGTAGGGGGCGTGCAGGAGGCAGCTGATCGATGATTCTATCATCATTGATGTTTATCTTTTTCTCCCTCTCCTTTCCCCTCTGAAATCAATAAAAATATATTTAAAAAATAAACAAAAATAAATGTGCAAGATGCCCTGGCCAGTGTTCTCAGTGGTTAGAGCATCGGCCAATGCACTGAAGGGTCCCGGGTTCCATTCCTGGTCAAGGGCACATAACCTACCTTGGTTGCAGGTTCGATCCTTGTCCCGATTGGGGTGAGTGCAGGAGGCAACCAACCGATGTCTCTCTTTCATATCAAAATTTCTCTCTCTCTCTCATTCTATCTACCCTCCCCCACCCCTCCCTTCCAACCTGTCTAAAAACCAATGGAAAAAATATCCTTGGGTGAGGATTAACAACAACAAAAAAAATTAAATAAATAATGTGCAAGACAAAACTTTTTTTTGCCATCACTGACACTGCTCTTTCTTTTACTCCAACATCTAATCCATTAGCATTTTCTTTCAGTTCTAACTTTTTAAAAAATATATTTTTATTGATTTCAGAGAGAAAGGGAGAGGGACAGAAACATCAATGATGAGAATCATTGATTGGCTGCCTCCTACACGCCCCCCACTGGGGATGGAGCCCACAATCCGCATGTGCCCTTGCCCGGAATCGAACCCGGGACCCTTCAGTCCGCAGGCCGACACTATCCACTGAGCCGAACCAGCTGGGGCCAGTTCTAACTTCTTAAAAATATCCAGAATCTGACCACCTTTCTCACCTCCGTGGATCAAGTCAGAGTCATCTTGCTCACCTAGATTATTCCAAATACCTCCTCGCTGGTCTTGCAGCTTCTACTCTCGCCCTAACAGTCTGTTCGCTACCTGGAGCCGGAGGGAACCTTTTCATACTTGTCCAGAGGACGGCAAACTTCCATAAAGGTCCGGACAGTAGTCTTCTTAGCTCCCTGCCCTTCGAGTCCCAGTTGCAACAGCTCAGCGCAGACACGCATGGCTGTGTTCCAGCACAACCTTGTTAACGACAGCCCCACCTGGTACAGTCATTCCCTCCCTCCTCGGTCCCAAATCTTCTCCTGGGCAATCACACCCAGGCCCGTTACCTGCCCGAGTCCGTCTCCCCTCCCACGGCCCAGCGCAGCCCTCCTTCCCGGCCCCACAGCCCTCCCGTCACCTCCTCCAGGAAGCCCTCCCGTCACCTCCTCCAGGAAGCCCACCCGTCACCTCCTCCCGGAAGCCCACCCGTCACCTCCTCCAGGAAGCCCTCCCGTCACCTCCTCCAGGAAGCCCTCCCGTCACCTCCTCCAGGAAGCCCTCCCTGACCCTCTCCTCATCCAAACGAGCCACCTGTCATTTTCTCCCTGTTTTCCCATGACTACCATGTATCCCGAGTTTACAGTCTGCCTCCCCCTCTAGAGAGCGTCAGCTCACCGCCGTGTCCCCAGCACTTAGCACGGCGCCAGGCCCATGGGAGACGCTCCATGAGCATGGGGGTCAGAGGCGCCCAGAGCCCGCACGGTGGGGTCCGGGGAAAGACAGGGATGAAGAGGGCCCCGGGGCTGCTTGGACCCGTGGGCCGGGGCTTCCTCACCTCGCCGGCCCCCAGCCAGCTTCCTTCTCGTGGCTCTCCTCGGCCTGCGGCTCCGCGCTCTCCCCCAGCGGCGGCGGCTCCTGGTCCTTGCCTTCTGCGTGGGGCATGTCCACCTGCGGGCACAGTCAGCGCTTGAGAGGCCGGAGGCGGGAAGGCGACGAGTGGTCAGACCCTCCTCCCGCCCCTGTGGCCCGACATAGGGGGACCCGCAGGAGAGACGGCTGAGCCCGGGCAGGCCCCGTGAGGCGGGGAGTGAGGGAGGAGTGAGGGGGAAAACGGTGCCTGGAGGGCAGAGGCTCTGGGGTGCCGGGGCTCCTAACTGGTATTTGCGTTGAGTCGAGTCCTTCGAGGAGGGAGAAGAGGGAGGAGAAAACAAGGAAGAGACGGGTGCGGCACATGGGCATCTGAGCCCGTCTCTAAACTGCTTCCGCCACGCGCCATGCGTGGAGTCTGTCCTTCAGGCCCCGCTGTCAGAGCGTCAGTCACACTATTCGTCTGTCAGTCAGGGCCCTGTCAGTCAGTCAGGAAATCGGGGCCGGCGGGGCGAGGGTGACCCCCCCATGTTCCGCGCGGAAGCCCGAGATCGCCGTCCCCGGCCCATCCTCCCGCCGCCCGCGCGAAGAAAACAAGCGTCGCGTACTCCCTGTCGTTCCATCTTGTCTTTTCCCGCCTTCTCGCACGCGCCCTCTGCGCACGCGCCGGGCCGCGGACCTGCTGGGGCGCGCGCTCCGGGCCTCTATTCTATCTGGGGACGTGCGCGCGCAACGGGGCGGGGTCGACCGTTAATGACCGTTGGGCCGTCTGGGGCTGCGTGCGCAGCGGGCTCTGCTGAAAGCTTGTGGGGAGGTGGTCTCTGCGCGCGCATGCGCGCTTTTAGGTTCTGGATCCAACATGGGTCAAGGGATCTTTTCAATAAAAATTTTTTAAAATTATATTTTATCGATCTGAGAGAGAGACAGAAACATCCATGGGTTGCCTCTGGAACCTGCACCCTGGGTATGTGCCCTGACCCGGAATGGAGCCCTTGGTAAACGGGAGGACGCTCCAACCAACCGAGCCACACGGGCCAGGGCTGCTCAATAACAAATTCTGACCTTTGTTGTTCCCTGATTTTGACTTGTCGCCTCTAATGAAAAAGTTCATTCAGTTACCACCTTAAATCAGTGACCTGTGCGCTCCAGAACCAGAAGCTCCTTGAAAGCAGGGTGGGCCTGGCCCTTACAGAGTGGGACCCATATCTGTACATACATAAGCCTAAGCGACCATTACGGCTGGTCGACCAGAATGACCAGAATGACCAGTCGCTATGATGCGCACTGACCACCAGGGGGCAGACGCTCAACGCAGGACTCCCCCCACCCCCACCCCCACCCCGTTAGTGCGCTCCCACAGCGGGAGCGCTGCTCGGCCAGAAGCCAGTCTCAGGGCCGATGCAGCTGCGGGAGCCTCTCTCGCCTCCATAGCAACCAAGGCAGCAGCAGGCGGCGGGGTGTGGCAGGCGCAGTGGGGCCAGGGGTCCCGGATGGCAAGAGGGCACAGGCCGGGCTGAGGGAACCCACGCGTGCACGAATCCGTCATTTAATAGTAATAACAATAACGCCTTAGTAGTAACAATATTATTGTTGGCACTGAGGAGCCAGACTGGGAGAAAATATTTGCAATATATAAGTCTAAGAACTTGTCCTGGCATCTACAAAGAACTCTTTCAATAATAAGCCCAGAGGAAAGGGGGCAGATCTGGACAGGTGTCCGCACCGCCCTGAGGGGAGCAAGCTCAGTGTGAACAGCCACACGCCTGTTGGGGAGGAAGCGGGGTTGGGGGGCTGTGCTTGGGCAGAGGGAGGAGCTGGGGGGCGAGGTGAAAGGTTGGGATTTTGTGCCAATTGACTGGGAAGGAGGTGCAGCCTCCCTGGGACACCTGTCAGAGCGTACACGTGGAGGCAGGGGGAATGCCTCCATATTGCTCAGCCCTCCCGCGGGAGGCTGTCCCGAGCCACACACTGAGCACACACCTTTTTTTTTTTTTTAAATATTTTTATTGATTTCAGAGAGGAAGGGAGAGATAGAAACATCAATGATGAGAATCACTGATGGTCTGCCTCCTGCACAAACCCCACTGGGGATCAAGCCCACACCCAGGCGTGTGCCCTGGTCAGGAGTCCAACCGTGACTTCCTGGTTCATAGGTCGACGCTCAACCACTGAGCCACGCCGGCCAGACGAGGGCACTCATCTTGACACCTACATTCTGGAAAACATGGATTTGAATCTGGGTTCGATCTCTTACCCATGATGATGATCCTAAAACTGCTACTCACTCTCAAATCCCAAGGTGATACAATCTAAAATATCTGCTATTGTAGGAGTTTCAGGGATAAAACTTCTGGAACATACCAAGAGTTTAATAAACAATAGCTAACAACATTTTGTGGTAAAGCTACAAGTTAAACAAAATACATCTTCTTACACCATTAGATTTGAAAATTGTAGGATTATCTACTGAGAAAAATCTCAAAGGCTTGCTGTTAAGCACACACACAAACACAAACACTCGGCACTCAAACAAAAGCAACACACAATATGCAGAAGGATTTTTATGGTGCACCATCATTTGTATGACTTTCAAAAACATGCAAAAATAAACCATGTCTTGGAATGTAATATATGCTAGTAAAAAATGTTTAAATATATGAGAATGATAAGCATCAAATTCAGGAGTAATAACCTCAGCAGGGTGGGGATGGAAGAAACTAGGACAAGCCCCTACGGTCTTCAAACCATGGGTCATAGGTCTAAAAGCTGAAAGTTCCAAAGCAAACACTATAGTCAATGTTCAGATTTGACCAAAGCAGGGGTGGGGTGGGGTGACTCCTGAGTGAATTATGCCTTATTTATCATGTCTCCAGCGCCCCCGCCCCCCCAAGTCGGCTCCCGAGGGCAGGGGCCTGAGTCTACTTGCCTACTGCCAAGGCTCATGAACAGTGCTGGCACGTAGGAAGTATGGATTTATTGCACGAATTAGTATTTTTTCTATGACTAAATTATTTGAAATAGAGGAAAAGATTTGATTGAGGAGCCCTCGGGAGATTGGTACCCACAGGGCCCTGGGACCAGTGATGTTCATGGCCTCAGCTGACTTGTCAATTTCACTGGGTGTGCCAGTGGGCTTGTAGTCACCCAAGAAACTGTCCACACCTTTTTTTTATTAATTGATTTTAGAGAGGAAGGGGGAGAGACATGGGTTTGTTGCTCCCCTTACTTATGCATTCATAGGTTGATCCTGACCGGAGATGGACCGTGCAAACTTGGTGTCTTGGGAAGACACTCTAACCAACGGAATTACCTGGCCTGGGCTTGTCCACGTTTTCAAAAGTGCACAAGACATGGGGTGAGCAACATGGCAACTGGGATTTGCTTTTAAAAATTTCTACAGAAACATACAGATGAAGCTGAAGTGTGAGATCTCAAACACTGATCAATGGGAGCAATGGGCTCACAAAGCTGTATCTTATCCATCTATTTTAGGCTCATTTGACGTTCTTATGAGAATTTAAAAGAAGCAGGGTTTCTTTTTTGGGGGGGGGAGGGGGGGAGGGCAGTGCTGGAGGTATGAACAGGTGGGGAGCAGACAACTTTCAGGATAGTGAAAATACCATAATGATGGATACATGTCATCATCCAGTTGTCCAAACCCATAGAATGTACAACACAGAATGTACCGTTGTTCACATGATGTGTCAATGTAGGTTCATCAGTTGTAACAAAAGCACCACTCTAGTGGGGGTGTTGATCGTGAGGGAGGCTGTGTAGGTGTGGGGGCAGGATGTACACGGGAAATCTCTGTACCTTCCACTCAATTTTGCTATGAACCTAAAATTGGTCTGAAAAGTTTTTAAGCCCCAAACAATGTGGCTCAGTTGGTTGGACATTGGCCCATGCACCAGGAAGTTTCGAGGTTAATTCCTGGTCAATGGCACATGCCCAGGTTGAAGTTTTTAAGCCCTGACCAACATGGCTCAGTTGGTTGGACATTGGCCCATGCATCAGGAAGTTGCGAGGTTAATTCCTGGTCAATGGCACATGCCCAGGTTGCAGGCTCAATGTAGGGGTGTGCTGATGGATGCTGCACTCTCGCATCGATGTTTCTCTTTCTAAAAGTCAATAAACTATTCTTTAAAAAAAGTCTTTAAAAATAAGGAGGGCGGGGGCAGCTTTTAAAAGCTTAGCTTGCTTGCCCTCCCAAATGTCTGTCCCAAGGAATAAGGGGTCTATTTCATTCACCTGGAAGAGGGCCTGGCACCAGTAAGTGCTTGAAAAAGCTCATCTTTTCCAGGGAGGACTGGCTGAAGCTGACCAGGAGGCCCTGAGGACCCATGAGCCCCAATCCAACACCCCTCACACTAGCACCCAAGTTTCCTCCCATCAAGCCGCACTCTGAGCTGGGAGAGCCAACAAAACCCCACCACTCCTAAGGAAAGGCACCAGATAAAAGTAACTGCCCACTTTATTAGCCAGCAGCCACCTGCAGGGCTCCCTAGGGCCCACCCATCAGAACAAATGGGTTACCTGCTCCCCTGCCCCTGGAACCCTGGGGCGGGTGGGGAAGAGGAGATACCAGGAACAGGGAGATAGCCTCACAGAGGCTTCATAAATACAAAGGGGTCCACTGGCCAGGGATACAAAGGGCTGGGCAGCAGGAGCTCGGGAGGGTGGCCTGTCCAGGGCGGTCCATGTCATGTTGTCTCCTGTGCCTGTGGGGACCCCTGTTCGGCATCCAGGCGGCATAAGGGGCTGTCGTACACCATCTGCAGGTTCACCTTGTGGCCTACCAGCTCACGGATATTGTTGATGTTGTATTTGATCATCGTTGGGCTTGAGGGAAAGAGGGGACATGCTTTAACACTAGGTCAGGTCCTGTTCTCCTCTGATCAGAACCTCTCTGAGGGCTCCCACCTTCCTCAGAATAGAAGCCCAAGTCCTCCCATAGCCCATAAGGCCCTGCACAATCTGCCCTATCACCCACTTCTCTACCCCTCACTTTCTCCCTCCAACCACAGCAGGCACACTCCAGCCTCATGGCCTCTGCACTGGCAATTCCCTCTGCCGGGAGCGCCCCTCCCCAGATGTCCTCCCAGGTCACCCACCACCAGTCTGCTAGAAGCCACCTCCTCTGTGAGCCCTTCCTGCTAGGCTTTCTCTCTAGCAGTTACTGCACTCAGGCCCACTCTAGGCATTATTTATTAAATGTACTTATTTGTCATTCTTCTCACTCCACTAGGACCTCAACTTCACAGAAGCAGGCGTGTGTGCTATTTATTCACAGGACAGAACAGAGCCCACAGCAGGTGCTCACTAAAGTTTGTCAATGAACGAATGAATGGTGCTGAAGATCTACAGGACTCCATGCCTGGCAAGTCCCCTAAACAAAGCAGCCAAACGCATGCTAAGTGGTTTGGGCACTCACCGCTCCAAGGAGAGGCCCCAGGCAATGACGGACACATTCTCGGGGAGCCCCATGGGCAGCAGCATTTCGGGGCGGAAGAGCCCAGAGTTCCCGACCTCCACCCACTTCTTCAAGCCTGTGAGGGCAGGAGAAGGAGGGGCAACTCATGTGGGTGATGTTGGGCCTGGCAGTGAGCTTGGGAGGCAGGATGTGGGCTTGGCAGTGAGGGGACCAGGGCTAAGAGGGGGAAGCCTCAGACCTCCCTCCCTACCACAGCACCAGGTCCCACTCTGACCTTGGTGGTAGCTGAACACCTCCATGCTGGGTTCGGTGTAGGGGTTGTAGGCTGGCTTAAAGCGCAACTGGGTGATACCTGGTTGGAAGACAAGGCTGGTGACCCAGACATCCTCCTGCGGCCCCAGCACCACCACCTGCCCTGGTCTGCCTGCTCACCTAGCTTGGTGAAAAACTCCCGAAGGACGCCCATGAGGTGGCCCAAGGTGAGGCCATGGTCAGCCACAACACCCTCGATCTGGTGGAACTCGGCCAGATGAGTGGCATCCAGGGTTTCATTCCGGAACACACGGTCGATGGAGAAGTACTTGGCTGGTGTGAAGGGTTTCTGGAGATGACAGGCAGGCCAAGTCACGCGTCAGAAGGTCAGTCTGACAGTCCCCTCTCTGTCCCCACACTACCCAGGCCCAGCTGCACCTTCTGGGCCAGGCGGTAGAGGGCACGAGCACTGGCTGCCGTGGTGTGCGTACGCAGCAGATTTTTCCGGGCCTCGTCCAGCTTCCAATTGTACTTGTACCTTCAGGAGGAAATCCAAAGTCCATGCTGATGCTCTCAGGCTCCCAACTTCCTTTCCCCCAACACCCCAAAGTCCCAGTCCTGCCTCACCCCTGTGAGCCGTAGCCACCGTGGGAGTGGACCCGCTTGACCCGATGCACGTAGTCCATAGGGAGCTGAAGGGCCTCGGCTGGATCTGGGAAGGACAGAGCATCGTCTGGTCAGTCAAGAAGCATTTCTCAAACAGCCACTGTACACAGGACAGACAGTGGCAGCTGCAGCTTCCGCCCTCACCTGTCATCGCAGCCAGAGGGCATCTGGGAACACCTGAGCCAGTCACATCCCTCTCTGCCCAGAAACTTCCATAGTTCCCATCTCAATGGGAGAAAAAGTCGGGGCCCATTCACCTTTCAGGAAGAAGGTGTCATGCTGGTCTCGTGCTGGGTGCTGCTGGGGCTGGAAGAGTGCATCAAAGTTCCAGAAGGAGCTCTCGATGAAGTTATCGGTCGGCATCTCGGTGAACCTGGCGGGAGATGTGGCCTGACTACCCTGCCCTGAGGTGGCTGGCCCGGCCCCACCTCTGGCCCCTTGCTCACCCCATCTCCAGGAAGATCTGCCGGAACTGGGTGCGAACTTTCAGCAGGGGGTGCAAGTGGCCACTGTCTGGGAGGACGCCATGGGCTGAGAAATTGTAGGACTTGAAGGGCCGGTCCCGCCAGGAGCCACTGTGGGTGGGGATGCAGCGTACATGGGCCTAGTGCGGACTGCCCACCCCTACATCCCGCTGACCCCTGACCCTGGGGCTGCCCCTACCTGGAGATCATCTCTGGGCTCAGCTCTGCTTCCTGCTTGGAGATGCTGGTGCTGAAGGCACTGCCTTTGCTTACCCAGTAGGTCTTCAGGGTCCTATGGCCAGAGGAGGGAAGGGGATATGAAACCACTGTCAAGTTCTCTAAGAGGCTTCCATTGATCTCCCATACGATGCTGACCCAACACCACCCAAGTCACTCTGCTTTATTTTCTTCCTGATATTTACTGTCACCTAAAAATCCTTTTATTTGGCCCCCACCTACGTCCTGAGTTCATTCACTTATTCATTCAACAAACACTTATTGGGAACACACTGTGTGCCAGAGCCCAAGGCACTAAGCATACAGCTGGGAGTGATGATAACAGGTGAAGTTTAGGTTAATAAAGTTATCCTATGCCAGCTCTGTTCCATTGAAGTCGCCTCACAATCTTTCGAAAAGGGGCCATTTTACAGATAAAAAAAACTTGAGTCCTAGAAAGATCAGGTGACCTGGCCAAGGTCAGAGTTAAAAAGGCAGAGCCAGGACTTGCACCGGGCAGTCCACCTCCATTCAGTGTCTGCTCAAAGGGGATGCAGTCCTGGGAGAGCAGAGAACCCAGCTGTCCAGGTCCCAGCATTCAATTAACTTCAGGCAGGGTTTAGGACTGTGAAAGAAATACGCAGGGAAAGAGAGACAGACTAGGTGAGTGGCTTTTGTGGAAATCGCAGGGAGAAAAGGTGGCCCTATAACGTGACACATGAACAGAGGCTGGATGCTGGAACGTGCCTTGAAGATCATTCTTGGCAGAGGCACAGCATGCGCCATAGCCCTGAACCTGGTGGCATGGACCTGGCCTGTGTGCTTCACAACCACAGTGTGGAGAGGGGCTGGGAGGGACTTACAGAACCTCGGTCCAGTGTGTCCAGAACAGCTCTCCCTTCCCTTCTCCCACTCCAGGCCACACAGGTGACATGGGTCTGAGACTGACGGTAGCAGCCACTCACACTTCAGTCAGCAGCTTCCTCTTCTTGAGTTCACTCCTTTCTTTCTCGCCCAGCTTCTCAGCCTGTCCGACCCGGACCAGCTGGAGCCGCCGTTGCACCTCATCCTCCACGCTGTCCACCTGCCACGACGATGGGGCAATGGTTATGAAGGGCTGTGAGATCCAGAGGCCGACCTGCCTGCCCACAGGGACTCACCACTCGGAACACCCGGGGCCCATCAGCAGCACTCTTGTCCACACGGATCCACTTGTTGGACATGGCCTTGCTGAAGCCCACCTTGCCACTGGGCAGTCGCTGAGGGAGCAAGGCTACAGTGAGGGGGACACAAGGGCCACCTTCACCCCATCACCTCCCTAGGCCCTCCCACCCCTGCCCTGGACCCTACCATGAGCTCACTCTGGGCCAGGCCCTCCGGAGGGACACTATGAAACACCCGGGCCTCATGGCTGCCCTCCCGGTCAATCTCCTGGCCCTCGGCAGTCAGCTCCCAGTGCTTGGTGGAGCGTAGCTCAGCTTCGATGATCTGCAGGAGAAAGGAGGTTCAGAGCTGGGCACCCCCTTGCCGCTGCACTGAAGCCAAGACCAAAGCACAGCCCCTAGAGCTGGCTTCACATCTCAGCTGCACCACTTCCCAGCCAAGTGATTTACTCCTGCTGAGCCTCAGTTTCCCTCCTATGACACAGGGACAACAAGAATACGGTTCATACCTCCCAGGGTGAGGTAAAGGACTAAGGGTGTTACCCGGCAGAGGACAAATTCTGTCACTTTTGAAGCTGGCAAGAAAAATATATTTTTTAACTTGGAAGATTTTAAAGAACTCACACGAACTGATTTGCCTCCACATTTGCATCTCAACGCCTAAAGTGTCAAGTTCCCCCTTTATTCTAATTCCCAGCTCGGCTCTTCACTTGCTGTGACCTTGGGAAAGGTGCTCAACCTCCCTGAACAAGTTTTCTTATCCATGAGAGCAAGGTGTGGTGGGCTCTACCTCAGAGGATTGTCAATTTCACACCAGTCAAGATACTATCACCCCACACACCATACATAGCTTCAATCCCTTCTCGGAACTGACAACCTTGGGCTCTGCAGCCTGAGCACTGTGGACGAAAGGGGCCACAGGCTAACCTGACAAGCTCAGGGGAGGCCTGCATGGCAGTCTTGCAAACTCAGAGACCTAAAATAACCAGAAAAGGTGGTGTGAAAATTGTCTTTTTGCCTCTATGATAACACATCAGTGAAATGTCTGGGTAACTTCCCTTTTTTCCAGACCCCTCAGGGCACAACAAATGGCACCAGGACATTCCTCATTGTTACTGTTATCAAGTTAATCTTCAACTGTTTTAATTATGTTAAACTATCCCGTATCCATCTCAGTCAGTGGTTCTCAACCTGCGACCCTTTAATACAGTTCCTCATGTTGTGGTGACCCCCAATTTCATTGTTACAAATTGAACATAATTAAAGCATAGTGATTAATCACAAAAACAATATGTAATTATATATGTGTTTTCCGATGGTCTTAGGCGACCCCTGTGAAAGGGTCATTCGACCCCCAAAGGGGTCTCGGCCCACAGGTTGAGAACCGCTGATCTATGTAAAGGAAGCATATGTCCATCGTTTCACTTTTGTATCCTACAATCTATCACCAATGGATTTCGTGTAACCCACCTACGTCCCTTTCCTTTGACTGTAACCCGCCATTCTCTGGAGCATTATCTCAATTCATTGAGGTTCTGCTTCCCGGCATATGTCCACAGTTTGGCTCAAATAAACTCACAAAAATTCTCCACAGGTTTCAATGTTTGTTTTTTACGTTAACACCACCTACTTTCAAATACAGATTTGCCTGTCCCTCCTAGTGACACTGCTCAAGTCACTGTTCAGTACTCAGGAGTGGTCACGTCTGCAAAGAGGGGATAATAACACACCATCGTCCTATGATTATGGCAAGGACTGAACGGTAAATAAAGCTGAGACCAGAGTGGGGCACAGAACGTAAGTTTGATGGCTCTGCGGCCTCTCTCACCTCCCTCCCCCCTTGATCCCCTAAGTGCCACGGCTTTCCTCCTCAAGGCAGACCCAAGTCCGCGGCCGCTTCCTCTGGGTGCTCTCCCCGACCCCCAGCTGGGTCAGCTGCCGGCCCTGGGTTCCCTGTGCCTCACCGCACTCTGGTCCCGAGAGCACCTCCCCCATTAGATCGCCGTCCCCGTCTCCTTCTCCGCCGCAGTAACCCCCGCCCCAAGGCTGCTTATCCCCCAGAGGACGGTTCCCGCAGGAGGACGGCGGTGCGCCGGGCCCTTGTTCGTTCCGGACCCCCCGCCGCGCCCCCGGAGCCGCACG
>NW_005370658.1:303926-305631 GCF_000412655.1 Myotis brandtii
ATCCGCCATGCTTCCCCCCCGCGCGCAAAGCGTGTCCCGGCTCCAGGGCCGGAAACACCGGAAGCACCGGAACCGGAACCAGCGCGGAGCGCGCCGCCATCTTGAAGGCGGCTGGTCGTGCTGTGGGGCTCAGGGCGTTGCCATCTTGAGTGTGTCAATTGAACCTCAAAGCGTGGGAAGGACTCAGTCAGTCTTTTTTTCCCTTTATTTCTTTCTTTATTTTTTTCCTCAGTCAGTCTGTACCTCCGCTCTGGCTGGACTTGTGGCGTCTGCTGACTGGAGGGTCAAACCGGTTGACCTGAAGGACAGTCCCAGCGTTGTTTTAGGTTTCGTCCCTCCCCACCTGCAGCCGGCGGGCTGCGTGACCTTGGGCTTCCTCCTCCTCTCGGCCTCGGAGCCCTCGATCCTTCCGGGACTCTCTGACCCGTAGAACTGTGGGTGGGGGGCTACAGAGCTAACCATTCTGCTGATATCAACTACTTTTATTTCTTTTAATATATATCTATTTTTTATTGATTCCAGAGAGGAAGGGAGAGGGAGAGAGAGATAGAAACATCAATGATGAGAGAGAATCATTGATTGGCTGCCTCCTGCACGCCCCCTACTGGGGATGGAGCCCACAACCCGGGAGTGTGCCCTTGCCCGGAATCGAACCCGAGACCCTTCAGTCCACAGGCCGATGCTCTATCCAAGAGACCAAACTAGCTAGGACTACTTTTAAATTTTCAAAGGGAGGCGGGGTAGGGGCCATCCCCATTTAAAGAGGAGAGAGGGACCCACCTAGTAACAGTTATAGTCCAGGTTATAGTTATAGCCGCTACCTGGACACCTACCCGTGTGCCCAGCCCAGTGTTAAGTGCTTCAGGTGTGTTATTTCATTTTCCCCAGAACTTCTTGATGTAGATAGTGACATAATCCCCATTTCGCAGATGTGAAAACTGAGGCCCAGAGGGTACTGTGATTTGCGCATGGTTCTCTGAGGAGCTGGTAGGGATGGAATCAGAAACTGTCATCACCCCAGATCCCATCCAACCCCCTACTCCATGCTCTGAGGAGACCAATGTCAGGGCAGTAATGCACGGTCTGAGTCAGTGCTGGCCCGTAGATACGTAATGTGAGGCACAAATGTAATTTAACATTTTCTAGTAGCAACGCTAAAAACAAAATGGGTGAAATTAATTTGAAGAACTAACCAAATCTGATATGTCCATTCGTCACGTAAACACTTTATAACATTTATTTTATTTATTTTTTAATCCTCACGTGAGGATATTTTTCCATTGATTTTTAGAGAGAGTGGAAAAGAGAGGGAAAGACAGTGAGGGGGAAAAAAAAGAAAGTGAGAAATATTGATGTGAGAGAAACATATCGGTTGGTTGCCTCCTACAGGAGCCGGACCAGGGCCCAGGTCAGGGAGGAGCCTGCAACTGAGGTCCGTGCCCTTGACTGGAATCAAACCTGGACCCTTCAGTCCGCAGGCTGACCCTACCCACTGAGCCGAACCAGCTAGGGCCGTGGTTGGCAAACCGCGGCTCGCGAGCCACATGTGGCTCTTTGGCTCCTTGAGTGTGGCTCTTCCACAAAATACCACGTGCGGGTGCGCATGTACAGTGCGATTGAAACTTCGTGGCCCATGCGCAGAAGTCGGTATTTTGTGGAAGAGCCGGTATTTTGTGGAAGAGCCACACTCAAGGGGCCAAAGAGC
>NW_005370658.1:306043-314025 GCF_000412655.1 Myotis brandtii
AAGGGAGAGAGATAGAGAGTTAGAAACATCGATGAGAGAGAAACATCGATCAGCTGCCTCTTGCACATCTCCCACTGGGGATGTGCCCGCAACCCAGGTACGTGCCCTTGAGCAGAATCGAACCTGGGACCTTTAAGTCCACAGGCCGACGCTCTATCCACTGAGCCAAACCGGTTTCGGCAACATTTCTAATGAAATGTTTTACATTCTTTTTTCCATACTAAGCCTGGAAAATGTGATGTGTATTTGACATTTCAGCTCAGACCAGCAACATTTCAAATGGTCAACAGTCACGTGGTCAGACAGCACAAGTACATTGAAATCCCAGGTCTGCCATTTGTGTCACTCAGTCAAATCACTTAATCTTTCTGTTTCAGTTTCCTCACAGTTCTCACGTTATTGTGAGAACTGTGAAATAGTGCCCACGCATGTATGCAGTATTTGTTAATACGAAATTGAGTGTGGATTGTGTGTCAGGCACTATTCTAAGCAGTATGCCTTTACTCACTTAACCATCACACTTGTTATTTGAACCTAGAGAATGGGGTTACTAATACTCCCACAATCATGACCCTACAGGGAAGTCCTGATTTTAAAAAAATCAGAATACATTCCTCAAAGTCCCTCCTTTCCTTCAAAGCACGGTCCCCATTACAAAAAAAAATTTCCTGGAGTCCTTCCTTCTACCACACAGATCACGTAGGTTTTAAGCCTGCTCTGTGCCAGGTGCTGCAGGAGACACTGGGGAATGGTGAAGTGAACAAGACAGCACAGAGTCTACCCTCAGACAGGAAACACCAAACTCACGTGTCCATGGCACTTAGTGGGAGGGAGGGAAGCCAGGAGGGTCAGTGGCAGGAGTGATCACTCCAGACTTGGGATTCCTTCTAAGGGGGCCAGGTTGGGCCATACGGGGGGGGGGGGGGGGGGCAGAATCCCAACTTCTCCAAAAACCCTCATTCCTCCCTTTTCTGAGTTCCTGCCACTAGTGGGAAAGCTCCCCCCATTCCTCAGTTCACTCCCAGGTTCCCAGACCCAGGGCCTTTTTGTTAGAGTTTGGGAAACCCCTCGCCCTGCTTCCTCCTTCCTGAAGACTGGAAGCAGGCAGCTGGGGTTCCACACCGTCAGTCATCTGACTCTGGCTTCAGAAGACTCTAGACCAGCGCTTCTCAACCTGTGGGTCGCGACCCCTTTGGGGATCGAACGACCCTTTCACAGGGATCGCCTAAGACCATCGGAAAACACATATATATAATTACATATTGTTTTGTGATTAATCACTATGCATTAAATATGTTCAATTTTTAACAATGAAATTGGGGGTCACCACAACATGAGGAACTGTATTAAAGGGTCGCGGCATTAGGAAGGTTGAGAACCACTGCTCTAGACTCAGGAGTCCTGCCCCTCTCCCTTGGATCTTATCTTCTTTACCATCTGTCTACTTTCTTCCTCTCCAACGGAACCCCCTGCTCTCTCATCCTTGGCCGTTTAATTGCAAAAGCCAGGCCGTTTGTGGAAGACCACAAAGCAGCGACCCCTTTCATTTACTGGGGGTGGAGGGGTGGGGATGGAGGTGGGGGAGGCGGGGTAGTAAAGGAGAGGCCGGCTGCAATTCGGGTAACAACCTTACCGGGCCCTAGGAATCAGCCTATAGTCACATCTTCGAGCCTTCTGGGCTTCCTTCCCTGTCCCGGGATATCCTAAAAGCTTTGAAAGCATTTCTACTGGGCAGCACCTGCCCAGGGTCGCTCTTCCTGGTTCTCCTGTGACTTTAGGGAGGCTAAGGGGCTTGCCCCAGGTCACACGGCAGCCGTCGTCCAGGCTGCCAGGCGCTAGGGACCGCACAGAGGGGAGAGCTAGAATTCTCTCTGCTGGCCTGCAGGACTGCGGCTCCGGGGTGGGGTGTGAAGTGAAGACCCAGAGCCCACGCGCTTGGTGGCCTCTGCTTCATCCTGGGGGAGGAGCAATGGGTGCGGTGGGAGAGGGACAGAGGCAGAGAGAGACGGCGCCTCGTATCGGGCGTTCTCCAAATGCAGGATAGAAAACCCTGCTCACACCTCCCTGCAGAGGGGATAGGAGGAGGGAAGGCTGGAGCAGGGTCCTAATCCAGCGGGATGACACCTGCTCTGGAGCGCGCAGGTTCTTTAAACGCCCGGATCCTGGCTAAGCGCGCGAGCGAGGGCGGGGTTGGATCAAGGTCTGGTCACATGACCTGGTCAGAGGGGCTGGAGGCCCCTACCTCACCGGTGGGTGTCCCCCCACAACGCGTGGTCGACCCTCATTGGCCAGTGGTGCGGCCAATAGAAATCGGCCATCTGGGATCCCAGCGTTCCGAGGCACAGCCTAACGTGCTGAGCTGAGGAGGGCCCAATGGAAAGTCAGAACCGTGGCTTCTAACCAATGAAAAGGCACGAGGGGCGGGCTAAGAGGTCGGGCCATGTTGGTTTGAAGGGCGGTCGTGTATAAAAACGTACGGCCAGCGGCAGCGTCCGTCCCTGCTGCAGAGCTGCTTTTGGAGAGGTGACTTAAAGGGCCCGCTTCGCGCCGCCGCCCCCTCGGCTCGCCATGCTGCTACCCGTGCCGCTGCTGCTCGGCCTTCTCGGCCTGGTCGCTGCCGAACCCGCCGTCTACTTCAAGGAGCAGTTTTTAGACGGAGGTAACGCCTGGCCCCGCCTCGAGGCCGCTCCGACTACGCGACCGGCCCCCGAGCCCAGATCTGCGTTGTCGCCTGTAATTACTGCTCAGAGGGCCAACACGGTGGCCTCGGGGACTAGAGCCGCAGGCGATACTTCTTTCCCGCGTCCCTGGGGAGCATGGAGGGCGCAGCGGCCTCCCGCGGCGGGAGTTAGGGTTCGTCCGAAGATACCTTAAGCTACAGGAGGTGTCAAACTGAAGGTTGGGGTCGGGCACTCGGGGGATTTCTTCCCTTGCCTGCAGCCGTTTGTGGCTCCTGGTAGATGTGTTTGGGCGGCCGCGGAGGGCGGATGGGGGGCGGGGAGGAATCAGCGCAGCCACACTGACCTGCCCCTCTGATACTGTAGACGGGTGGACCGACCGCTGGACCGAATCCAAACACAAGTCGGATTTTGGCAAATTCGTCCTCAGCGCCGGCAAGTTCTACGGTGACCAGGACAAGGATAAAGGTAAGAGCCTGGAGCTGGGTGCTGAGATTCAGGAGGACTTCCTGGAGGAAACCCTAGTCACTGACGGCCAGGGTATCCGCAGGAGGCGGGCAGGCAGAGGAAGGGGAAGGGCTGTCTGTATCTTTGATTCTTAGGGTCCCTGGGTTGGGGCCAGCTGTGACCTCACTACTGTCCTCTGCTAGGGCTGCAGACGAGCCAGGATGCCCGCTTTTACGCCTTGTCTGCCAGATTTGAGCCTTTCAGCAACAAGGACCAGACGTTGGTGGTGCAGTTTACTGTGAAACATGAGCAGAACATCGACTGCGGGGGCGGCTATGTGAAGCTATTTCCAGATAGTCTGGACCAGACTGACATGCACGGAGACTCTGAATACAACATCATGTTTGGTGAGGGGCCCCGCCCTGTTGCTGACCTCTGATTAGAGCGAGACTGAGACCCATCCCTGAGTTCCTTGTAGCTCACGAAAAGTGGTCTTCAGAGCCTAGGAATACCTTGTCAGACTTTCCTTTGAAGAGGAGACCGAGGGAATAATTACAGCAGCAAATTGTTGCATTGTTATTGTTGATCTAAGGCTGTTAATTTGTGAGATCTTATGTAGGTGTTTTCCAATTTTACAAATGAGAAGACTGAGTTCTAGAGAGTGGGTGTTTTATTTTTATTTTTTTCAATACTCCATTCATTGTCCCTTAGAGATAGTTAAGGTCTGAATATTTTGAGTCTTAATAGACCTGAGTTTAAGAGTCAAGCTTTCCTTTTGTAAATTGGGGTGGGAGGCCTGGCAATGGTGGGCCACCTCTGACCCTTAACTGGACCTGCTTCTCACCTAGGCCCTGACATCTGTGGCCCTGGGACCAAGAAGGTTCACGTTATCTTCAACTACAAGGGCAAGAACGTGCTCATCAACAAGGACATCCGTTGCAAGGTGTGCCTGGGGGTGGTATCAAATGGCTGCCTGGGTAGGCTCAGAGGCCAGTCCAGTGGGCAGGGCCACTCATCTCCTGCCTTCTTCAGGACGATGAATTCACACACCTGTATACTCTGATTGTACGGCCCGATAACACCTACGAGGTAAAAATTGACAACAGCCAGGTGGAGTCTGGCTCTCTGGAGGATGATTGGGACTTCCTGCCACCCAAAAAGATAAAGGATCCTGATGCTTCAAAGCCTGAAGACTGGGATGAGCGGGCCAAGATTGATGACCCCACAGACTCCAAACCTGAGGTTGGTGCTTGGGCAGGGGCTTCCCACCATGGAGGGGTGGTGGAGAGCTGGGACGGCGCTGACCTCCTCATGTACTTTTAGGACTGGGACAAGCCCGAGCACATCCCTGACCCCGATGCTAAGAAGCCTGAGGACTGGGATGAAGAGATGGATGGAGAGTGGGAACCACCAGTGATTCAGAACCCAGAATACAAGGTGGTCTTGGGGCTCCAAGCAGAGCGGGTACATAGTAGGGAGCACACTGACTTCCACTCACCTTCCAGTTTCCTTCTCCTTCCGCAGGGCGAGTGGAAGCCCCGGCAGATCGACAACCCGGATTACAAGGGCACTTGGATTCATCCAGAGATCGACAACCCCGAGTATTCTCCTGATAGCAGTATCTATGCTTATGAAAACTTCGCTGTTCTGGGCCTCGACCTCTGGCAGGTGCGATGTGGAGGGAACAGGAGGATCCCTAGGGTACCTCAAGTGCTCAGGATCACCCAGGAGGAAAGGGACAAGGGTGGGATTCAATCCTAGGCAGGTATGAGCCTAAAATGGTGCTTTTTCTGAAGAATTTCCTGGTCTATCTCTATCACAGCACCCCCCACCCCCCCACACACACACCCATACACACATACACACCTCTTTGAGGTTCTGTATACTTTGTGCTAGGCACTTCTTCAAGAAACTTTATCTAAACCAACTCATTAACTGCCCCAATGACCTAAAAGGTGGTTAGATAGTCCCATTAAAAAATTAGCTTCAGAGAGACCACATTTTTTCTTTTTGCTCAGTGATGTACCCCTTCTGTGCCTAGAACCTGACACATAGTAGGTACTAGAAAAATAATATGCACAAGGGGGTGAGACCCTGTTATATAGATGAAGATACTAAAGTGCAGAGAATTCACCAGTCCAAGGTCATATAGGTGGGAAATGGCAGGGCGGGGTTTTGAACCCAATCAGCTTGTTTTTTAATCACAATGTTAGGCTGTGGCAATGTGCAGTGGTTATGGAACCTGAGGCCAGGGCCATGGAGTATCCCCACTCTGACCATCCTTCCATCCATCATCCTTCTCCCCAGGTCAAGTCTGGTACCATCTTTGACAACTTCCTCATCACCAATGATGAAGCATATGCCGAAGAGTTTGGCAACGAGACGTGGGGAGTCACAAAGGTGGGACAAGTGTCCACTCCTGGGTCAAGGGGTGGGCAGGGCAGGCAGGTGGGGGCCAGGCCTTGAGTGTGTGATCTGCATGCAGGCAGCAGAAAAGCAAATGAAGGACAAGCAGGATGAGGAGCAGAGACTGAAGGAGGAGGAGGAGGACAAGAAGCGCAAGGAGGAGGAGGAGGCAGACAAGGACGACGACGAGGACAAAGATGAAGATGAGGAGGATGAGGATGATAAAGAAGAGGATGAAGAGGAAGATGGTGCTGGCCAAGCCAAGGATGAGCTGTAGGGGCCACACCATCGCTTCCAGGGCTGGACTGAGGCCTGAGCGCTCCCGTCACAGAGCTGGCCGCGCCAAATAATGTCTCTATGAGACTGGAGAACTTTCCTTTTTTCCAGGCGGGTTCCAATTTGGGGTAGATTTTGGTATTGTTCCCGCCCCCCCCCCTTTTTTTTTATTGGTGTTTTGTCTTTGATTCTCCTTTGGCCCCATCTTTTTTGACATCTTTGCCTTCTGTCCCCTTCTCCCCTTTAAGTCCCTTAGTTCCCCTTCCAACCTTGGGGGCATGTGGGGTGTTGAGTAGCCCCAGGGCCAATATTTCATCTGTTCTCCTTCCTGGAGCCCAGAGGCGGGCAGGAGAAGAGGATGGACCCCTCAGCCCCCCAGCACTGAGGAAGATTGGGGCTCCTAGGGCTGAGCTCTGATACCCCCACCAGCTCCCTTTCTTCTCTGCCTCCATTACTGGGCCACTTGGTGGGGCAGTGGGTTCTAGCTCAGCTCACACTGAGAATGTAAGAACTACAAACAAAATTTCTATTAAATTAAGTTTTGTGTCTTCCTCCTGTGTCTCCTTCTGGGAGAAGACAGACATCAGGGAACTGAAGGTGGCCTTTTCTTAGTGGGTGACTTCAATAAGGTTAATTTTTCAGACACTAAAACAGCTGGATGTCCCATAAAGTTACAGGGGTCTTTGTTTAGCCCCACAAAGCACTGGAAGAAGGGGGACTAAGTGCCATTACAGATACTGCAGGTATTAACTCACAACTCACTGAGTCCTTGCAACAAACTGGTGAATTTTTATTCTAGTATCAGTTCAGTTTGATGAGGAGACCAGTACAGAATATAAGAGATGGGACAGGGATTTCCAAACTGGTGAGTTTTTATTCTAGTACCAGTTCAGTTTGATGAGACCAGTACAGAATATAAGAGATGGGACAGGGATTTAAACCCACACCTTATATACTATCTTACATCATCTATATTAACAACTTTATGTGCTTTTTACCTATTATGGAGCAAGACTACATAGAACAATTGGATAGTGATAAAAGCTATTCCTGTTACAATCACGGTTCAGAGGAGGTATTTAGTGGGCAAGCTGGGTTTAAACTTGAAGGGAAAGAGGTGGCCCCAAGGGAGGGTGCAGAGGTTGAGTTGATGCAGAGATGGTGACAGAGGAGGGTCTGGGCTCCTGAGGCTGGCCTAGGCCTGCTGTGCTGGGGTTCACAAGGCTGCCACTGAAGTCCTGGCCTGCTTTGTGGAAGCTTCTAGGCTCAGGTTGCGTAGTAAAGGGAGAAGCTGCAGGACCCGGTTACAGTTGGGCAGTGAGTAAGGTTGGGTGACTGCCTGGTTCCAGGCTTGGGTGAGTGCTTAGATGGGAACCATGAGAAGAGCAGGTACAAAGGGAAGTAAACTGGGAGATTAAACACAGCTTCACTTCCATCCATTCCCCCCAAACACCCAACCCTTCATCTTTGTTCTTTGGGTTGGCCTCCAAGTTTCCCTCCTGTGTCCTGGGGCTGAGCCCCAGTCCTTTGGGACGCCTCCAGGATTGGTATGTCCAGGGCAAGTTTATGGAGAGACTTCTGAATTCAGTGTAAGGGGCCTTGAAAGTTAATATCTTGCTTAAATACTTTTGGGGTGAGACTGGGGATAAGTAGGGTGGGCAAAGTGGTTGGGAAAGGGGCAGCAGATGTGGGAGACCCAGAAACTTGAAGTATAGGGGCATTACAAAAAACTCAGCTCTCAGGAATGAATGAATGGGGCCACAAAATGGCTCTGCTTCCACAGCAAAATGCATTTAAAAAAAAATATTTTCACTTGTTTAATTGGTGACCTTTCAAGTATCCTTTCCTGTCTTAAGTTCTACTTTCAGGGCCCGGTGGGGTTCCTATCAGGGTGGCCAGACCAGAATAAAACTAAATTGGAAAGTGCAAAAACGATGAAGACTATCTATGGAGAAATACAAGTATCTATAACAAGCTCATGAACATTTTTGTTTAATGTCATAACCTATGAAAAGAGTGAAAGTAGGGACGCTGGAGCCATTTTGTGGCCGCATGACGTCACTGCTAACGGTCATGGCGTCACTCGCAGGGAGCCACGTGACAGGCCTGCTCAGCCGGGAGCATCCCTCTCTCCAGCAGCGCAGAATTTAGTGTGCGCATGCCCAAGAAAGCCAA
>NW_005370658.1:314216-322385 GCF_000412655.1 Myotis brandtii
GAGTTGCATGGTGTGAGGGTCCCGGGGCCGCCGCGTCGCTCGGGCCCCGCCATGGCCGTCACCATCACGCTCAAGACGCTGCAGCAGCAGACTTTTAAGATCCGCATGGAGCCTGACGAGACGGTGCGAGCCAGGCTGGAGCCTGGGATGGGAGTGACGGGTTCGGAGGGTGGTATGGGGGCGGGGAGGCAGAGATCCCGGCGGGAGGGCTGGAGGATGGCGCGGTCCGGTGCTTTCGCTCGGGCCCCGCCATGGCCGTCACCATCACGCTCAAGACGCTGCAGCAGCAGACTTTTAAGATCCGCATGGAGCCTGACGAGACGGTGCGAGCCAGGCTGGAGCCTGGGATGGGAGTGACGGGTTCGGAGGGTGGTATGGGGGCGGGGAGGCAGAGATCCCGGCGGGAGGGCTGGAGGATGGCGCGGTCCGGTGCTTATTCACTCCTCCCAACCTGCCTGACTTTCCCGGACCACTCCGCCCCCCTTCCCCTAATGGTCTCCCGCCTAGCCCCTGGTGGCTGGGGCGGCGCTCACAGTCCGGTCTCCGGACCAGGCTCCACCCCCGGGGCGCCTGCCAGGCCCCAGGTCTAATGTCAGTGCTCTCGCGGGGCGCGGGAGACCGGCTCGGATGCCCGGCCGGGCTGCGCTCCCCGGGATGGGGGCTCTGAGTTCTCAGCTTTGCAGGCGTCTCCTCGGGACGTTGGTGGCAGAATCTGGGAGTAGCGGCCAGTAGATGCCCACTGATGACAGCCACGGTGATGATAATGATTATAAGTGGCCTGAGTTTCAGTGGTCCTTGTTTGTTGGCCGTTCTTTGCTGGTCGCTGAGTTTTTACTGTTATTATCTTACTAAATCTGCAAAACAGGCCTGTCATTTCGGGACTCTTGACTCCTCACTTTACAGATCTGGAAACCTAAGGAACTTGGCCATAATCTCATACAGCGAGTATGGCAGAGCTAGGATTCAAATTCGGTTCTGCCTTATGTCAGAGCCCACAGTCTAAGCATTATTCTGCTTTTTTAGCTGAAAAGGGAATTTAGGACCCAACAAACATATGGACTGTTTATGTATTTGGCACTTTCTGCACAACCACCCCATGAAGGAAACATTGACATCCACTTTTTGCAGAAAAGGAAACACACAGGTTTTTGTTTTGTTTTTTTGACCTGCTCAACTCTTTGACTTTGGGGGAAATTACTTAACCTCTCTGTGCCTCCATTTTCTTAAATATGAAATATTGTGAGGCTCTAAAAATGTGGCACTTACGCATTTATGACAGCCCTATTAACTTATGCTCTCAGTAAGAACTGAGCACTGTCTGCAGCGTGGAATGAGGAACCCTCTTAACTCCCCAAATTGTTTTGTTTTTCACCACACTTTTCATCATCTGAAATACATATTTGTTTTTTCTCTTCCCCACATGAGTGACATCTCTATGAGAAGAGGGCCTTGTGTTTTGTTTCCTGCTGTGTCTTCAGTGTCTGAAACAGCACCTGGCACATTATAAGTGTTCTGTAAATACTCTGTTGAATGTTGGAATGATCAGATAACTCAAATCTAACATATTTGACTATGAATCTTAGCTTCTCCGTCATCAAGGCTTTCAGCCTCTTCTCCCCAACCTAGAAGAGAAGAGAGAATCTTGCGATTTGCAATGACTGCATCCCTTCCTACAGGTGAAGGTGCTAAAGGAGAAGATAGAAGCTGAAAAGGGTCGTGATGCCTTTCCTGTGGCTGGACAGAAACTCATCTATGCTGGCAAGATCCTGAGTGATGATGTCCCCATCAGGGACTATCGCATAGATGAGAAAAACTTTGTAGTTGTCATGGTGACCAAGGTAGGTGAAATATGCTGGTTGTGAGGATTACATGGATTAGCTGGGGAGCTGGCTAGAGCCTGTGTGCCCATGAGAGATTAGCTGTGAATAGGGTGGGGCCTGGATGTGACTGGATGTTGAGGCTTGATAGGGATACTGATGCCTGCTCCCTTTTTCTGGGTATGACAGGCCAAAAACAGCTCAGGCACCTCAGTACCCCCAGAGGCCTCATCCACTGCTGCCCCTGAGTCCTCCACATCCTTCCCGCTGGCCCCCGCCTCAGGCATGTCCCATACCCCACCTACCATCAGAGAAGACAGGAGTCCATCGGAGGAATCAGTCCCCACGGCATCCCCGGAGTCTGTGTCAGGGTAAGGCAGGGAGCAGCAGTCCCAACTTGGGCCCTGTCCTCCCAGCACATTCCATTGCCCACATATTGTGGTCTTACGCACACAGGGGGAGGGCAGGCCTCCAGAAGCCGGTCCGATTTCTCTCTCTTGAATTTGCAGCTCTGTTCCTTCTTCAGGTAGCAGCGGGAGAGAGGAAGATGCAGCCTCCACGCTAGGTGGGTGGGCAGTCCCTGGGGCAGAAGTGACTGGGTGTTCCAGCCATCAGTTGGGTCTTGTGTGGGTTTGGGAGGGTCTGGGAGCTCTCCTTCCCTTTCCCTGGTGACCCAGACCTCACTGCTCCCTCCACAGTGACTGGCTCTGAATATGAGACGATGCTGACGGAGATCATGTCCATGGGCTATGAGCGGGAACGGGTCGTGGCCGCCCTGAGAGCCAGCTACAACAACCCCCACCGAGCCGTGGAGTATCTACTCACGGTGAGGTGGGGGTACAGCCTCCTGGGGAGGCTTCTACGGAGTACATGGGCTTCAGTGCCCTGATGGGTGGTCAGGGAGGCAAAACCTGCCCCCAAAAGCCTTTGGGTTGTGGTACCAGCCAGGAAAGGCTTTCTACAAAAGGCTGGACATGAGTGGATGGGTGGGCCTCACCTATCTCCTGCCAGGGCAGAGCGTGCAGGAGGGAGGCAGCGGGTGTTTTGTGCTTTAGAACTAAATAGGACCCCTGACAGGGAATTCCTGGGAGTCCCGAGCCAGAACATGGTTCTGTCCAGGAGAGCCAAGTGTCTGAGCAGACGTCCACAGAACCAGGTGAGTGAATTGGGAGGTGTGCATGTGGGGTGTCTGCTGTCAAGGCATCAGACTTCTCCCTCCCCAACCCTCATGCTTCTGGGAGCCCAGCCTGGGGTCTGACTACATGCCTCTTTCCTGCCAGCGGGAGAGAACCCCCTGGAGTTCCTGCGGGACCAGCCCCAGTTCCAGAATATGCGGCAGGTGATTCAGCAGAACCCGGCGCTGCTGCCTGCCCTGCTTCAGCAGCTGGGCCAGGAAAACCCACAGCTTCTGCAGGTGCGGCCCTGGGGGCTCAGAGGGAGCCAGTGTGGCCAACACCTCCCCTCCCTGTGGGAACCAAAGCCCGAAAGAACGAGCCTGGTCCAGTACCTATGTAGGCATTCCTCTATACTTGGAAAATTGGACTAACAGTGGTCCCTTGGTGCTCCCTTTGACTTAATGTTTTATATAATCGTCCCAATCACCATGTGAGGGTCTGGGTACTGTCATCATTGCCCTCATGGAAGAAGACCCCAGAGGCTTGGAGCAGCGGGCAGCTGGTGGAGTGTCTGCCTCCAGCTTCTGCTCCTGTGCTCTGTCTTCTGGGTCTTGTGACTCTGACTGTGTCTCAGCTGCACATACAGCTGGTGCTTCATACATGTCATGTCAGTAGGGTTTCATTGTAGCACCCAGGACCACTGTGCCCTAGTTTGCTCTGGGTCCTCCATGAATGCCTGCCTCTCGCAGTTCAGGACCAGTCTGCTGCTTCTCCCCCCACTTCTGTCTTATGCTGGCTCCTCCAGCTGTTGGAGAGCCCAGGCTGCACATCTGTTCTTTATCTGCACTCAGTCTTCCCTATGCATCCTCCTGGGGCCTTCGGTCTGTGGTGACCCCCAAATCTGTGTAACCAGGCCAGACCTCTGGATGCCACGCTTTTCCATGGCTGACGTAATGCCTCCATGAAAGTGCTCTCCAGATGTCTTAAGTTTTCAGAACAGACCCTCTTCCCATCCCTTTCTGTCCCCACACGGACCAGCCTGGGAGCCTTCTGCGGTCGTCTATCACCTGGCATGTCTGCTCTACTTCTGGAACATCTCAGTCAGTCCAGCCTTGCACTCTAGTTCGGTGGCTGATATTTCACCTCCCGCCTGGTTGCCTGGTGGCCAGGCCGGTTTCTGCACAGCCCCTACAGTCCATTCTCCATTAGGAGCCAGAGTCTTGAAAAAGCACTTGCTCCATTCAAATGAAAATTGTCAGACGTACATAAAAGTTGACAGTTTTATCAGAACCCCTAGATAGGCAATATCCAGATGTATTTATGTTTTTAAAAGGTACACAGATTTACCCATCACCACTGTTGTATCCCATTACACTACAAGGCCGTAGAAGAAAGCAGGTCTGGTCCCTGCTTTCCTCTCTGATCTCATTTTCTGTTCTTCCCTCTCCTCTTTCTTGTTTACTTGGTTTAGCCAAATGGATCTTGTTTCTGGGACTTGTCAAATGCATCCCCCCTCTTTGGCCTTTTTTTTTTTTTTAATATATTTTATTGATTTTTCACAGAGAGGAAGGGAGAGGGATAGAGAGTTAGAAACATCGATGAGAGAGAAACATCGATCAGCTGCCTCCTGCATACCTTTTACTGGGGATGTGCCCAAGACCAAGATACATGCCCTTAGCCGGAATCGAACCTGGGACCTTTCAGTCCGCAGGCCGACGCTCTATCCACTGAGCCAAATCGGTTAGGGCTCACCCTTTGGCTTTTTCACTTGGAACATGTTCTACCTGGGGGAAACTTCCTTCTCTCCTGGCCTAAAATGTCTTTCCTAGCCCAGTGTCTGCCCTACTGTATGCCAGGCCCAATATTTACGTTGTAAATAATTATCCATTTATTTGCTTGTTTATGGCCTATCTCACCACCCTGGAACATCAGCTCCACCAGGGCAGGGTCTGTTCACCACTGTTGCTATTTGGCTAGAATAGGGACCGTCAACATACTTTACTAAGTGAATGAAAAACAAGGGCTATAAGACACTTGGGGAGGTGGGCCAAAGGCCTTGGGTCGTCATCCCCTGCCCTCTGTCACTCACAGCAAATCAGCCGGCACCAGGAGCAGTTCATCCAGATGCTGAACGAGCCCCCTGGGGAGCTGGCGGACATCTCTGACATTGAGGGTGAGGTGGGTGCCATAGGCGAGGAGGCCCCACAGATGAACTACATCCAGGTGACGCCACAGGAGAAGGAAGCTATAGAGAGGGTAAGAGGCCTGGCCGAGGGGTAACCCTGCTGGTGGGCAGGTCACCCCACCCCCTGCTCATACCTGCCCATCTTCCCACAGTTGAAGGCCTTGGGCTTCCCAGAGAGCCTGGTGATCCAGGCCTACTTCGCCTGTGAAAAAAACGAGAACTTGGCTGCCAACTTCCTCCTGAGTCAGAACTTTGATGATGAGTGATGCCAGGAAGCCAGGCTGCCTACTGCCCCACCCTACCCCCAAATCTACAAAAGTTTTATAAAAGAAAAAAATATATATATATTCATGTTTATTTAAGAAGTGGAAAAAAGTAAAAAATCTTAAAAAAACAACAACCCAACTTCCCAGCCTCCTGAAGTGGCTCCTATTCCCATCTTTGCCTGAGATGACCTGGGCTAGACAGCTGTCCCCCCATCCCCTGCCTTAGCTCAGCCTGCTCCTGCTCCAAGGAGCTGGCAGGACTGGAAGTGACAGATGGGCCCCTCTTGGCCTCTGTCCCAGCTCCCTGCAGCCAGATGGAGAAGCGGCTGCTTGCTTCCCCATCCCCCGAAGAGCCCTTAAGACCCCCTTACCCTGGAAGGGAAAGGGGAAGCTGGAGCCCCAAACTTTGATCCTCTGTTGGAATGGCCCAAATCTTCCCATCTGGGGTGAGCACATTCTGGCCTTGGCCTCCAGCCTGCATCACTTCAATGGGAGGAAGCGGCCAGGCTTCTGTCTGGGGAAGGGGTAATGTCAGAGCCGCTCTGGAGGTCAAGGCCACCCCAGAACAGAACCCTGTCTCTGATAAAGGTTTTGAAGTGAATAAAGTTTTAAAAGCCCATCTGTGGTCTGTACCTGCTGGGGCTTTCCGCTCCAGCTTGTCTGGCTCTGGGGGTTAGTTGGGCACAGGAAATGTGGGAATGCCAAGAAGGGACAGAGAGGCCTGTCAGCCTGTGCAGATTGGGGCTCCCAGTGTATTCTTCCTCAGAAGCTGTCTCATTCCCTGCAGTGGGCCCGTCACATCTTGGTCTTGAAAGGGCTTGTTTCTTCCTACCCCTACCCCCCATCATCACCAGTCTGTTTTGGCTAAATTTCCCCCCTGGTAATTACTGGAGATTAATGTTGGTAAACAGTAGCCTTCTCCTCTGCCATCTGCTCCTACATTATTTCCTCATTGCATCCCCTGTTCTCTCCTCCTGAAACATGGTCTAGAGTCCCCCAGTGAGCAGCGCCAAGGAAGGATGGGGATTCCCCGGCCTCAGATATTGGGGAGGGGTACACTGAGAGAGGACACAGCTCTCCAAGAGTGAGGCTGTTGGGCAGCAGGTTTTATTGAGAAAGAAAAGCTCAGGAGCTGGGTGCCATGGAGTCTGCTGGGTCCTGGTCTGCAGTGGCGGCCATTGCAGCAGTTCTTGCCTCCTTCTTCTGTCTTTGTTTTTCCTCCTTGAGGCGCTTGCGCTGCTGCTTCTCCAGGTCCTGCAGCAGCTCCTGGAAACGGGTACTCCTTGGGTCCACGTGGTAGCCCAGGCGCTCCTGGGCTTCGGCCTGCAGCCTGGCTCGCCGCTCCTTGTCTGCCTTCTCCTTCTCCCTGCGCTCCCGCTGCTGCCGCCGCCAGTTCTCAATCATCTGTGGCATCTTGGCCATGCTCTCTGCAATGAGCTGCTCCCTGTAGGGGAAGGAGGGTGAGAGGTGAGGAAAGTGACATCCAACCAGAGCAGCACACATCTACTCACATCCCACCCTCAAGTCTGCCCACATGTTGCTTCTCAACTCCTCCATGGGGATGAAAAACTGGGATGATTTATCTTGACCATTATCTAGTGAACAGGCAGTAGAGATTAACTAATATATGTATGACCTAGATATAGAGCATGAGAGGGCCAAGCCCCAATAACCCCCAGGAGCAGGCCCCAAGTTAACATTTCACGAGCTGTCTAGTGAGCCCTCTGTTTCACACACCATGCCGGGCCATTCCCAGGGACATCACTGACCACCTACTGTAAGCCAGGCCCAGTTCTAGGCAAAGCATAAAGACAAGAAATGGACTGGATCTTTCCATCCAATCCTGAGTTTGTAAGTGCCAGTTATAGCCCCATTTTAAGGATTAGAAATGTGAGGCAGGAAGAACTAAAGCCTCAAGACGGTTATCTAGCTGGGGTGGGGCAGAGATAGCTATGAGAGAGGTTCCCATCCCATCTCCATTGTTAACTGCCTGGGTGACTGGACTGGTGACTCCACCTCCCAGGCCTCACTTTCCTCATTTCTAATGAGGGTGGTCCCCCTTCCTCTTAGAGCTGTTGTGCAAATAAGAACATTAAACACTGAGGACACAAATGGCCTGCTCCCCCACCTTGCCTGCTTTGGCTGGCTCCTCACTCTAGGAAGTGGCACAACCCTGATGCCCTTGGTCTTGCCTCCATACTTTGGTTAAGTCTAATCCTTTAGACCTGCTTACGAGTCCGACCTCTGCTCTTGATTCCAGACCTCATCACTTTCCAATGAGGGCCTGGCTGTTCCCGAAAGCACCTTCCTACCTCAGGGCCTTGGCTGTTCCCTCCACCCAGAACATTTCCTTCTGCGGTCATTCAGGTCTCTGCTTAAACCTCAGGTGTGAGTCCCAAACCAAAGCCGCCCTCCGAGTGCACTCTTCACCAAATTTTATCTTCCCAATGGCTCTGTTGCCATCTGAAATGTTTTGTTCCCTGCTGTGTCCCCCGCACCTGGGACAGGCCTTGCACACAGTAGGCGCTTGAACAGTTACTCAGAAGTCTGCTTTGCAGCACGTAAATCTACAGCAACACAAACCCCACGATAACCGCCTGTTGGGGTACAATTCACGCATTGGGCCGCGAAGGGCGCGACCGTAGCCCCGACCGCACGCACGCACCTGGCCTTACGCTTCTGCTCCTCGGCCAGCTGCTGCACCCGCAATGACTCCTGCATGGCCGCCAGGCTCGGGTGCCACTCGCTCTCCTCAGCCTCTAGCTCGCGCAGCTGCTGCTGCCACG
>NW_005370658.1:322680-326729 GCF_000412655.1 Myotis brandtii
GGGGTCCTCGCTGGCCGGCCGGGCTGCCCTCAGCGCTGCCTGCGCGCAAGCGGGCCTGATGGAAGGAGTGTTCTTGTTAGTTCAGGGCAGTGGGAAGAAGAGAGGTGTAAACATTTTTTATACATCTTCAAGTCGAATTTAAAATGTTATTTTAGCAATTACTTAATAAAATGGTATTTAAATTTTATATATTTAAAATAGCACTAGCCCTAACCGGTTTGGCTCAGTGGATAGAGCGTCGGCCCTGCCGACTCAAGGGTCCCAGGTTCGATTCCGATTCCGGTCAAGGGCATGTGCCTTGGTTGCAGGCACCCTCCCAGTAGGGGGTGTGCAGGAGGCAGCTGATCCATGTTTCTAACTCTCTATCCCTCTCCCTTCCTCTCTGTAAAAAAATCAATAAAATATATAATAAAATAAAATGGCACTTAAATTTTTTCCACAGAAGTAATTTTTATTACTATTTGTATAATATTTTAAAGTGTTTTTATTTCAGAGAGGAAGGATAGAGAGATAGAGAGAGAGAGAGACATCAATGATGAGAGAATCATTGATTGATTGGCTGCCTCTTCCAGCCCCCCCCTTCCTCCTCCCCACACACTGGAGATGGAGCTGCAACCTGGGCATGTGCCCTGACTGGGAATCCAATGGTGACCTCCTGGTTCATAGGTCAAGGCTCAAACACTGAGCAACACCAGTTGGGCTGGAGACATTTTGGTAATAGCAATTAAGACTGATGTGAAGTGGTCTGTGCACTCCCCACTGCTGTGCATTCAGTGAATCCCAAGGAACAGCCCAGGGAACCAAGGACTCTGGAAGACGGGTGACCTCTTCCAGCACCATGGTTTGTTTGTTTGTTTCTATTTATTTATTGGCTCGTTTTATTTTTATTTTTAAAAATATATTTTATTGATTTTTTTATAGAGAGGAAGGGAGAGGGATAGAGAGAAACATCGATCAGCTGCCTCCTGCACACCCCCTACTGGGGATGTGCCCACAACCAAGGTACATGCCCTTGACTGGAATCGAACCTGGGCCCCTTCAGTTCGCAGGCCGATGCTCTATCCACTGAGCCAAACCAGTTAGGGCTAGGCTCGCTTTATTTTTAAAAAATCTTTATTGTTGAAAGTATTACATATGTCCCTTTTTACCCCCATTAGCCCCCTCCAGCCCGCCTCCACCCCAGGACTTCACCACCCTATTGTCTATGTCCATGGTAAAGGTTCATTTAAAAAATATATATTTTTATTGATTTCAGAGAGGAAGGGAGAGGGAGAGAGAGATAGAAACATCAGTGATGAGAGAGAATCATTGATTGGCTGCCTCCTGCCCACCCCTACTGGGGGTTGAGGCTGTAACCCAGGCATGTGCCCTGACCAGGAATCAAACCTGACCTCCTGGTTCATAGGTTGATGCTCAACTACTGAGCCATATTGATTGGACCCAATCACTATTTTTGAAAGAGGATTTCAGCCTTAAAAAGGAAGGAAATTTTGACATGCTACAATATGGATGAACCTGGAAGACCTTGTGCTAAGTGAAATAAGCCAGTCACAAAAGGACATGTGTTGTATTATTCCATTCATAGGAGGTCCCTAGAGGAGTTAGAGTCATGATGGGCGCCAGGGGCTGGGGAGGAGGATGGGGACTTAGTGTTTAATGGGGACAGAGTTTTAGTTTGGGGAGATGACAAAGTTCTAGAGATGGATAGTGGTGATGGTTGCAAAACATTGTGAATGAATGTGCTTAATGCCACTTAAAAATGGTTAAAATGGTAAATATATGTTATATATATTTTATTACCAAAAGGAAGAAAAGAAAGGAAGGAAGAATTGCAGTTTGCTCAGTGAGCCAGGAAGCTTGGACAAGAATATTTGTAGGTCACAGCAATACTGTATATATCCCAAGCTGGATTCCATCCTATGGATTCTCAGTCATTTCACCCCCATTTAAAAAAATATATATTTTATTGATTTTTTTACAGAGAGAAAGGGAGAGGGATAGAGAGTTAGAAACATCAATGAGAGAGAAACATCGATCAACTGCCTCCTGCACACTCCCTACTGGGTATGTGCCCGCAACCAAGGTACATACCCTTGACCGGAATCGAACCTGGGACCCTTGACTCCGCAGGCTGATGCTCTATCCACTGAGCCAAACCGGTTAGGGCTCACCCCCATTTATCTGCAGTAGAAGGGATACCTAAAAATGTTTCAGCCAACAGAATACTATACAGGAATGCAAGAGCAGAAATTACAACTGCTCACAGCAATGTAGCTGTCTCATAGACCTCATATGCAACAAAGGAGGAAGGACTAAATTCCTTTTCATTCTAGAAGTCAGGATCCGACACCTGTGGTGGGGATGAGAGGGCATCTAGGTGGTGGTCACATGGAGGGGGTTGATTTGAAACAGGTCATTGAGTTGGGCAACCTATTCTGTTTGCTTTTCTCTGTGGACTATATTCCATATTATTTCTTGATCTGGGCTACAGTGATACCTGAGTTATAATTATTCTTTAAGCTGTAAATAACTATATGTGTCGGTTTCCCACTTCCCTGTAGACTTATTATATTTCACAATTTAAAAATGAAAATGCAAGCAACAAAAAGGATTACAGCAAGTAGTCTTACTCCTACCTGCTCCCCATCTTCCCCTTTCCCATCTGAGCACTCCTCAACTTGTTTTAGTTTCTTATGTATCCTAGAGAGTTGCTATATACATTATTTACAGTGTTAATTATTTCATAAGAACAGAAAAGTACAGTGACATGTCATTATCTCAGGTTTAATAAATACAGGGTGGTACAAAATACAGAAGTAGATTTACAGTTGTTTGTATGGAGAACAATACAAGAATCTATAATAATAAAAGCATAATATGCTAATTAGACTGGACCTCCTTCCAGACAAAGCTGGGGCTGCGAGGGAAGCCCGGGCCCTGGGTGCCAGAGGGAAGCTGGTGCTGGCAGCCGGGGGAAGGAAGCCCTACTCCACGAATTTTGTGCATCGGGCCTCTAGTTAATAAATAATAATGCAAGAGCCCTGGCCAGTGTGCTCAGTGGTTAGAGCGTCCGCCCGCACACCAAAGGGTTTTCGGGTTCAATTCCTGGTCAAAGGCAGGTATCTGGGTTGTGGTTGGCTCCCTGCCCTTGGTCAGGATGGGTTGATGTGTCTCACATTGGTCTCTGTCTCTCTGTTTTTCTCTGTCTTCCTCCTTCCCTGTCTTCCATTCTCTCTGAAAAGCAATGGAAAAATAAATTAATTGATTAATAATAATACAAGAAAAAACTCTCTTTTGTGTATTCACAACTGTAAACCTACTTTCATCCTACCCTGTGTTTACACTTTGACTTGATTACTTTAGACCATTTTTAAAAAATTTCTTTTTTATAAAACTTGACCCCTCCTATGAAAGCCTCCAATGACAATAATACCTCCATCTACAAATGCCACCCATTTCCCTCGCCGCCCTTTTAAGGATTAACAATTATTTTGAAATTAGTTTACTCTTCCAGGACCAGCCTTTATGCATTCACTACTCATCTGGAGTCTGTGGAAACAATGTACAATCTATATTTTTAAACAGTGCACATAAATGGTATCCTGAAGGTATTAATTTGCAACTTTTCTCTCTTATACTTTCCAGATGTTTCCATGTGGATCCCTGTAGGTTTATTGTACATGTTATGTAGCTGTGTTTTTCACATTGTGAGTCATGGGGCCCACTATTGATTCAGGAAATCAACGAGGCAGGTTACAACCAGCACTTATTTATTTCTAAGTTTAAAATTAAGGGAAGAATAATTTATAAACATTTTTAATTAAAAAAAAATTTTAATTGTGACAAAATACACATAAAACTTACCACTGTAACCACTTTTAAGCATATTACTCAGTGGCATTAAGCACATTCACATCATTGTGTAATCACCACCACTATCCATCTCCAGGACTTTGTCATCTTTTTTTATTTAATTTAAATTCTTTATTGTTTAAAGTATTACATACTAGTATGTCTCCATTGACCTCTCCCCGGCCACTCCCACCCCC
>NW_005370658.1:327294-341522 GCF_000412655.1 Myotis brandtii
GAGTTCCATTTTTAGTTTTTTGAGGAAACTCCATACTGTTTTCCACAGTGGCTGTACCAGTCTGCATTCCCACCAGGACTTTGCCATCTTACAAAACAGAAACTCCATCCCCATTAAACACTAACTCCCCATTCTCCCTTTCCTTAGCCCCTGACACCCACTATTCTACTTCGGTCTCTATGAATTTAACTCCTCTAGGGACCTCATATAAGTGGAATCATACAATATTTGTTCATCTATGACTGGCTTATTTTACTTAGCATAATGTCCTCAAGTTTATCCACATTATAGTATGTTTCAGAATGTCCTTTCTTTTTAAGGCTGAATAATATTATATATATTTACTACATTTTGTTTATCCATTCATTCACTGATGTACATATGAGCTGCTTCTACTTTCTTTTATCGATTATGAATAATGCTGCTATGAACATGGGTGTACGGTGATTATTTAATGGAAAAATGGAATAAAAATATCAGATTGTATCACATGTAGTAAGGGTAAGTATTGTTTGGTAAAACTTTTATTTCTGTCATATATACATGGATGTATATACTAGTATTGTAGTTGCAATTACGTGCTAACCTTCCCTAAATAACCGTTTTTAGTATGCTCATGAATTATGTGGATCAGGAATTTAGGCAGGGCACAGTGGGGATGGTTTATCTCTGCTCCTTGCTGTCTGTAGCCCCAGCTGGGAAGAATTCAAAGTTGAGTGTCTAGATGCCAGTCCTCCAGAATCATCAGAAGGAATCTTCGTTCATTCATGTCTCATGATTGATGCTGGCTGGAGCCTCAGCTGGGCTGTCAGCTGGAATATCTATACAGCGGCCTCTTCATATGGGCCAGTTTGAGCTTCCTCACAACATGGCAGCTGGGTCCCAAATGAACAAGGCTGAAAAGCAGGCATTTTGGAAGTCACATGACATCATTTTTGTTGTACTGTATTATATTGGTCAAGCCAGTCACAAAGGTTGTCTCAGTTCAAGGGGAGGGGTCAAAGACCATGTCAATCAAAGGATTGTCAAGGTCTCTTTGTCAAGACCTGTAAATAAAATGTATTTCTTACTGTGCTTAGTGGTGGGGGAAAAAAAGTTTGAAAAAAAACAACAACAAACTCTGCTTGATATTGTCTGTGGTATGACTAAACTATAATTGTTCATTCCATCAGGATGTTTTGATGGACATTTGTTTCCAAATTGTTTGTTTTTGATTGCGGAAATGATGCTGCAGTGAGCTTGTATCATGGGGAAGTTTTCCTAGAGTTCTCAACAAATCTAAGTCTTTCCCCAGGGTTTCCTGAGGGACAGATGTGGTTGAGATCTGTGGTTGAGATCCAGTGAATGAAGCAAATTGAGGGTGGAGGACAGGTAAGTGCATCAGGCAGGGGCCAGCCATGCAGGCATTAGAGGACATGATGAGGGTTTCTACTTTTATTCTAAGGACAATGGGGAGCCATGGGAGGGCTTTGAGAAGAGGAGTGATGGATGTGATTTGTGATTCTCCTCTGGTCGCTAAACTGAAAAGACATTGAGTGGGTCAACATGTAGGAACAGGAAGACCCATTAGGAAATAGAAGGGGCATGTCACCATGTGGTCCCTGAGACTGTGCATTAATTACCTTTGCTATTACCAGACCTAGAATTTTCTCCATTTTCTCCCAGGATCTTTACTGATGGGCTTTTTCTTGTCATTCAGGTTTCACTGGGTGATCACTTCCTGTAATTTTTGGATCTTGGAAGATTCAGGAAATGAGGTAGAGATGGTCCCTCACCTCAAACAGCTCACAGACTTTGGGTGAGATACACACTAATTATAGTGGAGGTGAAAAAGGAAGAAAGTGCCTGGAATGGGGCCGGTGGACAGTCAGGCGTGGCACTTCTGAACTGCAGATTCCTCCCAGGTCAGGAAATTTGGAATCATGTTGAGAAACATCAGCCTAGAGATTAAGAGAAGGCACTCTGAGGTCAAAACAGCCAGGAGTGAGTTTCAGATGCTGGCCAGCACTGGGCACATAGTCAGTACCAAATGGTCATGGGAGAGGGGCTTCTGAGGGCAACCCTTAAATTGAGGTAAACTTCACACAACATAAAATTAATCATTTTAGCCTGGCCAGTGTTACTCAGTGGTTGAGCATCAACTCATGAATCAAGAGGTCACAGTTCGATTCACAGTCAGGGCACATGCCTGTTGGGGGAGAGAGAGAGAGTAACATCAATGATGAGAATCGTGCAGAAGGCAGCCGATCAGTCATTCTCATCATTGATATTTCTCTCTCTCTCTCTCTCTCTCTCTCTCTCTCTCTCTCTTTCTCTCTCCCCCTTCCTCTCTGAAATCAATAAAAATATATTTAAAATTTAATCATTTTAAAGTGAAAACTTCAGTGCCATTTAGTACATTCACAATGTTGTGCCACCACCACTTGTATCTAATTCTGGAACATTTTCATCACCCAAAAAGGAAACTCCATACCCATTAGCAGTCACTCCAGTTCTCCCCTCCCTTTAGTCCTTGGCAACCACTAATCTACTTTCCATTTCTATGGAATTGCCTATTTTGGAAGTTTCATATAAATGGAGTCATACAATATGTGACTATTTGTGTCTAGATTCTTTTACTTAGCATGTTTTTGAGGTTCATCCATATGGTAACTAACATATATCAGTACTTGTTATGAACTGAGTTGTATCCCCTCAGAATTCATGTGTTAAGGTGCTAACCCTCAGTGTTAACCTCGGTGTATGACCATATTTAGAAATAGGGTCTTTAAAGAAGTAATTTAATTAAAATGAGGTCATTAGGGTGCAAAGATACAGAGCGAAGATGACCATCTACAAGCCAAGGAGAGAGGCCTCAGAAGAAACCAACCTTGCTGACACCTTGATCTTGCACTTCTAGCCTCCAGAGCCATGAGACAATCAATTTATGTTGGTAAAGCCCCCTAGGTACTTTATTATGGCAGCCCTAGCAAATTAATGCAGTACTTCATTGGTTTTTATAGCTGAATGATGTTCCATTGTAGGGAATTGTTTTTCTTGTATCCAAAGATGGAAAAGAACCGAAATATCCGAGAATAGAGGACTTGTTAAAGAAATGACTGAATATCATAGGATGGAATACTGTGCAGATGTTCAAAAAGAATAAGGGCACTCTTTACGTCCTGGTTCTTAAAGTGTGGTTCCCTGGCCAGTAGCATCAACATCACCTGGGAATTTGTTAGAAATGCAAGTTCTCAGGCTCCAACACCGAATCAGATACTCTATGGGTGGGGCCCTCTGTGTGGGAGCCCTCCGGCTGACACTGATGCAGGCTCAAACCTGAGACCTATTGCTGTATATAACGATATAGTCCAGGGGTTCAAAGCAGCCCTGGGGTGCTTTTTAAAAACATTAGTGTATGGGGCCCATCCCCAAAGATTCCAGCATGATTGATCCAGAGCAGGGTCTGGACAACAATTTCCCACTTAAAAGTGACTTGAATGTGCAGCCAGGAATGTGAACCACTGATAGGGAGTACGTGTGAAAAGCCAGGTGAAGAAGAGTCATGTTTCAAATGTTCTTTGCAGGAATGTGATGGTTAAAATTTGGATAATGGAGAAATAAATTTCGGGTATGTATATGCAGTAGAATATTCTTTATCAGTGAAAAGGGTGGAATACGAAATGGAGTACTGGTGAAAGTTAAAAGAATCTATATATTATGATGCCATGCATATTAAGTTTAAAACACACAAAACAATTTTATGTATCTTTTGTGAATGGATATATGTGTAGTAAAACTATGAATACAACCATGGGGATTACAATGGGCAAATCCAGGAATTAGGCATAAGTATAGAGCAAGTTTCTTTCATATCTGTAATCTTTTATTTTATTAGTATGTTTTTATTGATTTTTTCTTTCAGCAAGAGAGGAAGGGGGGGGGAGAGAGAGAGAGAAACATTGATGTGAGAAAAACATTGATCGGCTGCCTCTGTATGCTCCTCGACCAGGGATCGAACCCAAAACTTGTATATGTGCCCTGACCTGGAATCAAACCAGCGATCTTTCAATGCAGGGGACGACACTCAACTAACTGAACCACCCTGGCCAGGGCTCATATCTGTAATCTTTTCTTTCTTTCTTTTTTTAAAAAAATATATTTTATTGATTTTTTACAGAGAGGAAGGGAGAGGGATAGAGAGTTAGAGACATCGATGAGAGACAAACATCGATTAGCTGCCTCCTGCACACCTCCTACTGGGGATGTGCCCACAACCAAGGTACATGCCCTTGACCGGAATCGAACCTGGGACCTTTCAGTCCGCAGGCCGATGCTCTATCCACTGAGCCAAACCGGTCTCGGCTGAACTTTAAATTTTTTAAAAGGTTGAATTAAAAATAAGATTGTTTTAAATAACTGTTTAGAAATTTAACATTTTAATTAAAATTTTTATTTTATCTTTAGCTGGGATTGAGCCTGCAACCTGGGCATGTGCCCTGACTGGGAATAGAACCCTCGACCTCCTGGTTCATAGTTGGATGCTCAAGCACTGAGCCACACCGCTGGGCTAGACTTTATTTTTTAATTGTGGTAATGATTACAGTGGGTTTTGTTATTTTATGTATATAAAAGTCCTTCCTTAGGATATGTTTTTCATTGATTCTAGAAAGAGGGAGGAAAAGAGAGAGAGAGAGAAACATTGATGTGAGAGAGAAACATCGATCAGTTACCTCCCATATGTGCCCCAATTGGGGATCAAACCCAAAATCTAGGCATGTGCCCTGACCAGGAATGGACCCTTCAGTGCACCGGGAGACACTCCAAACAACTGAGCCATACGGGCCAGGGCTGTTTGTTACATTTTTGTCTACACTTATTTGAATGCCCACAATACTTCACTTAAAGAGCAAGAGGCAGCTCTGCCAGGCAGTTCAGTTGGTTAGCGTGTCCTCCCATATGTCAGGGTTGCGGGTTTGATATTCGGTTAGGGCATATATAAGAAGCAACTAATGAGTGCATAAATAAGTGGAACAACAAATTTATGGTTCCCCCCCCCCTCTCTAAAATCAATAACAAAAAAATCAATAACAATTTTTTTAAAAAGAGCAAGGGGCAGAATAAAGGCATGAATTGCTTTCATTTGTCCTTTTCGCCCCTGCCCACCCTTTTTTTTGTTAACCCTCACTGGAGGATATTTTTTCCATTGCTTTTTAGAGACAATGGAAGCGGGAGGGAGGGAGGGAACACAGAGAGCAAGAACAGAGAAACATCGATGTGACCCATATCCTTGACTGGGAATTGAACTCAAGACCCTTTGGTGGATGGGCCAACGCTGTAACCACTGAGCAACCGGCTAGGGCATTTTTCTTTTTTCTTTTTTTTAAAGATTATATATATATATATATATCAGAGAGGAATGGGGGGAGAGAGAGAAACATCAGTGATGAGAGATTCATTGATCAGTTGACTCCTGCATGCCCCCTACCAGGGATCAACCCGGCAGGAACCCCTAACCTGGGATCCCTTCTGGTTCATAGGTCCGTGCTCAACCACTGAGCCACACCAGCTGGGCTTTCCCTTTTTCAAAGTTTCTTTTTGTTTCTTTTTTGTTGTTAATCCTCACCCGAGGATATTCTTCCATTGATTTTTAGGGAGAGTAGAAGAGAGGGAAAGACAGAGAGAAACCTTGATGTGAGAGAAACACATCGATTGGTTGCCTCCTGCACGCCAAAGTTTCTTTTAATGGTTAAAACAATATTTAAACTCTAAAGTGAAGTTTCCCTCCTCAACCCCTCTTCTTATCCACTCATTTTCATGTCCTTCTCCAGCAGGGAAATCCTGCTGCTTTTTTTCAGTATTCAAATACAAGTAAACTGTAGCTGTAAAGTCTTATCACTCTCCCCGAAAAGGTCAGGGCATAATATATACCTTGTTCTGAGAAATTTTTAACTTCATTTTTTGTGGAGATCTTTCCATGTTGAAACTATAAGAGCGTGCACAGCCCTGTACAGATGTGCAATATTTTTGCCTGGTGGGTCGGGGGAACAGCGAGGAGGCCCGTGTGGATTGAGGGGGAGAGACGAGAGTGGGCAGGTTATGAGAGCAGACAGTGCGAGCCCTGGTGGGCTGCGGTGAGAACTTTGGCTGTTACTCCGGGTGAGGTGGGGAGCCCTGGGGGGTCCTGAGCAGAAGAGGGACGTGCCTGGACTTAGGGCACCCTCTGGCAGCGGTGGTGGGGGTACAGGCTTTGGGGGCGGGACCTGGGGGACCGGGGTGAAGGGACCTACTGGGCCAGGTGGGAGATAATAGGGGCCGTGTCCAGGTGGGGGACGGAGGAGGGAGTGAGAAGTGGGTGGATTCTGGGTAGATTTTGAAGCGGACAGGACTTGCTGTCATATCATATTAGGGAGGGGGTGGGGTCAGAGAAAGTAAGGGGTCAAGGATGCTCCAAAGTTTGGGGCCTTAGGTCCTAGCAGGATGGAGCTGGGTCTACGCAGCGGTCGCCAACCGGTGGTCCGCCGACCACTGGTGGTCCGTGAGGTCCGAAAGGTTGGCGTCCGCTGGTCTAGAGGACAGCAGTGGGATTGGTTGCGGAAAGCTCAGGAGCTCGGATGTAGAGGGAGGCAAGTCCCAAGAGCCGGGCCCGCAGTCCCAAGAGCTGCCGCCAGAGGGCGAGCCGGCCGCATCTCCTGCGCACACCTTGGGTCGCGGGAAGGACCCGCCCTGCTGCTTCCCACGGCCCCGCAGCCTGCAGAGCCTCACCTGGGTGCGAGATGGGGGCCGCAGAGGTGCCAGGGCCGGCCGGGACCTCCCGGAGCTCTCGGGGCCCCAAAGCCTGGGACTCCCATTCCTCTGTGCTTCAAGTACTCCAGCTTCCACTCCCCACCAGGCTGTTTGCTCTGCCTGTGACACTATCTCAGGGCTCTGCAAAAATGTCACCTCTTCAAGAAGGCCTTCCCTGACCACCCTGGGGGCAGAAGCCCCTCTCCCTTCAAGGGACAGCCCTTTTAATTTAAAAACATTTATATATATATATTGTTTCAGAGAGAGGAAGGGAGAGGGAGAGACAGAAACATCAATGATGAGAGAAAATCATGGATAGGCTGCCTCTGGGCATGTGCCCTGACCGGGAATTGAACCTTGACCTCCTGGTTCGTAGGTCCATGCTCAACCACTGAGCCACACCGGCTGGGCAAGGCACATCCCTTTTTAATATCTTCTTAATATTTAAGAATCTGAAATAATCTTATTTATCTTGTATTGTCTGTTTTCTGCATTACAACGTAAGGCAGGGAGGACCCATTTTCTGTTTTGTCCACCTGTATCCCCAGGGCTCAGAATTATGCGTGGCCTCTAACAGGTGCTAAAGGAAAACCAACAGCAATAATGTTAATCATAGCTTACTCATGGTGGTACTGTGTACCAGCTTCTAGTTTAAACTCCTTACATATTATCTGTTCAGTCCTCAGAACAGCCCTACCAGGTAGGGATGGTTATTATCTTCATACTTCAGAGGAGGAAGCTGAGGCCCAGAGTGGTTAAGGGACTTGGCCAAGGTTGCACAGCTAGGAAGTTGCAATGCGGTAATTGAAACCTGAGTAGCTTAACTGCAAAGTCTGGTTTTGCTAAATGGATGAATGGGGCCTGAAACCAGGTACAGAGCCCTCAGGGACTCTGGCATTGTGCCCCAAGCCCCTCTAGACTTGCCTTTCCTCCTTCCCCAGCCCACATGCCAGCAGTCCCAGCCCCACGTCCCCTGCCATGCTGGGGGGAGGGGTGGGAACCTAGCAGGTCTGGGTTTACTCTGGAGTTTGCAGAGGCACCTCCCAGGCTGCCCAGGTGGGGGGCAGGCCATTAAAAGTGGGTCTGGTGGGTACAGACTTCACTCACCAGACAGCAGGGTCAACTGCCCAGGACCCTGAGCCCAGTCCCAGACAGACAGACAGATGCTCCTCAGCCAGCTGACCACAGTTCTGAGCCTGCTCAGTGTAGCCTGCCTACCCACAGGCTTGGGGAGGCCTGGACCCCAGGGTTCCCCACCCCAGCCCTGGGCTACCACAAATCAGACCCGATCTCTGGGCCAAGGGACCCAGGCCTCCCCAGTGCCATCTTCTGCTCTCAGCAGCTGGAAGGCCTTCTTGGACCTGCAGAAAACCAGGCGTATGGGGCTAGGTGGGCTGCAGCATGAGCAGGAGGTGGCCACCACCATGTCTCTCCCACTGGACCCACAGGAAGTAGCCCAGGAGACGTGTAAGGCTGTGCCCTTCACTCAGGTGAGTATGTGGTGGGAGAAGGAGAGGGCTGAGTCTCAGCGTTGACAGAGAGCATGACTGTGGTGCCAGATTTGGAATCGAGCCCTGTACCCTTTACCTGTCTCTGATCGTCAGTTCCCTCCCTTATGAAATGGGGGTTGCCCCTCTGCCAGCTTCTGCAATCACCACCCTGTCCCCCAAGTCTATTTTTCCATTTAATGGCCAGAGGCACCTGTGAGCTTCTGAGTCAGATTATGTCCCTTCTACACTCAGAACCCTCTATGGCTCCCACCTCACCCAGAGCAAAAGCCCAAATTTTCCCCACAGCCCACAAGGCCCTGCTCTGTTTGCCTGTCCTCTCTCTGCTCTCACCTCCTCCCATTCCCCCCTGCCCACTTTATTCCTGCCACCCCTGCCTCCTTTTCCCCAGACACACCAACAATATATAGCACTGGTTGTTCCTTTGCCTCTAGCACCTCCCCCCATCCTGACATTCTGTGGCTCCTTCTTTCACCTCCTTCAGGTTTTTACTCAAACATTTAAAAATGCAGCAGCCAGGCTGGTGTGGCGCAGTGGTTGAGCATCAACCTATGAACCAGGAAGTCACGGTTCGATTCCCAAGCAGGGCACATGCCTGGTTGTGGGCTTGATCCCCGGTAGGGGGTGCAGGAGGCAGCCAATCAATGATTCTCTCTCATCATTGATGTTTCTATCTCTCCCTTTTTCTCTGAAATCAATAAAAAAATATTTTTTAGAAATGCAGTACCTCCCACCCCATTTTCCTCTTTTCTGCTTTATTTCTCACTGTAGTACACATCATCCCCTAAAAAGTGAAATTGATTCTGTAATTGCATTTATTATCTGTCTTCCTCAGTAGAATGTCTATTCCACCAGGGCAGGAATTTTTATGCCTTATTCACTCTGTATTTCCATCCCTAAGCTCTAGAGCAGAGCCAGGCACACAGCAGCAGCTCAGTGCTTGTTAAATGATGAACAATAGTCGTACCTGCCTGCTGAGCACTTTGGGGCAGCCTGAATGAGAGGGGTGTGGGCAGCACTCACAGTGCATTCAGTTGGTGCTCCATAATGGCTGTAGGCATTCATGCCCTGTGTTGTTTATGGCCCAGGCTCTGAAGCCAGGTGTACCAAGTTCTGCCTTAACTGCTGATTTCTTTGTAACTCCAAGCAAGAGGGTGGGGTCACTGGGGCAGAGGGGGAAGGTGGGGAGATGAAGTTGTGGGGAGAGGGACAGAGGCAGGAGTGCATGATTTAAACAGAGAAGGGCCATGAACAGGGGGTGAATTGATAGATCCACTTAGTTGGAGGGGATCATAGGAGGAACTAACATTTATTGAACTGACTGTGTGCCAGGTTATAGGCTCAAGCAGTGGTCGGCAAACTCATTAGTCAACAGAGCCAAATATCAACAGTACAATGATTGAAATTTCTTTTGAGAGCCAAATTTTTTAAACTTAAACTATACAGGGAGGTACATTGTTATTAACTTAATTAGGGTACTCCTAAGGCTTAGGAAGAGCCACACTCAAGGGGCCAAAGAGCCGCATGTGGCTCGAGAGCCACAGTTTGCCGACCACAGGCCTAGAGTAGTTTCTTTTTTTCCTGGTTGAACTTTGATGATTTCATAGGTGAAGAAACTGAGGCCCAGAGAGGTTGAGTAACTTACCTCAAGTCACACAGCAATGGCAGAGTCAGGATTTGAGCCCGGACACATGCCTCTCAAGGTGGGGTGGAAGTGGATTGGGGGTTATTCTCATTACTCCGGCCTCCTGTCTCCCTGTCTCTGGCCCCAGGTGCTCTCCCAGCCGGGATGCATGGCTAAGCGCCTCCGTAATCACCTCTGCTTTGGCCACTGCTCCTCGCTCTACGTCCCTGGTGTGGACCTCGCCCCGTTCGTCCTCTGCAACAGCTGTGTGCCCGCTCGAAGGCACTGGACACCCGTGTTCCTGTGGTGCCGGGTGGGCAGCCCAGCCTCTCGTCGGCGGGTGAAGACATACACAGTGCTGGTCGAGAGGTGTCAGTGTAGCCTGAAGGCCTGAGCTGAGCATCACGGACTGACACAGACGCACGCACCTCGGAGAGATGTGGGAGTCGGAAAGACACCGACCTGGAGAATGTCCCCGGGTCAGAGACCAGGGAAGCAGGGAAAGCCAGATGGTCTCCTGAGTCCTCACCCTGCTCCCGTGAATACCAGACAGCCCCGTAGCGGCAGACCACTCACAGTCACAGCACACGCTACTGAGCACTCACTGTTGGCCAGGCCCAGCTCTAAGCATTTGCCAGGTACTTACTTGAGTCACCCTCAGAGCTGCCCAATAGCATAGAGGCATCACCCCATTTTACAGGGAAGGAAACTGAGGCCTCAAGAGGCAAAGACACTTGCTCAGGGTCATACAACATGACATGGCAGAGCCAGCATTTGAACCCCAGACTGGACCTCCTCTCACAGAATAAGTCAAAGACACACCCCCAAATGCAGGGAGAACGGATGACCCCACCCAGGAGACACAGTGACGACCCTGTCCTAGGGACCCCAAGAAACCCAGGCAGGAAAGCAGAGGTAGCTACAGGGGGACACCTGGGTTCCCCAAGTCAGAGGCAGAACCCACAAGCTCCAGCTGCCCCTCCCAATCTCCACCAGCCCCACGCCCAGGGTGGCATCTACGGGACCATAAAGGTTGATGGAGCCCAGTGTGTGTATATGTGTGTATATGTGTGTATTTGTTCCTCCAACCGGAGTAGGACCATAAAGGTTGATGGAGCCCAGTTGTGTGTATATGTGTGTATTTGTTCCTCCAACCGGAGTTCCCTGGAAGTGGGTGGCCCTGTGGAATGTGGGTATGAGGGGTGCTCCCTCCTCAGTTGGGCACAGGGTCTGCAGCGGATGAGGGCGGCCGGGCTTTGGGCGTCTGGAACCAGGGCCCTAGCAGATGGGCCCGTCTGGCACAGACGCAGGGACATGTGGTGCTGTCAGGGTTGCCTCCAAATGCTCCCCGGAGCGCAGGGCGGTGGGGGGGTCAACCGGGGCCCCCCTCAGCCCTCTTCCTGCCTCAGGAAGGAAGGCCCCAGGTGAGGGGAGCAGGAGGAGGGGACCCGAGGAAACAGATGGGCCAGTGGGGCGTGGGAGCCCATGACCTCTGACCCCACAGGCCAGCACAGAGGGGTGGGAACAGGCCAGGCAGGCAGCTCCCAAGGCCCTGCTCCAAGGGCCCGAGATGGGGGAGGGTCATGAGTGGCCCATGGGGGAGGGGTGTGCTCTCCCGCCTCCCTCCAGGATTCTGTGCCAAACCTCAGGCAGCGTCCGAGTGGGTAGCTCAGCCTTGGCACCATGGACACCCCTCTGGCAGGCATATGAGGCGCCTGCTTCCACCCCCTTTCAGCTGTGCTCACCTCCTGCCAGCCGGGGAGCCAGCTGGGAACCTTGGTGCCAGGGGGGCCCCAGTATCCCTGCCCCCTCCTGGGCAGTGCCAAACGGCCCCCACCCCCATCCCCAGGACCATTAATGGGTGGGTAATGAGTGCTGGGGGAGCGGGGGAGGGGCGGGGATGCAGGTGCCACAGGCGCTGGCACAGGGGCTGCTAATCAGGTTTGCCAACGCCATCTGTCACCGCGCGAGCATCTGGGGCTCAAGGTGACCCTGTCACCCTCAGTTACAATTATGAGTTTGGCATCTGTATTAAAGCCCGCCAGCCGGCCAGGAGGCGGGGGATGGGGTGGGCATGGGGGTGCACAGTGAGCCCTGTCCCGGGGGTCCTGTTCCCAGGGGCTGTGTGGCTGCCAAGGCATGGAGCTTCTCTCTGCTTAGGGGAGTTGTGTATGTGTGTGTGTGTGTGTGTGTGTGTGTGTGTGGAGCTTCTCTCTGCTTAGGGGAGTTGTGTGTGTGTGTGTGTGTGTGTGTGTGTACATGCGCACCAGCCTGCACAATTCTTTGAGCATGTCTGAGTAGGATTGGGAGTCTGGGTTTTGTGCATTTCTGGGTGTGGTGGCTATGCGTCTGAGTTCGGTGGGATGGCTGGTGATGGGGGGCAGCTCTCAGATCGTGTGGGTACACAGATGAGTGTGTGTCCATGTGCTGGGAGAGGAGTGAATGGTGGGTTCAGGTGTCTTCGGGTGATGGTGTGTGTCAGGGTGTATGTGTGATGTTGTGTGTGTGTGATTGTGTGTGTGCATCTGAGTGTGTGGTGCTGTACATCTGATGGTCACAGGCTGGCTATATGTTTGGGCATGTGGCCTGTGTGTAAGATTCTGTTGAAGTATGCGTGTGCATGCGTGCTTGTGAGGGCAGCAGCTGGCAGAGGCTCTGTGTGGTCACTGCAGGGCCTCTCTCCTGCCACTGTAACCTGTTCCTGTCCTCACCAACCCCTGCTGCTCCGCTCTAATCTGGGGGCTCAGGGAAGGCAGGGGATGGCTCGAAGGAGGGCTCTAGGCTCCGGTTGTTGTATCTGGATTCAGGGCTCTCGGATTCTAGATTCTGAGGACAGGATCTCTACCTTTGGATTTTGGATTCTGGGCATTTGGACCTGGATTTTAGATTCTGGGTCCCCAGTTCTTGGTACCTGAGAATTTAGATTCAGATTCTGGATTCTGGGATCTGGATTCCAGGCTCTGAATTCTGGTTTTGGGTTCTGGCTTCCAGACCTTGGCTTCCTGTCTCTAGGCTCTGGGTGCTGAGCCTGGGCCTGTCTCTCTACCCTTCTATTCACATTAGGCCACTGGGCTGTCTGCCATCCCCCCACACCCTCACGCAATGGATGCAGAGACCACACATGGCCACCAGGGGACACCCTTGGTTCAGATTTGGACCCAGATGACCCAGACATGAAGGAGTTGGGGACTGCCCTGACCTGGCTGGACTCAACCCTTTGAGGGGAAGGAGAGGGGCTTCACCTCCCTTCCTTCCCCTTCCCGCCTGGACTGGTGACCGATGTCTGTCAAACATGGAGAACCGGACCCAGCATCCTCCCAGACCCCCCAGTCTGGGCTGGGGGCCAGGAGGCCAAGTCTCTGGGTCAAATGCAGGGACATTGCGGGTGTGAGAGGGCACCATGTGCCTGGTTAGCCACACATGGCAGTGTTCTGTGGCGTGTGAGCCTGTGTGCTGTGTGGCCATGTGTGATTGGGACCAGGTGTCTGGCAGAGTCCGCATGAGACAGTGCTTCTATGGGCCGTACCTCTAGCTTTGTCACTCTGGTGTGGGGTAGGAGTCCCTGTCGTATGGGTGTGTCTGACGGACCCTAACTGTGTCCCTGGGCGTCTGTGGGTGTATCTGCTGTGCCACTGGGTCCGTGAGAGCGCCTCGGAGTGTCTGGGGCAGTGTCCCCAAGACCAGGTCCTTGTGTGGATGGTGTCTTGTCAGTGGTGGGTGAGGTGTGCCGGACAGAGGGGTGCCTTCCAAGAGTGTCCAATGGGAGGAGGCACGTTGTCCAAAGGGGAGTGGAGGAAGGACCCTCAGAGCACTGGCTCCATTCTCTTCCTGGTGTCTCTGACCCTCCATCTTGCTGGGTCTCTATTGCTGGGTCTCCTCCCGTCTCAGTATCTCTGACTTTGTCTGGGAGTCCTGGTCCTCTGCCTAGTCCTGTTACCAGGCGTAGCGCAAGGCACAGTGGGCTCCGTGGTTATTGGTTGGCTCCCACCCCAGACCTTCGTCTTCCATCTCAATTCCCCGCCCTGCCTCTCATAGGTTCTGTCCCTCTGCCCCTCTGTGGGTCCTTCCTCATTGGTGCATTTCTCTCCATCTCCCAGGTCTCTTCCATCTCTTTGTCTCTCTCTGTCTCTGTCTCTCCCCCTTGGTTCCTAAGTGTCTTTCTTTCCCCATCTACAGCTCTGTCTGTCTCTCTCCATCTTTGTCTCTCCCCATCTCTGTCTCTCCCTTCCTCTACGGCGGATGGGTCTGGGTGGGTCCAGGACAGTCAGGCCAGGGCGCTGGGCGCCGGGGCGAACAATACCCCATTCACGCGGCCCTCCGGTGCCATGGCA
>NW_005370658.1:341616-350542 GCF_000412655.1 Myotis brandtii
TCCCCGCGCGCTCTTGGAGGGCCCAGGCCGGCAGGGGGCGCCCAGCTGCAGCCTCTGCCTTGAGTCAGGAGGGGCATCTTCCTTCAAGGGGCTTTCAGCCACGCAGTGCCTCAGTTTCCCCTTCTGTAGCCTGTCAGGCGTGGGCAGAATGAGATCGTAGTGTGTGTACATGTGTGTGATGGTGGGTGAAGGTGCTCTTTAGGGTGGTTATGTGTGAGTACATTTGAGAGGCAGTGGGATTGTGTGCCAAGTTGTGGGTCAGTGTTTGCATACGTGTGTGGGTGCTTTATGAAAAGTAGTTGGTTCTTTCTAGTTTGGGGGTGACTGTATGTCCGTGTGTTTAGAAATGTGTGTGTAGCCCTAACCGGTTTGGCTCAGTGGATAGAGCATCATCCTGTGGACTGAAGGGTCCCAGGTTCGATTCCGGTCAAGGGCATGTACCTTGGTTGTGGGCACATCCCCAGTAGGAGTGTGCAGGAGGCAGCTGATCGATGTTTGTCTCTCATCGATGTTTCTAACTCTCTATCCCTCTCCCTTCCTCTCTGTATAAAAATCAGTAAAATATATTTAAAAAAAAGAAATGTGTGGTTGTATGCTTGTGAGTTCATGTGACTGTGTGTCTGTGTTTGCATGGCTGAGGGAGGTGAGAGAGAGAGAGAGAGAGAGATGATGGGTGTCTGTGGTTTGGGTGTGATTATATGTTTGTGATTTTGAGTTCATTGGATTGTGTGCATGTGTTTGCATGCCTGGTGTGTGTGTGTGTGTGTGTATGTGTGTGTGTGTGTATGTGTGTGTGTGAGATGGTGGATGGCTGTGTTTTGGGGTGTAATTCTGAGTTTTTGTAACTGTCGTTTTTGTGTCTGGGGGGGTTTGTGTTCACAAACTCGTGTGTGCTTACGTGTGGGGCTAGGAGTGGGTTCTGAGGACTGCTGGGGCCTGGCTGAGCCCTCCCACACTTGGCACAGAAGGGGGTGCCCAGCTGCCTGGGACCTCCAACTCCCCACAGGTTCAGGAGAGCCTCATCTGATGAATATTCATGAGGTGGGGGCTGGCACCCACTGCTGACAGCTGCACATCCATTAGCCCCCCCTGCTCTCCATGCACCAACTGCAGCAGGGAGGGTGTCAGCCTGGGCCCATCCCTGTTTCTACAACTGGGGAACCGGGGTGTCCTAGTGACTATCATGGAGTCCATTTAGCATGCCTGGCTGCCTGTTGGGACAACTAAGGGGCTGTCTCAATGTTGTGACAGGCACCGGGGAGAGCGCCTGTTGTAAGACAGGATGTACTTGTAACGGTGGTGTGGCTGTCACCCATTGTTTCTTTGTAGCTCTGTCCGGGGACTGTGGGTGTTGTGTGGCAGTGTGAGATGTGTGCCTGTCACATGCAACAGTGATGCCCTGAGCATGTGTCATCAGGGATCTTTGAGCAGTTATATAGGGGCCTGACCTGCTGGCTGTCTGCTCTGTGACACCATGACAGTGAGGGTGTGTTGTGTTATTGGAGTGACTGGTTTGGTTCTAGGGACAGCTGTGTGCCACACCGTGGAGATGAAGTGATCAGATCTGCTTCCCCTCCTTGTGACTGAGGGGGGCAGTGACTCTGTGTGGCCACATGGCTAGGACAGCTGTAGGGGCACCCAGACAGAGTGTGTCAGTGTGCCTCTGCTGGTCAGTGTGACACTGATATCGTGGAAGGGTCGGCATGCCAGGCTACCTGTGAAGACGTGTGAAACCGTGAGGCCGAAGGTGTGTGTGACCAGAATTGTTGAGGGCGTGACAGTATTTCTGTGTCTGACAGCATGGCTGAGGGTGTGACAGTGTCACTGGTTGAAGCTGTGAGTGCGGTTCTGTGTGGTTGAAGGTGTGTAGAGCAGCATGTATGACAGTGTGGTTGTGTGTGACAATGTGACTGAAGATGAGACAGTGGCTGTGTGATCAATAGGTGACAATGACACTGTGTGTGTGTGCTGACATGAGCCACGGGGCTCTGAGTGCCCCCCCCCTCCTCAGGCGGCACAGGGAGTCTGGCTACATTCTCACACACGACTACACTGTCTCATCCTCAGCCACATGCAGCCACATGCAGCCATGCTGTCATATGTTCATGCTGGACTGAGAGGCCTGGTGGCATGGGACTGGCAGCTGCCCGTCTTGGGGAGGCACTTGGGCCTTAGACACGGAGACCTGGGTATCCAACACCAGCAGGGACATGGCCTTGCCCCTCCGTGTTCTCTGCGCAGCTTGGGTTTGGGGATTGGCCTCCAGAGGTAGTGAGGATGGGTCGGGGAAGGGCTCCTCCGTGCTGGGGGACTCCAGCCTGAGCCCTGGCATGTGGCTGGGTGGCCCTGAGGCTTGGCCAGGGACATGGTGCAGCTGGATCACCCCCAACCCCATATTCTCTCCCTGGGATGGCTGGGCGGTGGCAGCGTACAGAGGCCCCATTCAGGAGCCAGGGCCAGGTTTCCAGGGCGGGTGGGGTGGGTCTCCTGCCTGCTGCAAATGAAAGGTTTCCCCAACTCCTTCCCTTTGCCTCCAGATGAGCGCCAGCCACAAGGCCTTGCTGCCCTCCTGTCGTCCATCCTGGCCAGGCCGCGCCTCTGTGGGAACTTGCATGCAGCTGCAGGCTAGCCTGGGTCTCCATTTGTGATTTGGGGATGCCTGCATGTGTCTTTGGGTGTCATGTGACCAACTGTCTGATTGCGACTGTAACCGTGAGTGATATGTGCATGTGTGTATGTGTAGCATCTGTATGACTTTGCATGACTTTGTGTGTGCTACAGCTATGGATGATTCTGAGAGCACCTGTGAGTGTGACCCAATAGGTCTGTCCTGTGTGAGATTTGGTGTCCCTATGTGACTGTGTGTGGTCTTGTGTATGTCTGTGTAATTAGTGCTTTGGGGAGTCCATGTAACTGTCTGTGTGTGTCTGCATGTGTCTTTGTCAGTCAGTGTATATCTGAGTCTCTCTGGGGGTCTATGTGATGGTGAGGGTCTTAGTGTGTGACCGGGGTGCTATTCGTGTCACTCTGTGGGTGGCTCTGGGTAGGTATGCGTGGCTGTGTGTGTGTCGGTGTGCTACTCTGGAAGGGCGTATGACAGCATCTTTGGGTGATCCTGTGTCTGTGTGTGATTATGGTATTTTATATGACCCCCCCCAGAGGAGGAGGAGGATCTGTATGTGTGTGCGTACACCTGTGGTCTCTGGGATTTTGTGTGTGTGTGATAGGGTCTGGGGTGCCCGGCTAGGTGTGCCTTGGGAGTGAGGACTATAACTCCTCTGGCTCAGATCCCACTAGGGACTCCCAGCCCGGGGTTGGGGCAGCGAGACAAAGGCTATCTAGGACCCCAGACCAGACCTGGGGTCCTAGGTAGTTTGGTCAGGAGAGGCATTGAGCCCTCTTGGGAAGTGGGGATCCCAGTCCTGCCAGGAGGGCCCTAGAGCACCTGTCTCCCCATCATCCCTCAACCCTCCTTCCCCTGGCCTGGCTCTTCAATTATCCTGTGTGCCAGATGCTTGCCACCTCCCCTGAGGCCTGCCCGGCTGACCTAGAGCACAGCAATGCCTGACCCCCCACTTTCAGTGGCCCAGGACATTGGCTGCCAGAACCCAGATGTTTCAGTGCCCCCCATCCCCCGCATCCTGGCCAGGGAGTGCCATAGGCTGGTTCTTCCTCCTCCTCTCTCCCCCTCCCCCCACACCTGCATTGGAAGACACACCTGCTGCCAGCCTAGCCAGGTGGGCAGCCCTGCATGGAGGAATGCGGGGGATCCCAGCTGTGCCACCCCAACGTGCCCAGCCCCATGGCAGTGCCCTCCTCCCCCATGATTTCTCAATGGGGTGTGTCCTAAGACCTGGGCTCTGGGGGGAAGGGGATGGAGAAGCTTGGGTATCCTCCAGAGCAGCCCCTCTGCCTTCTTGTAAAAATTCTCCCCAGTGGCAGCTGTGGAGGGGGGAGCAGAGCAGATGTGTGTGTGTGGAGTGTTGTGGGTATAGAGGGGGGTCTGAGTGTATGGAGAGAATTCTGAGTGCAGATATGTGAATGAACATGGACAAGTGTTTTGTTTGTGTTTATATGGGTGGATGTGGTATGTGAGGAAGAGTGTGTGTGTGTGCATACAGGGAGGGTTTTGTGGTGTGAAGCTGTGTGTGAAAGAAAGGATGGGTGTTGTGTATGAATGGAAGGACGGATGGCCTGTGTGTGTGTCTGCATGTTGTGTGTGATTCTTAAAGGAGGAATGGATGTTGTGTGTGTATCTGTCTATTGGAATGGAAGATAAATGTCTTGTGTGTGTATAGATGCTGTGTGTGTTTATGAAAGGAAGGATGGGTGTCCTATGTGTGTATTGGATGTTGTATGATTGTGTGCGTGTGTAAATGGAACAATGGGTGTTGTGTGTGTCTGTTAGAATGGAAATATGGGTATCCTGTGTGTGTATGTGTGGATGTTGTATTTGTGTGTGCTGAGTGAAAGGATGGGTGTCCTGTGTGTCTATGAATAGAGGGTTGAATATTGTGGTGTGTGTGTGTGTGTGAATGAAGGAGTGTGTGTGTGTGTGTGTGTGTGTGTGTGTGTGCAAGTGGAAGTGTGGTATGAGTGTGTGGAATGGGAATGGGATATGGGTTTAAGCAGAGCCCAGGTTTGGGGCCAGATGCGGGATTGGGAGGGCGATGAAGGCAGCCCTCAGGGTCTGGCATGGCTGGTGGGCAGGGCTGAGAGGACAGGGAGGCAGGTGGGGCCAGGACTGGGCCCAAGGTGGGGGTCTTCGGAGCCCTGTGCCTGCTTAGTGGCTGTTTGCAGGGGGCCAAGGAAGGCTTGGGGTCTGCCCCTAAGCCCCCAACAACATTAAAGTCCCAGACACCCCAAAAGCCTCCATTCCACCCCCCACTGTTTCCCATCAAGCCCCCAACAGACCCACACTGCTCCAGTGACCCTTCACATGGGCCCCATACCCATCCCACACCCATCTCTGCCCCTTCCCTTGGCCATCCAAGTTCCCCCTGGGGTCCCCAAACCCCTTCTGGGCTCTCATATCCCCAGCACCTTCCCCCAGACATTCCAGCTTCTCCTGGGCCTCCTCAAAGGCTCCAGACCCTTTTATACCCAACCCCTGCCTTTCCCTGCTCCCTTCCCCTCCCCCCTCCCCCTATCCTAGCCCCTCCCCCCGCCTCTTTCCTGAGACATCCAGATCCCCATCCCCCTTAATCCCCAAACCCCCCCCCCCAGCCCCCCAGTCTCCAGTCCCCCGCCTGCACCCTTCCACTGCCTCCCTGTAGCCCTGCCCCTTCCCCTCGGTGCCCCCCTCAACCCGCCTGTGCCCCCTCCCCCTTGCTCTCCTCCCGCAGCGAGCGCGGCAGCAGCGGTGGCCCTGAAACTTTAAACGGTGTTAAAAGTTTCTGTTTACTAGAAGCCCTTGAATTTTTAAGGACGTATCAATTCCCTCCGCCAAGGCCTTGCATCAGTGGCGCAGGACGGGAGGCCGAGTTGGACCACGGGATCCAGGAAAGAGCTCCTGGAGCACGGAATGACAGACACACACATACCCAGACACCCCCCCCAGGCACACAGAGACCCCTTCCTGTCAGACAAGCACACGCACCCCAATTCAAGCTGTACACAGACGGACTCCCTGACAAAGACAGAGCCCCTCTCCCTGACACACACGACCCTGTGCCCACACAGGTCCTCATCACTGCCCCAGACCCACAGGGATCACCCCACAGACAGAAACACTTCTAGGGACCCACAGACACGTCTGCAACACAGTCCCTGAACGCAGACAGATCCGCTGCGACCCTCGCACACTCACTTGCCCCCTTGGCCACATGTACTCTAGGACACACAGAGAGACCCACACATACACAGGTTTGTCACACACACGGACACCTTCTGACAGAAAGACCCCCAGAGCTGACACACACAGTGGTCAGCTTGAAACACACATGCTCACCGGGGCGCCCCCATCACCAGGACTTCCTGTCAAACCCAGACCCCGGCTACACTTGACTCTCACTAGAATGTCAGCCTCCCAGGGCCAGGTCTTTTGTCTTGGTCCTCACTCTGTCCCCAATGCCTGGCACAGGGCCTGACAGATGCTCACCCGCTCTGACTCACAGACATCTCCCAGGCACACAGCCAGACCCACATCACCACCACACAACACCGGGCCACACAAAGGGGCTCCTGAACGTCCACTGACCGGCGTCTCTTCCCCCCAGAGGACACCCAGACCCACCCAGACACCTGAGGACACTACAGCCACCCTGCCTCAGTGGTCTCGTGTGACCAGGAGCACTCCCCCTCAGGGATATTTTTACACACACACACCCGCACCCCCACACACCTGGGCACCAACACCCCTCCGACAGACAATGCATAGCTGAGCATTGCTACAGCTTCTTGGCCCAGGAGGGCAAGAAGGTGCTGGCTGCACCTGGCAGCAGGAGGGAGCTTTGTCCCGGCAGGAGCTGCCTGGGGGCTGTGGCACCACCTCCCCGCCCACCACGGGGGTCACCCAAGGGCTCCCCATGCACCCATGCCAGGGCCCCCAGCACCATCTCACCCCAGGTCATTTCTGCTTTGGAAATGGGGGGTCAGGGGCCTACATGAGGGACTACAGCCTCACCAGGGAGGGTGTGCACATGGACCTGAGGCCTCCATGCCTTTTTCTATCCCTGGAGGTTGGGCTGTGCAGCCTCTGCTAGATCTGTGTATGTCCGTGATCGGAGCCAAGGATGAGTGTATGTGCTTGCTGTGTGTGGGAGGGGCCTGGGTGCATGTGTGTGGCACCTGTGTGCATGACTTGGTGATACTATGAGGGGCATTACTAGTTGACTGGGTATCAAAACTTGTTCCGTGTGCCCGAGGCCCAGGGTGTAGCTGGGCTCCAGGTGTGTGGTGTGTGTGTGTGTTGCTGTGACGGCCAGTGTCACTTTGTATCTCGGTGCTCTCCTGGTGTTGTTTGGATGTATGTCCAAGTATCTGATGGTGTGTGTCTGTGTGAGGTGTGTTCGTGCATCTCCCTTTTATCAGTGTCATCCTGTGCGCCTGGGTGTGTCCTCTGTGTCACCACAACTAAGATATTTTGGTGCGGCTTTGTGTTTGTGTTGTGTCCATGTGTAGGAGTTGACTGTCTGGAGCATGTCAAGGTGTGGTTGTGTGATCATGCCTGTGTCTGTGTGTCAGCGTGAATCTGTACATGTCAGCAGGCCCTGCTGTGTGTATGTCTTATTGTGTATCTGTGTGAGGCCCATGTTGGTGTGTATCTGTCTGTATCTCAGTGTCTAAACATGGTTCCTTGTTGGAATGCGTGGGTGCCGGTATCATCATGTGATGGGGGTCCTGTGTGCATATCAGCGTATGGATCATGGATTGGTTTCCTAATCTGGTGTGTGTGTGTGTGTGTGTGTGTGTGCAGGTGTGGAATGTGTGCCCGGGTATGTGCCCACGCTGTGTGTGCTTTGTTGTCCGAACGTGAAACGTGTGGCAATATGTTCTGTACGTGACATGTGTGGTGGGGTCCGAGCCCCGCTGTGTGCCAGCGTGTGTCTGCGTTGGAACGCCGGCCAGCACGTGTCGGGGTGGCCGTGACGGTGTGCGCCCCCGCGCGTGTGCATGCGTGCATGTGTGCGCTTGTGTGTGTGTGTGTATGTGTGTGTGTGTGTGTGTGTGTGAGCGCCTTTGGAATTCACAGTCTCAGAAATGTTGGCATTCAAAATAAAGTTTTTGACTAGAATGGTGCACACTGAAGTAACTGGAGTAAATGAAATGTGCAGCATTCTGCTAACTGGGCTGGGAGAAGAGGAGGCAGGTGGGCAAGAGGGTGGGCTGTTTATCTTACCATTGCATCTCTGGATGCTTCCCATGGCGATGCTCTGAACAACAGTCCCTATCAGGCACTCCTGCCTGTGAACTGGTGCCAAGGGGTCAATAATTTAAACATAGTTTGTTCTTGGCCAGTAGGAAAATGTGTTACAATTCCTCCCAGGGAGAAAGTGCTCAACCCTTCAGACACCTCCCTGATGCCCAGGATGTCACCCCAGGGCCATGAATACAGGCTGAGCCCTGCAAAGCCCATGTCCCCCCAGGGAGGGGGTGTAGCCTCTCAGAAACCTGGGGGACCCTCCTTTACTTCACCCCAACTGTGACCAAGTTTCTTCAGTCTTTTCTCACTACCAGTTCCTCCTACTATGTGACAATCAGACCAATGAGGTGAAAGGTCTTTAAAAATGCTTAATGTGAATGCACATTCACATAATATTGGGTAAAGCCTGGTTGAGACCTATAAAGGTTTTATTTTTGTTTGTTTATGTTTGAAGATTTTTATTGATTTCAGAGGAAGGGAGAGGGAGAGAGAGACAGAAACATCAATCATGAGAGAGAATCATGGATAGGCTGCCTCCTGCACGCCCCACACCATGGCCTAAGCCTGCAACCCGGGCATGTGCCCTGACCGAAATCGAATCATGACCTCCTGTTTCGTAGGTTGACGCTCAATCACTGAGCAACACCAGCCGGGCCTATAAAAGTTTTTTTAAAAACACATTTGCTTGCTTTGTCTGCTGTGGCTAGCTGGTTGGGTGTCATCCTGTGTACTGAAAGGTTTCTGATTCAGTTTGCAGTTGGGGCACATGCAAGGGTTTAGTGCTCAATTCCCGGTAAGGAACAAGAAGGAGGTGGCTGATGTAGGTTTTCCGTGTGCGGCTGGGGTGCCCAGGGCGGGCCGAGCGGCCCGGGCGTCTCCCCAAAGTCTTTGTTCAGGCCTCACATGGGAGCGGGGCTAAGAAAATGGCGGGGCTCCCAAATTTCGGAGGGGCAGAGGAGGGAAGAGGAGGGGAGGGAGGGATGGGCCTGCTGCCAGCCTGGGCCGCGCCTCTCCACCGACCCTGGACGACGACGCTGCGGGCCCCCCTCCAAACTTTCCTCG
>NW_005370658.1:350836-376922 GCF_000412655.1 Myotis brandtii
GCCAACCCCGAGCAAAACAGCGCCGACCTTGGCGCGCTGCAGAGCGCGTCCCGCCTCCAGCGAAGTTCCCTGAGCAGCGCTTGGCGGAGGCAAAGGCTCCTGGGTGCCTGCCCTGCTACCCCACCCCAGGCTCGCAGAGGGCACAGGAGCTGACCAGAGTCCCGCAGCGGCGTTGGCAACGCTGCCTGTGGGGCCAGGCCTAGTCTGGCCACACAGGCTTTGCAGAGGGGACGCCTGGGGGCTGCCCAGCGGTGCCTCTCAGCAGGACCTGCGTCTTTGGGGAATCTATAGGCCAGGCCTGGGGTCCTCAATGTTCCCTCTGCCAGTCTGAGCCTTGTCAGCCATGTGCCAAGTGTGCCCACAGCTGGGAGCGGGAGTCCACGTGAATATGGCTGCTAGTGGGCCTGGGGTGTGGCAAGGGGCAAGAGGGTATGTCTGGGACGAGTGTCAGCCATGGCCACCCCACTCTTGTATCAACAGATGCAAGTGTGTGTGTGTGTGTGTGTGTGTGTGTGTGTGTGTGAGAGAGAGAGAGAGAGAGAGAGAGAGAGAGAGAGAGAGAGGCTGACTCAGTTGATCTTGGAGTCTGTGTGTGGCTGCAGTGGGCTGGCCATTGGCAGGCCTGTGTGGCATGGATGTGTGTGGGGGCCCAGGGAGCAGGTTTTCCTGTACAGGTGTGAGTATGTATTCGTGAGGTGCATGTTTACACATGTGTATCACAGTGTGAGTGCAGGTGTGAGCAGGCACTCTGACCACTGTAGCAATTTGGGGACCCCCACATCTGTGCCTCTGACTGGCCAGTCACCCCATCTTGGGCTTCCACACGACGTTCCTGTCCACCTAGCTGGGTTTGAGCCATGGCTGCCTTTGGGGCTATGCTTGGGTGGCCTGCGTGGCTGGTGTTTAGGGCCTGGTGGGACCACGACGCCACACTGGAGCAGCCCCTTGCCCACCTGCTGCCAGCCCAGCTTCCTGGCCTCCCCCTGAGGCCTGGGTGAGATTCTAGGCCCTCAGATGTCACAGTGCCCTGGGAAAGAAAATGCCAGCCGGTCCACTGTGCCAAGACTAGGAAGGGGCTGGGGCAGCCCCCAGGCGCAGGGTGATGGCCAGGGCTTCACTCTGTGACACTCCAGAAGGGAGCGAGGACTCAGCTCCACCACAGGCCCCGGCTGCGAGTGTGCCGGGGTGGCTGGGCGGGTGGCTGCAGGCTGTGGGTCAGCAGTCTGTCCTTCCTGAGAGCGACATCTCTTGGATCCAGAGTCTGTTTTTACAAAATTTTCTGCTTCCATAGTTTGCTCTGATAGTGCCCCCCCCATCCTCTCTCTCTCATTCTCTCTCTTTGTCTCTGTCCCTGTCTCTATCCTTCTACATCTTTGACTGTCCCTGTCTCTCCCTGTCTCTCCGATTCTGCTCCCCCCTCCTCCACACATCTCGGACTCTCTGTCTCTCTCTGGCCTCCATCTCTCCCTCTCTCTCTCTCTCTCCCTTTTCTTTTTTCAAACCAGAATTGGCTTCGATTTTAAAGTCAATAAATGATTGAGCAGGAACGAGCTTGGAGCAGCGGGGCCCTGGCGGGGGAAAGGCACTGTGGGCGAGGGGGAAGGGGGTGGAAATCTCCTTCTGGAAAAAGCATCGAAATCCAGGGCGGCTGGGCGGGGCGCTTGCTGGAGCTGCTGGAGCCCACTACAGCTGCAGACCCGAGTCCTCAGTGGAGGGGCCAGATGGATGGGACTCCCCCTCCAGATACACAGACGTACACCAGAATGTAGACACACACATACACTGCCACCGCCACCAAGCTGGCGATATACATGACCTGCTCACGTTGATGTCCAGACACACTGCCATTGGTAACCCTATGGACACAGGAGACAGGGACCTGGCGTTCCCTCCCCACCCAACACACGTAAACACACACACACACACACACACACACATCCTTCACAATGAGCCGTGTGTATCAATATCGGCTCACGGACACACGACAATACTTCCCAGTCACACTCGGATACAAACCGACGCGAGTATGTTTTCACCCCCACGCTTGCTCACACAGACTCAAGGACGGACGGATGGATGGACACTTTTCCACAATGCTGTTGGCTCACCCAGGTGTGTACACAGATAGGCACATGCTCTCAGACATGCACGCTTGCCGACATTCCGTGCCACATGGCCACACGAGCAACGGGGTGCTTTTGTACCCTTATTTCTGTGAAGCCATGCACAGTCATTCCAGGGAAGGGGGGTGGGAGCGGGTCTCGCTCAGCTCTTTCCCTGGGTCACTGTGGCCACCTCTCTGTCCCCATGAAGCTGTTCCCCGTGCCGAACCCACATGGAGCCTCCTTTATATGCACATTTTTCTCTCGGCGGTGGCCCTGCCTGCTTAATGCCCACAGCTGGGGTGGGAGGTGTGTGCAGCACGAACTGCGATGGGGTAGGCCACTCTTGGACCTGGGTTGGGCTCCATGAGATGTTTTGAGGCTGGGCCGAGCTCGGAGCTGAGGGCTCTGCTGGAGGAATATAGGGGGTAGGGTGCTCCCCTCTCCCTGGGAGCTGGAGCCGGGGGTCCTGGCCCAGCTAGGAATGTCTTGTGTAGACTCCAGGGTTCCCAGATGGAAGACGGAGCCGAGGGTGAGAGCTGGGCTGTACCGTAAGAGCACAGGGTTTGGGCTCCAGCTCTGTATCTTCCAATGCTGTGACCTGAAGCACAGGATTTTCCTGGTCTATAAACTGGGCAGTAATAGTGCCTGCATTTCAGGCTGTGATTAGGCTCAGACACATAGCATAGGCTCAAAGGACAGGGTGACTTGTGGTCATTTGTTTACCAAGCAGAGGGCCGCAGGGGTCCAAGGCAGGGGTGGTGGGGAGCAGGGGGCAGGAGAGAAGAGACAGGGCCGGTGGGGACCGGATGCCTTTCTCGGGGGCTCTGGTTGCCTTCGCCCTTTCCCTAATCTTGACCCTCGTCATCACCAGGTCCACTTTGCGTCCGGTTTCTTGGGCCTTGGGCCGGAGTGTGCAGGAGTGTGTATGCACAGATATGAATGGGGCAAAGGGCGAAGAGCCCGGAGCCGAGGGTGGGTCCTGATGGTGGTTTCAGGGGCACCTTTATAGCTCCAGGGTCCTCTCTGCACTTGCACCGGGGCCTCGTCATCTGGGTGCACCGTGGGTTCAGGAGGCACCTGTGGGACCCTGTGTGAGCACTTGTCAGGGTCCGGTGGGTATCCTGGGTGTGTGCAGGGTGGGCGTGCAGCCGTGGCTGTGGCAAAACCCCCCTGGTGCTCAGTGTCTGACCGCTGGCCTTCACTGGGAGCCCAGCCTTTTATCTGCTTGGTCCCTGCCCGCTGCTCTGGAAGCACGAAGAATTTGGGGTCTTGCGTTTTCCTCCAGCTGGACCAAGAGAGGAGAGGAGTCCGGGATGTCTGTGCTTCCCTCCAACTCAGCGCTGAGGACAGGGCTCCAGCTGGGTGGGCGTAGAGGGGTGCCTTCACGTTCCTGCTCCCAAAGCTCTGAACGTGGAGGCTGTGAGTGGCTACCTGCTTCTCCCAGGTCTGAGCGTGTTCATCGGCATCTTGGGCCTCAGAGCCACCATTTTCTCGTGGACAGCCATGTGGCCGCGTGTGTCTGTGCAGGTCCCCTTTTCAAGTGTCTCCGTGTCTCTGAGTGTCCATCGCTGGGTGCTGCCTGTCTGAGGGTCACCCCAAGCTCCATCTCTATGTATTTAGGTGACAGGGGTGTGTGTCACTGTGTGTGTCGGGTGCCTGAGGGGGTCTTTGTGTTACAGTACCACTGTGGTGTGTCCCTGTACAACTCCTATCCGCTGGGTGTCTGACCGTCCCAGGAAGGGCTGTATCCGTGTGCTTTACCACGCATGTCGACCTGTCTGCGTCGATCTGTAGGGCATACGTGTCATTGCTGTGCCTATGAGTCTTGCCCCCATGGCACCGTGCATGCTGGGCTTTGTCCCTGTGACCGTCGATGTGTGTCGCACCACACGAGTTCCTCTCCCTGGCCTCTCTCCGCCTCTCATCAGAGTGTGAAATGCCCTCTCTGGCGGTCAGGCCGGCGGCTGGGAGCATGCCGGCCTTTCCATTGCTTCCCATGAGGTTGGGCAGCCGTGGTGGCCCCGCTGTGGGCCCTGCCCGTGCCCCTGGCCTGTCATGGACAGAAGCCCGTTGTGTGGTGAGGTGCGGGTATGTGTTTGGGCCGCCCACAGGCCTCCCTCTGTCTGCCCAGTGTGCATTGATCTTGGCTTCTGCCTGTGTCTGTCCTGGCCTGGCCAGTTGGGGTGTTGGGCTGTCTCTGTGGGCCTGAGCCCGTCACCCCCAGAGCCGGGTCTGCCCTGGGTCCCACACCCGGGGCTGTCCCTCCACGGCTCTGAGAGCATGGATTTGGAAACTGAGGCCCCCTCTTTCTCTTTCCCCCTCTCTCTTTCCTCCCTCTCTTCTCCCCTCCTCCCGCTCCCTCTCTCCCTCTCTCCTGCCAAACGCGTCTTGGCTCTGTCTGAATATCTCTCCTCCTCGATTTTTGGCTCCAGCTCTGGGCGCGTTCACTAAAAGAAGAAGGACTAGCTCCCCCTCTCCCTGCCCCCCCCTGCTGCCTCCCCCTTTCTGAAGAGCCCCTCTGAGAGCGGGAATGGCCATGTGCAGGGGCCTGGGCCCCCCCCCGCCCCGAGTGGGCTTGGCCAAGGGGGCATAAGCCTGGTGGGTGAGGGGGCTGGGGGGGACTGGTCCTGGCAGCCTGAGGGTGCAGCAGCCAGGGTGACTGTGCTGCCGGTGAAAAAATGGTGGGGAGGGGTCGGGGGCACGGAGCTGGGGTGTCTGGCTTCTGGTGGGGCTGGCAGGCCTCTGTGAGGCGCAGCTGTGCCCAGAACTCCGAGCTGCGTTTGCCACCACTACCAATGTGGCTGCGCCAGCCGGGGAGGGGGAGGCGGGTGGCGGGCACTGCGGCGCTCCGTAGCCAATCAGAAGCCAGGGTTGCACTGGGGAGCTCTCCCCCCACTGGGCTTCACCCTGAAGGGAGCCAGGGTGGTGGCCAGCAGTGGGCAGGGGGCAGTGCCACCACCACTACTGAGGACCCTGCTCCCTTGGCTGACAGTTTGGTGCCAGCCTTCCTGGCACGGATCAGGCAAAGGGCGGGGGTCTGTCCCCACCTGAATTGGAGGGAGCCAAGCCAGAGGCAGGGACAGCACACCCCACCTCCTTGGCTTCAGGAGGCAGCAGGAGCTGGGGGTAGGGGCCAAATCATCCAGGAGGGTCTGTCCAAATACGGGCTTCAGTCAAATCACCTCGGGGCTTTATTTCAGGTCCATCTCACACCAAGTCGCACTCTCTCCCTGGCACACGCCGGCACAAAGAGCCGTGCTGTCACACACAGGCACAGCACACCCTCACACAGCACCTCTCCCTCAGTCAGGCACACACAGGTGTCCCCACACAAAGATGCTCGTTTTCACACACGGACACCTAGACACACCCGCCACACCTGAACACATCGGCGCAGGAACACCCTTGTGGGGGGAGACCCGCAGGCACACATGGCTATACAATGACGCGCCGTGAGACACACAGGACAGGCACACTGCTACTGCCAAACACACAGGAGTGCACAGACCCAAAGACACTCAGTGGGAAGCACACGGCATGAGCATGCAGTCATGCTGTCGGACCCCCAGACACGCACACAGGAGCGCCCACCCACCCCCACGGCCATGAGACACACACGAGCCCACGCACGCATGCATGCAGCAACACACGGAGACACTAGGTGAGACACACACACTTGGCGGTGTCTGGAAACATTTCTGGTCGTCACACTTGGAGGGGGTATGCCCACTGGCACCTGGTGGGTGGAGGCCAGGGATGCTGCCCAGCACCCTACAGTGCACAGGGTGCCCAGCACAGAGAATGGTCCCCAAATGTCGTCAGCGCCAAAGTGGAGAAGGTCAGCCCTAATATATTGTCAGACAGATAGTAACACACACACACACACACACACACACACACACACACACACGCAGGAGGCCAGCTGACACAGTGTCTCACACCGTCTTGCTCTCCAGGTCCAGGCACACATGGTGTGGCAGGTACACAGTCCTGCGTCGCCCCAGCACACAGGGACAAGGGTCACACCCACACACACAGTCACACCTGGGTCACACCTGGTCTTGCTTGGAAATAGTGCCTGAGAGGTGAGACCCGCCTTCCTCATCCCGCCCTTCTGCCTGCTGGCCCCCTGGCTGTCTCTGAGCAGCAGATTCAACCACCCCGATCTCTTCTGGTGGAATTTGAAGCTCTGAATCCCTGCGCTAGTTTGTCGAAGCCTGGGAGGCCACGTGCCACCCCTGCTCAGGACACGCCGAGCCTTCTGGGCTCCGTAGTGAGGCCAGAGGTAGGCCCAGTGGCCGAGGGCCCCACTCTTGCTGTCCTGCTTCTGGCATCCGTCAGAACAGGCTGGGCTGGAGGCGAGGCTAACTCCTGAGACTCGTCCCCCTCAGGACTGTCTCGCTCGCCCTCTGGCCTCTGACTCCTTATTTCTGACTCGGGAGAAAGAGCGAAGAAAGACAGCGGGCAGAACCACGCCGGGAGGAAGCCTTTTGCAGGATAACAATGAAATGAGTGTTTCTCCTAAAAATCAGAGTGTGGCTAAAGTGTGCTGTGTGCTCACTGTGTGGCCCCCTGGGCTGAGAGCCTTCCCAGCTGGGCTCCCCGAGTCCCTCCACGTGAGGCAGGTGTGGCAGGGTTAGCTGTGTCCCTGTGTGTGTCTGACAGCAGGGCAGGGTTTCTCACTTCAGCACTGTTGACATGTGGGACGTTTGCACATTATTTTGAGAGTGGGACCTCTGAGCCAACTTCCCGGGTTTGAAACCTGGCTTTGCTGTTCACTAGCTGTGTGACCTTGGGCAAGTCACTCAACCTCTCTGGGCCGCAGTTTCTTCTCACAGGGTTGTGGGAAGGATTAGAGAAGTTGGTTTACAGAACGTGTTTTAAAACAATGCGTGTCGTCAAGTAAGTGCTTGATCTTGTAGATGAAAAACAACTCAGAAAAGAGCATCCAGTGCCAGGGACAAGGGCTAGGAGGTGGTGGAGCCTGGCCCCTCCTCTGATCACCGTCATCCCAATTCCTATTGATGGGAAAGAATTGCAACTTACTCTCTGACCTTTCCCAAATTTCAGTGTGGTCCTGCATGTCCCCATCCCCCCGTTTGAAACTGGCCCCCGCTGTCAGCCCTTGAACCCTCCTTACCACTCCGACCTTCAGATCTTCTTCTGTCCAGGGCTCAGAATGAGAGTGGAAGGTTGTCCACCTCCTTTTCACCCCCACTGGCTAGACTTGCCCTCACCCCCAGGGGGGCCCGACACCCTCTCCCACACCTTGCTGGGCACCCAGCCTGAGCTTGTGTGCTGGGGGTGCAGGCAGGGGCCTGTGCATTCCTTCGGCAAATATTTACCGAGCACCTCCTGGGTGCCAGGCTCCGTTCTGGGCCCTGGGGGCTCGGTAGGGAGCAGCATCGGCCAAGGTGCCAGCTCTGGTGGGAGGGCAGACAATGGACCCGGTCAGTGAGCGAGTGTCCAGCACTGGAGAGGGCGACGTATGGGGAGAGGAGAGCAGCTAGGACCTGCTGACGTGCCCGGCAGCTGCGTTTTCAGCAGAGGTGGTCTGTGAGGCTGACTTTCAGCTCAGCATTGCTCTGCCACAGAGGGAGAAATGCAGGCCCCTTTCCCCCTCAGAGGGGCAGTCTGGAGGTGAAGGGTCTGTGGCTCAGCACAGTCCCTCCACCGTCTTCCCGGAACACATGTTTTTGCTGCAGCCTGAGGCCTCCCATTATCCGTACTGTGGATAAAACCTACGCTGCCCGCCCAGGACTTGGGGACAAGATGGCCGGCGCCCCTCCTGTGCAGAAACTGGGGCTCGATGGGCACTGGGCATTCTCAGCCCTGCCACTCTGCGCTTGGGGGTGGGGTGGGGCAGCTGGCGGCCCAGAGTGGCACTTCCACCTGGGCCCCTTGATTTAGCTTCCCCGGGGCGGGCCGGTTTATTTTTACCAAAGCCCGTCACCCTGGCAGTGCCAGGCAGCGCCATCTTTGTAGGGTCTTGGGGAGCTGCCCACGGCTTGGGGAGACCTGGCTTTGTCTGCTGGACCCCCGGTTCCCGCTGGGCCCCCCTCTCTCTCCACCCTCAAAGCCCCAGGCATAAGGGCTCTGGACTGGGGCTGGTGGGGTCGACATTGTGGGCTGGCAACCACCATGCCCAGGCTGGTGGCATTTGGTTTGGCGCCCTGCCTGCCCGCCACCCCCCACCCCATGCCCGGGCAGAGCCGAGCGGCTGCTGCTGCCAGTCTCCATTTCGAAGCTTGGGGTGGGGGTGGGGAAGCGCTGGGTGCCTCCTGGCCCTTGTCTGTCCTGTGCCACCTGGGGCTTGTCCCCCAGGCCTGCTCCCTGGAAGGGCCCGGGCTGCTTTTTTCGTTGCCCTTTTGTAGCCTGGAGCTTGGTGACGACGCCTGCCTGGCTCCCATCTTCCTGCCGGCTTCCTCCCTCCCTCTCCTTCTTCCCTGTAATGGCTCACCATTTTGGCATCTCCTCCCCTGCCCCCTCCCAGAGGCGCCAATTTCACTTTCAAACCTTCCACCATCGCCATTGCTGGCTCTCCAGCCTTCTCCTCCTGCCTGGGAGCGAGAGGTGGGGGGCCAGGCACGGGGGCACCAAGGGCTTCTGGGTGCTTATGTGTGTGTTTAGGGGGCACATGCTCCAGGCTAGCTCGTGCCGCCTGCCTACAGGGTGGCAGAGTGGGGCTGCAGGAAAGGGTGGCAGAGAAGATGCGGACCCTCCCATTTCTGACGGGCTCGTGTCAGCCTCTGGGCCACCAGGAGACCAGGGTGGACATTTCTGCCCGAGCCCAGAGCCTGGGCTTCCCAAAGGGAGGCTACGGCTGTGGGATGCCCCATCCCCTCTCCCCCAAGTTCCCTCCAAGGCTTCCAGATTCCCGCTCTCCTCCCTAGAGCTAAGGTGGGAAACCAAGCTCCACGTTGGGCACTCGTGCCCCCAGAGGGCCAAGGGACTTTGGAGGAACCGGTTTATTGCCCGCCCCGCGCCTCTCTCGGCACTAAACAAAGTTTGCTAAGTAACTTCAAATGTTATTTGAGGACGGCCTGGCCTCAGCCCAAGACGGCCCTGTGGAAACTTGCTTTTCGCTGCCGAGGCTGCAAGTATCAAAGACACACTTTCGGGGGGGGGTGTGCTTTGACGCTTCTCCCCCCTCCGTGGCAGGGGCTGGCCCTGAATGGGCACACAGACACACAGAGGCTGCCCCGACAGAGGGACACACACAGGCACACGACAGCTGTGGACCACAGCACACACCCCAACACATACAACATACGTATTGACACACTAAGGGCAGGGCGGGGCTCGCAGGGTGCTGCCCCCGGCCCGTGGGCCTTGGGATTTTTCCAGCTGGTGAGGTTTCTCAGAGCCTGGAGACCTGTATTCTTAGGTCTCCCGGGCATGCATGGGCCCTCAGAAGGGTCCCCTCCCTCCGAGTCTCAGCTTCTCCCGTTGTAGAAGGACGTGGTGGGCCTGTGTGGTGTGCAAAGTGGAATCCCACACCGATTAGGACCGAGACTTTCAACCTTTTTCATCTCCTGCCACACAAACCACAGCACACCCCAAAATATGTTTTTTGCCGATCTGACAAAAAAAAAAAAAGGGTACGATTTTGATTCATTCACACCGGATCGCTGTTGTGTTGGCGGTTGTCATTTTTTACATGACAGTCCAGTGCGGTGGTTCTCAACCTTCCTAATGCCGCGACCCTTTAATACAGTTCCTCATGTTGTGGTGACCCCCAATTTCATTGTTACAAATTGAACATAATTAAAGCATAGTGATTAATCACAAAGACAATATGTAATTATATATGTGTTTTCCGATGGTCTTAGGCGACCCCTGTGAAAGGGTCATTCGACCCCCAAAGGGGCCGCGACCCACAGGTTGAGAACCGCTGGATAGAGGTCAGTGCCCCTGACCTAACAGGTGTTGCCTGTTGTGCAAACCCTGCGGCACACCAGCGTGTGTGGCACACCGGCTGAAAATTGCTGGGTTAGGAGAATGCCTGCTTCTTCTCATCCCTCTGCCAGGACTGACTTGAGGGGTGAGTCCCTGAAATCGCACAGGGTCTGAGCAGGGGCCTGTAGGAGCAGGGCTGCCAGTCCGGACCTTACAACCTGATGTGCATCTACCTGACCGAAGCCCCTGGCCCTGGTCAGCTCCGGGTTCTCCAGAGAACCAGGGGAATGTCTTTTCTCACCTTCTCTCTCAATCTCTTCCCCAGCTTTTGCTTTCCCCAGATCCCTCCTTTTCCTGGTCTCACGAGCCCTGCCCAGGCCTGAGGCTCAGGGAAAAGCGTGGGAAACAGGCTCCGGGTGTGTGTCCCTCACCAAAGCCAGCCAGGCCTGGGGCCCATGCTGCCCCGAGGTTACTGATGACCCTCCTGGGATCCCACAAACCCAGGCACCTGAGCTGACGCAGCAGGGGTAGGTGAGGCTCTATCATAGGGTCCCTCTGACCTGTCACCACCCGAGGTTTGCAAGCAGATGGGGTCCTGATGGACACGATGGAAAGGCCAAGGCCCCAGGGGCACTGGACTACCCCCCAGGCCCCAAGAACCTCCCTGTCTCACTGTCAGCCAGACCCTCACCCAGGTCGGTTTGTGGGGGGACCCCGTCCCAGCCCCACATACCCCCTCAGCTCCACTCACAGTCGGTACTCGCAACACCCCACCACCCGCAGTCTGTCATACAGTGACAGCCTGTCACAGGCACTGCTGCACACCGGCACAATCTGTCGTCCACGCACAGTCTCACACACAACCTGTCACACACGCGCACACACACACACACACAGCGGCACAGTCGCACACACAGCCAGCCTCGCACGATCACACCAAGCGTCACAGCTTGTCACAGCCATAGACTCCTCACAATAAAAATAACAGCTACCAACTCCAGAGCAATTATGCCAGGGCAGCGGGCGGGCGCACGAGACCTCCTGTAACCGTCCCAATGTGAGGCAGGTGTGAGTAATCTGCTTTACAGAGGAGGGAACGGAGGCCTCAGGGTCAAGTGCCACGGTCATGGGGCGAGAAGTGGGGTGGCAGGAACTACTTAGCCAGGCCCCCAGGGGCAAGCAAGACTCAAACCGGTCATCCTGCTTTTCAACTCCCTCCCATCCACCTGAGGCTCCCTCTTCTGGTCCTCCCCATGGGCATTCCCTTCCCATTCCCCAGATGGGAAGACTGAGGTTCTAAGCAGCCCAGCCAAGAAATGGGGGGAGGGGCCTCAAGGCGGAGGAAATCTGAGCCATGCCCTCCACCCCAAACACTACTTGGCTCCTGGCAGCCCACAGTGACTGTGTGTTGGAGCCCATTGGCTGGGGCCAGGGTCCCAGAAGGCAGAGAAGTTCTGGATCTTCAAAAGCTCTGTACCACGGAGGTATAGGGTGTGAGTAGGGAGAGTGGCAGCCACGGGCTCCCAGGCAAGTCTTTAGTCCCAAGCCTGAGCCTCTGGTGCCCTGCACCCCTACTCCCTACGGCCCTCCGCATTCCAGGGTGCTTCCTCCTCCTGTGTTGTCTGCCTTCCCTCACTTTTTCCTTCTTTGTTCCTCCCCCGCCTGCCTGCTCCTGCTCCTCGGGGCTTCCCCCAGTAGAGCTGCCAGGGCCAAAACCAACAGGGCTCCAACGATATCCTCCCCAACCATATCCTCCCCGAGGCCCCGACAGGCCCTGCCCCCTGACCGGGCTCAGGGGCTAGATCCAGGCTCGGCCCAGCCACTATGGTGGCTCCTGTGCACGTGGCCGCCTCTAGGACACTTGCAAGCATATGCGCACAGCTCTGCGTGGCGGCCTCCACGGGCACCTGGGGGCATGCGTGCCCATGTCTGACACCCCAGCGGGCCCTCCTTCTGGCATGGGCACATACATAAGCACACTCTGTACAGCGGCACCGACAGGGGTCTCGAGCATGCCCTTGGCCAGTGCCCCAGACAGGGACCCCAGGAACCGCCAGCTCATATGCACACCCAGGCCTGACAGCCCAGTAGGACTGCTGGGGAGCACACATGCTCTTGCCCCACATCAGATGGGGTCCCAAACACACAGGAGGGCACTCTGTCCCCCCATGCCATGTTCAGGATACGGGCACTGCCCTGCCCTAGGCCGTCATGGGGGTCCCAGGCTCGGGTGGGTCGGTGAGCCCACAGGAGCTCCAGTGCCCACACACGTGAGTCCGCACCTCCCCAGCCTGCGCATGCATGCGTTTCACGTGAGTCGCACACCTGCCAGGCCGCCCTGGGCACCTGGCTCCAAAGCCACCTCAGGTTATTGGGGAGGAGACTGGGATGGGGAGGCCTGGTCCCACCCCGATTGCTCCTGGAGCGCCAGTCTTCCCAAATGCCCCTGGGTGCAGGTGAGCCATCCCCGTCCCAGAGCTGCCTGGTAGCGCCCCTGCATGTGCTATATTTATATTGGAAATTTGTACCTTAATGTATATATATATTTATATGTAAGAACCACCCCCCCCCTTCCCGCTTCTCGTCTGTACTTGGATTTTTACCACCCCTACTCGGCTTTCTCCCAAACCTGCAAAACCCATTCCCCCAGGCTGAGACTTGGGGCCAGGCGGAGTAGCTTTTCCCCTCCTGACTGTGCCGCTCCAAGTCCTTAGGCCAGGGACCCGCTCCGGTGAAAGGCTGAGCCGCACTGCTGAGTCCCGCAGCCCTCCCCGCAGCCCTCCCCGCAGCCCTCCCCGAAACACAATCGCGGGGGTGGGTGCTGGCGGCCAGACCCGATTTTTGGTGTGTGTTTGCTGTTGCTTAAATTAATCCTGAGTGACGGCCTCCATTCCTCTCCACAAAGAGACCATTTCATGCCCTCCCTTCTAGGGTGCAACTCCCATTTGCCCCCTGAGTCCAGCTTGGCGGCTCAGGCTCCCAGCTCCCAGCTCCCCTGGCCTCCCCTCAGGTGCGCCCAGGGCGTGGAGGCCGCTTCCCTGTGCACACATGGACCTCAGGAGCGAGTGTGGGTGGGTTTTGAAGGGGTGTGAGAGATCTTAAAATAGAAACACATTGCTGAGCAGAGGTGGGGGGGGAGGTGGGGTGTCCCAGGATTCCCTAGATGGCCCCACTGCCCAACCATAGCGCTTTGATGTCCCAACCTGTCTGAAGAAAGTTACATGGTCCTCCCGGCACCTCCCTTCTCAGCCCCTTTCATGGCCTCAAGCTTTTCCAGTCCACGTTGTGTGCCAGGGCAAACCCCAGCAGAGATGTACCGCCCGTGCCCTGTATGCGAGCTTCCCTGCGTGTGTTCACCCACAGGTGCCTGCTGCCTATGGGCTCCTTGGACCTCAGGCTGTGTGTGTGTGTGTGTGTGTGTGTGTGTGTGTGTGTGTGTGGCATCACCCAGACCCCCTGCAATTGACTCCTGCCTGGAGGGGGGATACGCGTGGGTGGGGGTCATGGGGAAACCTCTCCTGGGCTCAGGCCGTGGGAGGACCGTGTGCTTCCCACCCTGCAGAACATGGTGCTGTCAGTTGGGGTCACTTGCACTGTGTACCACAGAGTGGGAGGGGGCAGCACAGTCTCCAGGGTGTGGGCAGCCGGGCTCTGGGGCTCTAGGGTGCCCTCGGCCACCAGTGGGCTCTGCGTAGTCGGGAGCTCGCGCGAAGAGGCGAAAAGGTGGGAAGTGGCGCCTGGAGGCCGCTCCTTTGGGAAGTGCGTGTGGTGCGGGGTTGGTTCGCTCTAGCCGATGCTCCAGGCCTCGATCCAGGAATGAGGACCACAGAATACAGTCGCTCTGTAGACTGGGGGACTCCCGCACTGTTCAGGCGCCGCTCTTGCCCACAGTACCGGGTCCTCACACCTTACAGCGACCCCAAAAGTGACTCCAGTAGGCCTTGCGGGCTGGCTGGGTTGGATAGTGGGGTGTTAGCCTTTGGCCACATCAAAGGCCGCCGCCAGGAAGGGCTCAAGTGGAGGTGCGTGTTTTTTGGGGCCTCTGAGGCCGGTTTAGTCCCCAGTCGTGCGCGTGGGCGCCTTTGCCTCAGTTTCACTCCGCCTGTGCTCGCCAGTCTCCAGTCGCTTCAGTCCCCAGTCGTGCGCGGGCGCCTTTGCCTCAGTTTCACTCCGCCTGTGCTCGCCCTGATATCCGAGGGGATGCTGCAGGAGAGGGCTTTGGAAATGAAATGGATGTTGGTGAATCCTGTTGTTCTGTGGCTGTTTTAAGTGCCCCAGAACCTGAGGGCAGCTTGGGGGTCTCAGTCTGGCGAGGGGCCCTCCTCCACGCGGCCGTGTGCACATCCCCGCCTCCAGATCGCGGGCCTAGAAGGAGCCTCTCTCCATGTATCCCGAAGCAGCCTCGTTTTGGGGAATAAGGGCGGGGAAATTTACCACGGGAGATTTTTGTTTGTTTTGAGGGTTGGCTGGGTTTGGGGGCGTTTGGCCTCCATGGAGCACGGGGAAGAAATGTGACTAAGTGGCAGAAAATGCGCTTTCCCTTTCCCTCTCCTCTGCCTTCAGGCCGCAGGGGTTGCGCCGCTTCCAAGAAACTTAAAAAAAAATAAAAATAATTTCCCCCAGATCCCCTCTGGTCAACATGGTCTTCCCTCTCAGGGCGGACTTCTTTCGGAGGCGCTAAGGCCTCCCCACCCATTGCCACCAGCCATTTTGCTGCAATTCCTGGGCAGGCCCGGGAGCGGGTGGAAAAGTGGGAAAAGATCGTGTGTTCGCTCCGTGGGCCTGACTTAACCTGTTGGAGGAGGAGGCTAGGGACCCGCTGATGTCCTCCGAGCCTCCCCCGAGCTCCAGCAGCCCCCGGACTTGCAGAAAAAGCCTCCGGGGGCCGCCCAGCCAGCGCCCTGGGAAGCCAGTGATAAACCGATGGCTCATCACCCCAATTACTTAAATTCCAGTTGGTGGTTTTAGGTCCTCTACCTTTTCCACGTACAGATGACTCACCGTGCTCCAGTCGGGTGGGGGGAGGTGACCCCCCCAGTGCAGGCTCTCACTCTGGACCCAGAGGCAGCCCAGCCCGCCCAGCAGCAACTCCCCTGACCCCACCGAACTCCCAGACCACACTTAGCTCCTCTCCCCCTTTTATTTAGGGTCATCTTTCCCCTCTTCTTTAAAACAATATGTTAAAGGAGTTTTGTTATTTTACAAAAAGGCGTGAGACAGAGGCTGAATGATGGAAACAGGCTGTTAAAAAAAAAAGGAAAAAAGGAAAGAAAAGAAAGGAAAATGCGTGCCGCCCGTGGCGCTCCGAGGAGCTGGTGCGCGCTTCCTGCCTCTCTCCCGAGCTCTTGTGCTGGTTCCCCGGGGGAGCCGGGCGTGGGGCACCTGGGATCTCCGCCGCCAAACAGGCACTGTAGGATCGCAAGGATTATTATGATTTTAATAAAATTGTGTCTCATTTAGGCGCGCGTTTCTGCGCTGCCTCTCCTCAGAGCCCGGGTTTGTCACGGCAAATCTATAATCAGAGAAAAATACCAGCTTTGTTGAGGGTTAGAATATAACATTGGTTAATGTGTGTGGTTTCTTTTTTTTTTAAAATAATGTCAAGCATTGGAATAATTAAAGAGTGAGAAATCACTTGTCTTTCCTCTCCCTTCGGCATTGTCTTATTTAAGAGCGGGAAGCGTGCTTTTAGGCAGAACTGGTTCGTTTCCATGCGAGCTTTTTTCTCACCAGCCTTTCCCTCCGCTCCGGTCTGATTCGCAAATCCCCAAACTGGCACAAGCCAGGAAACTTGCAGCAGCAGCGGTGGCGGCGGCGGCGGAGGCAGCGGCGGGCGGCCCGTTCTCTTCTGGAGTTGGAGCCTCGCTTTCTTTTTTTACCCTCTTTCAGAGACAACCCTCTCGCTTCCCTCCCCGCCTCTGGGCCCTGACCCACTGCCTAGTTTGCGCTAGAGCGATTTAAAAAAGAAAGAAAGGAAGAAAGGAGTCGGGCTCGGGTACCCCCGTGCCAGCGGAGGGCACGTTTCCCAGGCAGTGGGCTGGTGGGAGAGTCAAGCCTGTATGTGTGGGGGAGTCTCCACGCCTATTCTACACCTTCCCGCCCCCATAGGATCAGGTAATCAAGTGTTTCTAAAGATCAGAGAGCTCAGATCCCATGTCATGTTTTTTAAAAATATATATTTTTATTGATTTCAGAGAGGAAGGGAGAGGGAGATAGAAACATCAATGATGAGAGAGAATCATTGCCCCTGCACGCCCCACACGGGGGATCGAGCCCGAAATCCGGGCATGTGTCCTGACTGGGAATCAAACTGTGACCTCCTGGGTCATATAGGTTGATACTCAACCACCGAGCCCACCATATTTTTAATTAAGCGGCACAGTTTTTTCTTCCAGCCCCAGATGATAGAGGTGAAGAAAACACGGTCCTCAAGAGCCCGCCTTGGCAAGGGAGAGAGCTACGCGCTTGGGATGGGCCTGGCAGTGCCCATCCCACCGCCCCAGGACGGTGCCACCACCCACAGGGTCTAGATTTGGAGCAAGAGAGCAGGCTCCAGGGCCTTCCGTGGGCACGTGGGCACGGCCGGCCTGGGGGGATGTGGAAAACAGAGGAAGGGACTCTTTGTCAGGGTTGCAGGGGTTTGCTCCAGGCTGGCGGGAGGCTAAAAGGCTGCCCTAGGCTTTCCCCCAGGTGTGGGGCTGCCATGGTGCTTGGGGGGAGACAGGGCTGTACAATGGGAGAGGGGAAAGGGGGTGAGAGCTGGGGGTGAGGGCTGGTGCCCACTGCACCGGCGGCCCATGCGCTGCCTTGGCCTTGCGGAGGGAGTTCTTTATTTGGTTCAGGTGTTTTTAATTAAGTGTGTTTCTCTTTTTCCCTTGTTATTCGGTGTTTGGACTTTTTAGGGATCCTTTGCATTTGTCTTTTTACATAAGCAACCCCCACCCCCAAGAGGTATTGTGGGAGGTATTTTGCCTTTAAATGCTTTCTCTTTCCTGCTTTTTCTTTTTTTTTTAAGAAACTTAATTTTAAAATTATAAAGTAAATTTAGTGCCAGTGAAAGTGGGGGGGGGGAGCCAGCTGGGGCTGGAGCCAGGGAAGAGGGAGGAAGATGCCACAGGGCTGGGCCTCCCTCCCTCCCGGCAGCCCCAGCCCAGGCCTCTCTCACTCTCCAGGTCCCCTTCTCGCCACTGCCACCCCTTCCTCTCCGTGCAAGGCTTTTATGGACTGGGCTGAGGGCAGCCTTCCCTGACTGCAGGGCCCCTTTCCCCCTCCATCCAAGTGTATGCGTCCAATCCATACTTGGGTTTTTCTGCTTGGTGGTCCCTGTTTGTCCCCCCCCCCCGCCCACCCCCCCCACACACACAACCTGCAAATCGGCTAACCCTGCTGCTCCGTTGGTTCTCCTGTTGATGGGGTCCGAGTTGGGCAGGCACAGAGAGGCATGGAAACCCCTCTGCAGCGGTGAGGAGGCCAGGGCCATCTTTTTATGACTCCTCCTTGCGATCCTATGCGTGCACGGTGCTCTCTAACACGTGCATGGACGTAGGTGCTCACATTTGAAACTACTGGTGCGGGCAGGAGCTGTTTCTAAGGCATACCTGTTGTGAGAACTCCACAGCTTAAAAACTCAAGGCCCACTCGGCGTGCTGAACATGTTTTAGTTTTCAACCTGGGTGGGGTGACACAGGTGTGTTCACTTTGTGGAAATGTCTTGGGAGGCCGACTTAGACTGGTGCACTCTTCCTTATATGGGCCACACTTCAGTGAAAGAGTTTATTTTGGAAAAAAAAAAAGGGGGGGGTGGGAGGCCCAGCCTCCAAAGTAAAGGCTGTGCGTTAGAAAACAATAATAATAATTAAAATAAAGAATGTCCTCCAGGCCTCCCTGCTAAGGGATGGGTGGAAGGGCTTGTAAAAATTAGTGGGCTGATCATAAAGCTTCCAGACCCATCCACGTGTACCGGGTGCCTAGGGACTAGCTGCAGACCCAGGTCTAGCTGTAGGATTTGAACATCTCAGAACCAAAGGATAAAAAGTGGTAAGGAGGAAATTTCTTGCCAATTACATTTTGGTGTCAACATCTGGAAAGCAAAATTGCAGCTGTTCTCCTGCCCCCCCATTACCACCTCTTTTTCCCCCCTCACTTAAATTTTTTGTACGCCTGCCATCCATACTTCAGTTTTCTGCACTGTTAAAACATTTTCACGGCTCCGCTCAAATCGAGTTGTTGGGTTTGGACTTAAAAAATATATATGTATCTTCTAGTTGACCATAATTTTTGTAGCAATGCATTGGAACAGGCCTGCAAATCCATTGATAACCCCCTCCCTTTTCTTTGCCCCCACCTGGGCCTTCCCAGCACAGCAGTTCAGAAGCTGGGGGAGGACGTTGGCTGCCGCCCTCGCCGCTGCTCCTCCCGGCAGGTACTGACAGCTTCGCCCTCCCCGGCCCTTCTGCCTTGTTTTTGTTTTCCCTTCGCCCCCCAAAAATATTTGAACCAAAAAGCCTCTTTTTTTTTCCTCCACCCACAGCAAACTGAAAGGGCTAGTGAACCGTGATTCAACAGAGCGAGGGCGCCTCTTTTCTTCCTTAGCATTAATTAACTCAAGTTCGTTAGGACGTCGGGTCTGTCGCCCACAGTTTTCTCTTGTGTGTGCTGAATCGGGTCATAGAAGGAGACTTCCCGTGCAAACAGTTTGTGTTGGAGCTGGAGGACACAGAGGGGGAGAGAGGGTGAGAAAGAAAGGGAGCCCGGGAGCAGCGGATTGTGGCGGAGAGGTAGGCACGGTCCCGAGCAGGCGAGCGAGCGAGCGAGCGAGCGCCCGGGTGCCAGCCTCCGCAGGGGCCAGACACCAGGGGAATGAGGATTCTCCGGTTTCCCTGGCAATGAGCCTGATAATAAAATAGTTGTGGGAGCAATACATTTTGAGGGATTGAAAAACGTCTTCCTTCCAACTTTTAAAATGGTACATTTTGGGGAGGCCATTTACCCAGCAAGAGCCCCTGGGCCCTGGAGCAGTAAAAAACCCCCGGCGGTTCCCATCCCGACCACCCAGCACTCTGCCTGGGGGGCTCTGGGCACTGCACGTTGCCGAAGCAACTGCAAGAAAGAGGCTCTCTCCGCCAAGGGCACTGGAGTGCAGACGGGCGATGGCAAGGGGGCTGAGAGAAACTCCTTTCTCACCCAGGCCTTCTCTCCGGTGGCTGTGGCCGGAGGAATAGACCCAGCAAAGCAACTGGGGTGTCACAGCAGATCCTGGTGGGGCTCTGGCAAGGGCCTGGAAAGGTTGCAGGAGGAGTTTGAGAGGTTCAGGACTCAGGGGGGGGGGGAGGAACATCTTCCCTGGATCATCCATCCCTAAGCCTTTTCTGGGGTCTGCAGTTGGCAGCTGGGCCTCCTGGGAGTTTTCAACATTTTGCCTTTTGCTCTGACCTTCTTTCTTGCCCCACAGATACTAACACACTGTGCTGGGCACAGACCTCACCTTCGTGTGCTCATCTCCCCTTCCTGGGCCTTTGGTCAGTTTTTCAGTTTTTGGGTTTTTTTTAGAGAAACTTGTAAAGCTAGGCTGTGGGGTTCTTCCTTCTTCCCCAGTCTTTGGCCACCATGGACGGAGTCTTTCCAGGTTCAAGAGGTGGACGAGGCTCAGGCTGTCCAAGGCCCTTGCCCCTCTCAGCCCTTGTCTGTCATCTGTCCTGTGTGTTCTTAGCTCTGGGAGGACCCCATCCCTGTGTAGCCCTCACCCCCACCCCAGGAGAGGGCTCTGGCCTTCCCAGCTTTTACTTCTATTTGGTGACACAAGGAAGTTTCAAGCTAAATAATGAATTAAAGACTAGGGTTTTTGTTTCCTATTCCCTGTAGAGGATGAAAGTAAACAATTTCCAGTTGCACTAGAGAGAATAGACTGTCTCCCTCAGTCCCCGTCCCTACCCTATTTCATTCGGTGCCAGGAGGGTGAGGGGAGATGTGCCTGGAGTAGGGTGGTGTTTAGAGCCAGAACGAGGCTGCCTGTTGGCCAGATCCCAGACCACCGCTCCCGGTTTGCAGTCAGGAGGAGAAAGGGAAGGGAAAAGGGGGGGACGGTTTTATAGGAGAGGAGTGTGCAGCCTGGTTCGGAGGCAGCCCCTGTCCTAGACCCAGCACTGGGGTGTGGGGCAAATCCATTCAGCCCGAGGCGGCGTGAGGACGCTGGAGAAGCCGTGCTGAGGCCGCCTTTCCCGAGCAGAGAAAAACAGGCCCAAGGCAGCCAAAAACCCGCTTTGTCCAAATTCTCGGAGCCTCCTCGCAATGTGCATTTCTGGTTTCCATGCCTGGCTTTTCCAGACTCTTGGATGATTTTGCTCTGGCTGAGGAGTCCCTTCCAGCCTGCCCCCCTCCCAACCCCCCCAGAGAGGAGGCCCCACCCCCATCTAGGACAAGCAGCCCGGAGCCCCTTCCTTTTTCTGTCTTTTTCTCCATCTCTGTCCCCGAGTGAGTCTGGCCACTGCCTTCTTGCGTCCCTTCTGCCGTGGAACAAGATGGGAGATCTCAGAGATACAAAGTCAGAATCTGCTTTTTTTGGTCGGGGCCAAGGCCGAATTATAAAATGCCAGGAATTGGGCAAAACTAATCGGGGCTCTATTGGTGGCCTTTTAAAATTTCCTGCGTCCCTTTCCACCCAGGCTGCCTATACGCGATATGCGGCAGTAAAATGGATACTGAAATATCTGGTAATTTCTATGTAGGCTTTGTCAGTTATTTGCACTAACTGTGTAGAGTTATCCAAATTAGCATGGATATATATATATAATTAGCATGTGTCCAGGGTCTAAAAAAAATAAATCTAGGCCTTAAAGCAATCAGGGGGTGGATAAATAGGATTTTTTTTTAAAAGCTAAAGAGCCCTCTAAACAGAGGCCCTGCCTTTGAAGATATAATTCCTCGTGCTTCTAGAGGTCTCCCCCACCATTGGCGGGGATGGGCCAGTTAAGAAGCCTATCTCAGACTGGGAAAATTATTTTGTTTCCTCCGAGACGTTTGACTCCTGTAGATGTGAGTGAGGTTCTGTATGTCTTTTTCTGTTTTCCCTTAAATAACCCACAAGGCCTCATTTGTTTTGTGGAGTTTTGGAAAACCACATGTTTCACTTTCTTGAGACAGAAGCAGTCCTTTTTCTCAGCGAGGTTTTTTCCCCCTTCCCTTGTCCCCGAGCCCTTGTCTTTTCTCCTTGCTCGTTTCCCCCTCCATCTTCATGCTTCTCTCTCTTTGCAGTTTTGGGCCCAGCTTCTCTCTCCTCTCTCTCTAGGCTTGTTTCCTTGGCCTGCTCAGTCCTTTTCTTTCTGGGGCACATTTCTCCTAGGGGTGGCTGAAACCAGCATGGGTATTATTTTAGAAATGTTTAACTGAAACCGTTGCTGTTTTTTTTAAAAAATTAAATTCTATATACTGGACAATAACAAGAGAGGCCTTTCTCTCACAAAGGCAGAAAATTTGCTTTCCGCAAACCAAAGCCCATGCGAATGTATAACGTCTCGCCTCTGGCTTCCCGATTTTTCTTTTAAATGGGGAAAATACCCCCAGATATCCCCGCTTCTCCTTTAGATTCTCCGCTTGCCCGTGGTTAATTTTCTTTTTTGCACACTATTCTCGCCAGCATCACTGGCTTCCCCTCCCCTCGGCTTTAGGTTGTTTTCTCTCATTCCATTCCCCCTTCTCCTCTCCTCCTCCAAGGCCTGGCTGTTCCCTTGCTCCCTCCATCCCCTGAACCCTTGAACTCCTGGAGAAGCCTGGACTCCTTGGAGGCTTTTTTTTTTTTTTTTTTGGTCTTGGCTCAGGTGGGGGTACTGAGAGCCTGAGCTCCATGCAGGGGGAAGGGGCCGCAGGAGGGGAGCAGGGAAGGAGTCTGGGTCTGGGACAGGTAATCTTCCAACAGGAGCCTCCACTCTCTTAACAAAAGGGGGACAGTCCCCTTTTGTCTGGCGCTCCTGAGGGGCGTGTCCAGGGCCCAAAGCAGCCACCAGTGGCATGCGGGGGGGAGGGGGGGGGGCTGCAGCGGTAGGGGGAGGGGTGTGCCCAGTGCTCCTAATGGAACCCGAGTGAGGTTCTCCGTGTGTGTGCCCACAGGAGAGAGAGGGAGCCCTCTGCCCTCCCTCCCCCAGCGTCCGGAAGACCCTGGCTGCTCTTCCACACTGGGGGAACCGGGTGAGGGAAGAGCACTGCCTGGGAATCCTCTCTGCCCACCTTCAAGGTTAAGGCCACTGGCAGAAGGACAATTGACGATTGTTCTCCCTCCGTGTTACTTCCCTGGGAAGGGCCTGCTGCTCCTCCGGTTAAGGAGCCTTGAAGGGGCGCCGTGGGCTTTGTGTGGGTCCCTGCGGCTCCCCCGGGACACTCCACTGGCCCTCCCGAGCCACTTCTATGTCCAATCTCTCCATCAACTTTTGACCCCTCCCTCCAGCCAGGAGCGAATCATGGATCTCCTCCCCAACTTCTATGTGGATCCTTCCATCTGCCATCTCCCTACCACCTACCCAGTTGTACCACCAGATTCAGAAACAACCATGTTCCGCGTGTCTCTTCCACCCGGCACTGTGGTCTGTGAGACTGAACATGCCAGAATTCTCCAGGAGGCTCACGTTGGCCATTTTCTGTCTAGTGCCTAATATTTAGTGTAAATCAAAATACCAGGAAACACCCCCATGACAAACATAAACTCACTTGTAGTTTCTACCATCTCATCTTGACTTTAGAACATAAGGTTGCTTCTCTCGAGGTAGAGAGTATCTTATGTCACTCGGCTAACATCTTTGGCTAATTGGACCAAAGCTGGTTATTAACAGGACGTTAATTATTGAATGCCAACCCCAGGGGCCTGTCGGCAATGACGCCTGCCTCCTGCCCTCTCACCTCTTACTGGCAGCCGGGGTCAGCCACTGCAGAGCTCCTGTCACACCATTCAGGGCCCAGACTGAGGTTGCAGGTGTTGGGCGGCACCTTTCCCATTGTCAGGGTTCAGCGTGAGTCTAGGGGCTACTTGTTTGTCCCCCCCCCTCTTCCCTGGGAATCTTTCGGCAGACACAGGGTTTCAGGTGGGGAAGAAAGGGGCACGAGTGAGCAGCGACCCTTCTTTTCCGTGGCCAGCGGAGGGCTGAGCCTCACCTGGGAGAGGGCAGCTATGGGGATGGTTTAGAGCAGGGACAGTCTCTCCCTCCCTGTGTTCTCCTTCTCTGCTCTTCCTTTAATAACTGTCTCCTCCTGACTGCTTCTCCAAGGCCTACCACGGCAGGGCTGCTCAATCGTCCCTCCCCGGGAGCCTCTGACTCCCTCGTTCTGACCTTCCTGCCTGGGAGGAGGCGGGCGGGGACAGGAGCTCCCCCAGTCAGCCTCTGCTCTGTGACTCGGTTTCCCCAACGTTGCCTTTCCTTGCTGTGCTGTTGTTTCCTTTTTTAGCCCTCTCCCCGTCTTGTGGATTTCTTACTTTATGCTCTTGCACCTTGCTCCATATGATTCAGGCCCTTTAGTATAAACTGAATTGGGGGACAGGTAAGTGTTCCCCTCCTCCAACCAAGAAACACTAAACATGGGTCTAGTGGAGGGGACAGAGCTGGAAAAGCAAAGAATTGAGCATCTGGGTGGTGGGGAGGCGGGGGAGGTGTCCGTAGGACTCGGTGACTGTGTTGGGAAGTGGTGTCCATCTTCCTGCCTTTGTCACTTCTCTGGGGTTGGCTGTTGTGTTTGTGGCTGCACGGAGTGCTTGTCAGCGGAGTGGAGCGCTGTGACAGGAGGCTATTTTCATAAACTGTTGCAGTTTCTCCAGCCGAGCTGCATTGCGTTGGCATCCCTTGCCACCGTTAATGGAGCTTGCATGGCTGGGTGTGGGCCCAGGGAGGCAGCCGACTTCGCTGGGGGCTGGGGAGGGGGGTTCGGTGGGCAGGGGGCCGCCTGGTCTGGGAGTGCTCCCGAGAGCCGCAGCCCCAGGACGAAGGGGTGGCCGGGATGGCGGCCCCCTGGGCGCCAGGTCCCTGCCCTGGAAGTGCTGCTGGCATCGACACTTTCCGAGCTCCCTTTCTTCGTCTCTTTCTATTCATAGCCCCGCTCATGTGTATGGCCAAGGAGGAGAACTTCCACTCGCCCCTGTGCTCTCCATAAATAAAAAAGAAATCGGACCAGAAAAAGAGAGAGTCTGCAGGCTGAGAGAGACTGAAACCAAAACACAGAGAGAAGGCGCAGCTGCTTTCCCCAAGGCCTTCTGGGGCTCCCGCCCGCCCGCTCGCCTGCCCGCCAGCCTGCTCAGAGTCAAGCCTTTATTTATTTATTTTTCTGGCTTAAAAAAAAAAAAAAAGAAAAAAATTCCGAGTCTTCCTTGATCCTAGCCCACCCTCCACCCCACCCCCTCCAAATTTGCTGGGTGGCCACTGCCAAATGGACCCGGGTGGGAGCCCGGAATGAAAAATTCATAACTGCTGGACTTTGCTTGTTCATTAGACGTGAACTTGTCGATTGGGCAAATTGTTTTTGGTCTCCAACTGCCGGGGGCTCTCCCCACCCTCCCGGCTTGCTCCGTTCCCTCCTCCCCTTGGACGCAGCCATTGGCTGCTCGAGGGTGTCTCATTGCCAAATAGGTGGATCCTTCTCTCTCTCTCTCTCTCCCTCTTTTCCCCTCTCTCTCTCTTCCTCCTCCCCCCCTTTTACTGGCTTTGGCAAGAGCAAATGGATGGGGATTGAGCATGAAAGGAGAGAGAGAGGGAGTTTGAGAGAGAAAGAGAAAGGAAGCAAAAAAAAAAAAATCCAAAACCCAACCAACACACACACACACACACACACACACACACACACACACACACGGCCCCATCCCATTTCCCTCTCCCTCGCTCTCTCCCTCTTTCTCTCTCTTCTTCCCTCCCTCCCTCGCTCCCTCTCTCTTTTGCATCCGTCTGCCAGCCACGGTCCGCAGCCGGTCCGAACTCGTCCCCGTCCCCGGGAATCTGCAGCTCCCCCTCCGCCTGCGATCAGCCTCAGAGGCGGAGGGAAGCAGCTCCAAGTTTACACCCTGTGCGGCTGCCAAAGCCGAAAGCCTTTTTCTTCAGCTGCTGCTTTTCCCTCTCCTGGTTTTTGTTTTTGTTTTGTTTTGCACGGGGGGGGTGGGGTAGGGTGTGCTATGGGTTGGGGGGGGGTGTCGGGAAGTAGGTTTTGATTTTTAAAATTTGCATCTTTCTCTCTTTTTTACAAAACTGGAATGGGATGCACAAGGGGTGAAATTGAAAAAAAGAATTTTTTTTTTGTTGGCTTTTGTTTACCTGCTGTGTGTGGCAACCGGCTTGCTCCCTCTCTCTGCTTGCTATCCCTGACCTTTCTTTCTTTTTGCTCCTTTTCAAAAAAAATATTAATTTTCCCCTTCTGTGCAATGGAGCGTGGGGGGGGGAGGGGGAAGGGTTTGAGAATCCACCCAAGCCCGGCCCCTATTCCCCAGAACACCAATAATAACCCCCTTTAAAACATTTACCTTCCTCCCCTGCTCCTCCTCCTCCCCCCTCCCCCCCCCCCCCCCCAAAAAAAAAACAACTCTGTTGAGTCCAGAAGCTCAGAATCGGGCGTTGGGCTTTGCCGGGTGCTTCAGATCCATGGTAATTATTTAATTTTTTCCAGTTTTATTTTTGTAAACAGATATCCATTATTATTTAAACTTCAAACAAGCAAACAAGCAAAAAAAGAGAAAAAAAAACCCAAAGCGAGAGCCCGGCCCTCTGTCACCTGACTGAGTGGGGAAGAGGGTGAAGGGGTCAGTAGGGACGGGGCGCAGGACGCCCCACGTAGCTTTTAACCCTCATGTGGCCGAGACAACCCCCGTATTTGTGCTAACAAGGAGTGTTTTGTTCCTTATGACTGCGATTAACATTAGTATCGGTGTCGGTAACAAAGCTGGAATCACATATTTAGGCTTTTCGATCTGATGTGTGTTTTTTTTAAAATGCTGGGGTGGGTGTTCCAATGGGAGCCGGAGAAGAGAGAATGAAAACAAGCTGGGGAGGGGGCCGCCAGCGCCTTCTCCTCGCGCGCTCGCTGGCGGATGGCATGTTCTCTCTTCTTGGGGGTGGCCACGAGCC
>NW_005370658.1:377044-405071 GCF_000412655.1 Myotis brandtii
CCGGACCCCGTGTCGGGGCGCGCCGACACGCGTTCCAGGCTGCGAGAGAACATGGAGATGTCATGGGCGCGACAGAGCCTGGCGCGGATACCAGCAGCGTGTGTGTGTGGACCGCAACGTTGTCTGTGTGCGCGTGTGTGTGCGCGTGTGTGTGAGCGAGTGAGGGGGAGAGAGAGAGAATAGGTGTGCGCTCGGGCGCCCCGTGCCTCTGTCTGGCTGCTGAGGCTGCGATGGGCGCAGGCGGCTGGCCGGGCTGGTGGTGCCTCCAGACTGCACTTTCGTAGAACAATCGCAAGAGGAAATCGCCGTGGGTGGGAGGAGGAGGAGGAGGAGGCGGCGAAGGGGATTTCTCCTGCGTCCCCTTCTAACGCGTGTCTCCCGTTCTCTTTCCCCCTCACCCCGTCTTCCCCTCCTCCCGTCCCGTCCTCCCTCGCCCCGCATGCTCCCGGCTTGCCGCCTGCAGGATGAGTTCCACCCGTTCATCGAGGCGCTGCTGCCTCACGTGCGCGCCTTCGCCTACACCTGGTTCAACCTGCAGGCGCGGAAGCGCAAGTACTTCAAGAAGCACGAGAAGCGGATGTCGAAGGACGAGGAGCGAGCGGTGAAGGACGAGCTGCTGGGCGAGAAGCCCGAGATCAAGCAGAAGTGGGCGTCCCGGCTGCTGGCCAAGCTGCGCAAAGACATCCGGCCCGAGTTCCGCGAGGACTTCGTGCTGACCATCACCGGCAAGAAGCCCCCGTGCTGCGTGCTCTCCAACCCCGACCAGAAGGGCAAGATCCGGCGGATTGACTGCCTGCGCCAGGCCGACAAGGTGTGGCGGCTGGACCTGGTCATGGTGATTTTGTTTAAGGGGATCCCCCTGGAAAGTACTGACGGGGAGCGGCTCTACAAGTCGCCCCAGTGCTCGAACCCCGGCCTGTGCGTCCAGCCACACCACATTGGAGTCACAATCAAAGAACTGGATCTTTATCTGGCTTACTTTGTCCACACTCCGGGTAGGTCACGCTCGGTCCCCCCACCCCAACCCCCATTTTATTTTACTTGCTGGCATTTGTCCTGTTGATTGTTGCTTTTCTCTCCGAATGATACACCCTAAGGACCGACCCAGGGCGCCCGCCCGTCCTGTCCTGCCGAGGCCTGCAGCACGCCGGATGTTCAGTTTTTCCTTCTGTTTCCCTCCACCCTCTCTGTTCTTTCTCCTTGGCTCCCTTGCCATGTTCTGATATTTGATTTTCGTGCATCTGCATCTTTGCAGGACCATGTTACCCAAAAGACATTGCAGGGCTTAGGACTGGGGCCATGATGTCCCAGAATTACCTGCCATGGTGAGAGTTTGTGATAAACACCACCACCACCAAAAAAAAAAAAAATCCACTCATCGCTCTGATTTAACATGAGCCAAAAGAAGTATTTGGGGGCAGGTGCTGGCTTTCCTGCCGCTTCCCCTCAAGTTCAGGGAAGGCCGGATTTGGCACAAACGGGGTGGGCAGCAGTTCGGTGGAGAGAGGGGTGTGTAAAACCTCCGGGTACGAGACAGAAGGAATAGAGAAGAGGAGCCAAGGCAGAGGGGGGCAGATTCTGGGGCCCAGGTGCCCAGGCAGGAGTTCTTGGGGCTGGGGTTGGGCTGTCGGAGGGTAAGGAAGTCATCTGATTGCACAGAGAGTGAAAAGGAGCATGAGGCGTCTCATGCTCTTCCCCTTCACCTGATTTCTTTTCCGCTGAAGTGACCAGAAAACAGGATGGGTGCCCACACTCCCCGCACCTCTGCTGGCGGGCAGAGAGGCTTTGGGGCACAGGCATGTCAGGGAGCACGGAAGAGATCTTAAAGAAGCAAAGAAAGTAAAAAAAAAAAACAACTGTAAAATTTCCTTTCCTTTTTCTGTTCCAAGTAGTTCCAGCTCTCTTTGCTTTTCCAATTTTACTCTGCATTTTGGGTCAGGGTGGTTCAGTTTTCCCCTTCTGTCCCCCCCCTTTCCCTTTTTATAATTTCTTTCCGCTTTTGTTTTCTTACAAATTGAAACAGAGATGGCTGGTTAATTTTTAGCCTCCACTCAGCTACGCCCAATTTACTGCCGCCTTTGAAACCTAAATGGGCGGCACTCTGTGATTAAGCAAGGCAGAAGTGTGTTTACATTATGCCCAACCAACTTGTAATGAGAGGGCTACCAAACCTTTCTCTCTGTGTGTGTTTTCCTTTCCACCATCCCAGTATTTTTTTCCTTCTTTCTCTCTTTATGCGAATGTAAGAGAATGTGGCTTAACTTCAACTCGAGTGAATGTTCTTTCCTCTGCAAGTATGTGTGTGTGTGTGTGTGTGTGTGTGTGTGTGTGTGTGTGTGTCTTCCTTCCTGTTCATTCACAAAAAAGAAAAGCGACTCACTTTTCTGCTGTGGTCACCCCTTTGCCTCTTTGGGAAGTTGGGAGGAGTGGTGTGACTTAATCCAGAAATGAAATTTTGGGGAGCTTTCAGCATTGTGTCAGGAATGGAACCTCGACTGAAAGTTTATATGTGGAATTAGGCGGGGGGAGGAAAAGGTGGTGCTTGAGGCCTCTCTTCTTACTCGTTGTCTCTTGCCCTGAAAGGTGGGGTTGGTAGTTGGTTAGAGGCAGAAGGCCCCCTACCCCCGCCCAACTCCACCTCCCTCTGCGGATCTTTCTAGGCCTGCACCTGCCCCTGTGACTATCATGAATCCTCATGAAGAATGACCAACTGCGAGTTTTCTCCCTTGTTCATCCTTTTTCTTTCTGAAAAAGAGACCAAAGAAATTTAAAAAGTTATTCCCTCGTTCTCTGTCTATACAGCAAGTCAGAGGGGTGTGTGTGTGTGTGTGTGTGTGTGTGCCTAGTGGTGGTGGAGGCGGCTTGGGGAAGGCTTGGAGCCTCCAGCTTGTGTCTGCCAGGTACCTCCTCCACGCGGGGTTTCTGTACTTTTGATTTTAGAAACAGGGTCTCCATGACAGAAATCAATATTCATCTTCCTCCTGAGCTGGTTTCCTCCTGCCCGCTCTCTACGCGGGTCCCTGGAGCTGAGCTGTGTTCCTGGCCTCCTTTATTTTAGGCCAAGTTCTTGACTGCTGCCACCACGGATGGGGCCGAGGTCGGGTGAAGTTTGTGCGAGGAAAGAGGCTGTTTCGGGGCCAGCCTTCTCTCTCCTGAACTGACCAGGCAGATGTCAGGAGAAGAGAGGTGTCCCCATCCGCCCCCAGCTGTCATGAGGTCATCAGCCCAGGAATATGAGTGAATTCATGCTGCCCCATCACATGCAGCCACAGCCACCTCTGTCCTGGCTGAGTTCCTTGGCAAAAGCTGAGTGGAGAACTAAGGATTTTTAAAAATAATTTGTCTATAATTCAGGTCCTGGAACTCCAGGGAATTTCAATGAAGGCTTTTCTTGCTGGAATTGCTTTAATTCAAGTGTGCTTTCCTGAAAGAGTGAGGGTGAGTTGGTGTGGCAAGGGCCACCATTGGGCCTTGGGGAGATGGTCTTGGGATGGTGTGAAGCAGGCAGGGCTTCTCCAGGTCACCCCAGTTTGCTAGGAAATGTCTTCTGGCCGAACCCCCAAATGGCATCAATGTGGCAGCCCAGCCTTCTCCACGCTCATACCCTCAGGCCTGCTCTTTCCTCCCAGTATGAACTGGGGGAACGGGTGGGGTGGCCAGGGCTCGGACAAGCATTACTTTGGGCTCTAAAAGAAGTGTTTTCTTTCCTTAAAACTGGGCTGAAGAACCTGATCTGGGCTGAGCGGATGGTGCCGGGTTTGATGACAAGCCAACTTGACATGGTGGAAAGTGTGGGGGAGTGGCTTCGCCTCTGGCCGCCATTGTCATCGCGGCTTTCTGGAGCCCTTGTTCTGCCTCGCGTGAAGCTTCCAAGAGATGGCATGGTTGAGAGGGGACAAAGGACGCAAGTGTGATGTCGGGAGCTCTGCTCCCAGCATACGGGGTCCAAAAGGTTGTGTGTTGTGTCCTCCGTGAGGGCATCCTTCCTTCGAGGAATCTTGCCGTTTACCCCACTTGGGAGGGGAGGTTGAGGCAGAGCAGGGTCAGAGAGCACTGCCGTGGGGAGGAGAAGGTGGTGTGTGTCTGGTGACGTCCTTCGATCCAGAGGGGGTGTCCCAGGGCAGGTGGCCATCGGTGGAGATGAGCGTGGGGCCAGGAGGCCTCCGCTTGTGTGAGGAAGGAGGGCTGAGCTGGTCTGGAAGCGCTGGTGGACTATCTCCAAAGCTTCCTCAGGTTCTGAAGGTGAACCGGCATCTCCAGACCTTTCCTAACCCAGGAAAGAAGAACAACCTGAAAGTAATAAATTGGCCCGCGGTGGAGGCCCGCGGAGTCCACGCATTTGGGTGGTGGCTCCTTTCTCTATCTCAGCTTTTTCCTGACGGAGACGTGTACCGTAGAAGGAACCCACACCACCAGTGCCAACGGTTGTCGCCTGGTGGCCAGTCTCTATCCATCCATAACCCCCACTGCCCACCCACGCTGGGTTGTTTGGAAGAGAAGCCAGGCAGTGGAGCTTTTCATCTGTACATGTAATTTCTGTATCATCTCTGAAGAGAAGGATTCTTGAAAAACGTACCCATAGTACCACCATGACACCTAAAGAAAAGCAGCATTTTTTTTTTTTTTTTAGTGCGATCTGATCGTCAGTGTTCACTTGTCCCCAATTATCTCCTAATTTTGTTTGTTTGGATCTGGATCCAAATCAGGTCTATGCATGGCAATGGGTGGATCCGTCTTTCAAGATATAATCTCCAGGTGGTCCTCCTCCTCCTCTTCCTCTTTCTCTTGGTTTCTTTTCTAGCAGCTTTTGGGTTGTCATTAAAGGAACCAGGTCATTTGTCCTGTAGGGTTTCCCGTCTGACTCTGCAGGCTCCGGTTCCCTGCTTCAGTCAGTGCGCTGCTATGAAAGGAGATCTGCCCCCCCCCTCGCCTCCAGGCCTTACCTGTGGAAGGAAATGGCTTAGCACCTGAGGATGTGTCTAAGTGAACTTTTTCAGGGGCAGGGTCGTCCTCAGGTAGAGCATCTCCCCGGTTTTTGCACTCTGCTTCGGGGCTTGGGACTTCGCAGTAAGCACCGGTCAGCAAGCACCGGTTTTGGGGACTGAGGGAGGGCTCCTGGTCTCCTTCCTTCCTCGGTAGTGGAGGCCATCACTTGGCTACGCCAGCCGTGCCAAGATATGGCTGATGCCAGCAATGCTCCCCCAAGCCTTTGCTGGACGCCCAGTCCGTCTGGTGGCACTAGTGTAAATTCATGGGAAGGGCCACAGGAGCACCGGCTGCCCTTTGTGTGTGTGAGGGGGGAGGTGGGGGTAACTCCAGCCATGGCCACTGTGCCTCCTTTTTCAAGCCCCAGAAATGCCACTGGTCTGCAGCTTCGAGGCAGCGCCATCTGGTGTCAGGGCCAGCAAAGACTGCAAGGCCCAGGAACTAGATTCATACCGTGCAAGAAATACAGGCTATCTTTTAACCCCTAGAACATCCTGGAAGAGATGTCGCTATTGTTCAGCTTTGGTTGTAAAACTCTTCCGTTCGTCTAATCCGGGGGGGGGGGGGGGGGGCGCAACATAGTAGGCAAGCAGTGGGTTACTGTTGCAATTACTGCCATGATGTCACGAGCCCAAGGCTGTCTTCTTCCCTTTACCTGTAGGTCTCATTTCTCTGTCTTCAGGGACAACTTAGGTGCAACATGCAGCCTTTCAAAGGCTTAAGGCAGCTCTCGGGGTTCCTTTCTACCTCGCCCCCCCGGAAGCTGTTCCTTCTCCAGACCTAACTTGCCATTCTCTGGCGCCGCCCGCATTTGGCACAGCCTCTTGCGCCCTTGCCTTTTGGTTACCTGGAGGCCTTCTTAAACTGGAGCATTCTGTCTTGAACGCAGAAACGGCAGGCGCGATCAGATCTCAGGGTAGCTGCTCCAAGATTGGCAGGGCCTTCCAGCTATGTCATTTGCGGGGCCCCGTGTAACATGAAAACGTGGGGCTCCTCGTTCAAAATGATTAGGAATTGCAACGCGACAACAGTTAGAGCGTGGGCCTGTGCAGCTGCCCCCGTCGCTCGCCCATGAAGCTGACCCCGGCTGCCCTTGCTCTGTTCACGGGACGTGGGGTGCTTGGCTCTGAGTGGTGTGGAAGGGTGATGGGGCTCAGGCCGACCTCAGAGAGGAAATCGAAATGCCCAGACCCTGCCCTTGAGCTTGGTCTTGTTGTGGAACCCCCTTGGCTATCTGCTCCCCTCCCTTCGTCTGCTGTATATCCACCACCCAACCAGGTAGAGGTCCCTGCTGGCTGTGATGCACAAGGGGTCTTGGGGGAGTGCTCACTCTGCTGGCTGAGTTGGAAGCTGTAGCTCCAGGAAGAAAAGAGCCTCCCTTGTGTGAGCTTGAGGGATGTGTGAGGCAGAGGATGGGCCACGAATAAGCCGGAGGGGAGGGTACCTATAACCCCAGCCTGGTGACCAGCTGTGCTGCACCGCCCGCCGGAGGAAAAGGGGCCACTCTGCGGCAGGAGGGCTGGGGTCCAGGCGCGCAGAAGGACTTCCTGAGGATTTGATTTACTTTTTGGCATCGCCGAAGGATGGTCGAATTTCCTTTATTCATGAATGTGCGCTTGGTGAACCTACTGTGAGCAGGCCCGTCTGAGAATGAGAGGCTCCTGCGTGCGGCCAGCAGGGTTTGGGTGAAGGCCTGGTGATGACTTCTAGGAGGCACCATCCTGCAGGCACGACTGACCGACCGACCGACTGACTGACCGACCGATTGACCGACGGACCAGGACCGTGCATTGACCCATGCTAGAGGGGAGGGAAGACCCAGCAGAGCTTCACGGGGGGGCAGCTCCCAGTGGGCCGTGAAGAGGGGAGGGAGGCAGGGCCCATCTGGGCAATCTTCTAGGGTTGCAAAGATCTGGGGTGCCTGGGAAGGGTGGGCCGGAAGGTCCGAGGGCTGTGCCATGGTCCCCCTCTGTTCTGGTGTCCCAAGGCAGCTGGGGAGGAGGGCACAGCTGAACGTCCCCCTTTCTGCCCAGGGGAGAAGGCGGCTCCCTCCCCACCCCTTTTTCTCTTTGCCCCATCCGTCCCACCACCCCCCTGTCTCAGGAGCTGCCACGCTTCAGTTATTTTATCCTTCAGTGTCCGATTCAAAAGTCCTTTCAAAGGCCCCAGCCGTGTCAGAGCGGTGCTCGCACAAAAGGCCTCTTTGATTTCTTGTTTGTTTTCATTTGCCAATGGAGGGGGAGGGGGCAGGAGAGAAAGAGCTGCTGGGTTTTAAAATTTTTATTTGGGTTGCTTCATTCTCAGAGGGGTCGGCTCCCTGGAACTCCTTTCTGAGTTGGGGGCTCGGAGGCAGGGGGCACCCTTCCGAGGAGAGGGCTGGAGTGGGAAGTGAGGGTACCCCTGCAAGTAAGGAGTAGGTGCATGTGGGGGGGGTAGGATATAGTCATTGATTCACCTTCATATGTTCTGTGCTGGGCCTGAGGGTGGGCAGGGCCAGGAGGGAGTCCCACTGCTTGGCCAGGGAAAGTTCTGGAGTGCCTGGCCCCAAGGGGCACGCCCCTCGCAGAGGCCTGCTCACGGCGGTAGGACGGGAGTCGTCCGACCCTCGGCTTTGTCATTTTCTTTCTCGTTCCAGATTCTGTCGTTTCCCTCTTGGTTGGATGCACAGGGGGCGGGCATCCTTCCAGCATGCACACTCCTCTGATATCTATAGCACCTTGAAATGCAGACGGGGGCTCCCCCCTTTCCTTCAGGGAGTGATGTCGTTGGGGGGGGGGTGAAAGGTCAGCCTAGCAGCATGGTGCCCACAGGCCTGGGACGAGCCCCCGACCCCCCAGTCTTGCTCTCGCCCCCTGTGCCTCCCGCCTCTCCAGGATGGCCAGTTTGTGCGACACTTCAGCGTGGGCACCCCTCCCAGAGGACCCAGCCGATGGCTTGTGGGGGACCCTGGGGACCGGCCAGTACTGCTGAGGCTCTGACAAGCAGGGAAGGAGCTACGGCTGAAAGGGGGCCAAAGGCACCCCTGCCTGCCCGTGGTTGGGGACTAGAAACACCAGCCCCGTGCCTGTCAGGTGCCTATGGGAGCCCACGTGGGCGTGCCCTGACATACCAGGAAGAAGGTTGTCATGCCCGCGTGGAGGCCTGACTGCAGGGGTTCGGGAAGAGAGCGCTGGGGAGCGAGGCTCGGGCAGGTGGTCACGGGCGTCAGCAACAGGGAAGTGTGCCCACTGGGTGAGGGGGGCTCCGCAGGGCCTGGCTGGCAGACGGGAGGAGGAGGCTGGGGGGCTGAGCGATAGATAAATATAGCTGATGGCATTTCTGATGATAGGTTTTTCTTGGCACCGAGGGCACCGTGGAAAATAGCACGACAAGCGCCTGGCCCCACAGGCCGCCGGCGCCATCTTAAGCGTGTTTGAGCTGAAGGGCTGCTGGCATCGCAGGAGGGTCCCGGAGGCGGAGGGAGGCTTGGCTGGACTGGACCTCGCCACCCTGGGTGCCTGGGCTCCTCACTTCCCGATTTCCTGGCCCTCGGGGGAGTTTTCCTTTAATATTTTGGGGCTGCCCTTTGTGAGCCTGGCTCCCAAGTGACCTGTCCCCCCCCTACCCACCACCATGGCCTGTCTGTTGCTGGGGGTGGCAGAGGGGGGGGTTCTAGTTTCACTTTTGATGTCTTAATGAAGCCCTAGCATGCCACGGCCCCAGTCAGGGCCAGCGTTGCTGTTATTGGGGGGCATCCAGTAACTTAAGGGGCACCCATTTGTCCAGGTTCCCAAAGCTCTTTGTCCCCTGTCAAGGGAGGCGGGGCAGACCCGTGGTCTCCGTGTCCTGCTTTCATTCCAGTTTTCCATCGAAGGCCCAGTATGATGGAGGCTCCGTGCTGAGTCCTGTCCGTATGTGACGCGCTGAGATGCTCACACCAATTCTAGGTTCAAACCCGAGCTCCCAGCCACGTGTGTGCGTGCTCAGGCGGCACACACAGGGGTCTCCGTGTGTCGTGAGGAGGTGGTGAACCAGACCGGGGACCGGGGAGGCGTCCCGGAAGATGACCTGCTCGAACCACACCTTGAAAGACGGGAAGCATTAGCCCGGTTTTGTTAGCCGGCTGAGCGGGTCAGCCTGTCGGGAGCTGGGTCCCCCCCACGATGATCGGGTGATATAGGCAAGGCGGGTCTTATCATCCCCACTGTATAGAGAAGGGAACCCAAGTACACAGATGTCGAGGTACCCAGATCACACCATGAGTTTCTGGCAGAAGGACCCCAAGTTCCAGGTCAGTGAGCACCTCGGCTTTCCTCCATGGGCCTTGCTGCCTTTGAACTTCACTGCTGGTCCCCATGGTCTCCGTTGCTCTCTAAGAGCTGTGATCGCCTTTGAACTTCACTGCTGGTGGGTCCCCATGGTCTCCGTTGCTCTCTAAGAGCTGTGATGGAGGGGCTGAGCCCAGCCTGGGGCTCAGCCAGCTCAAGGGCTCCCCCAGCCGGCTGAGCAGTTGGGGTGGAGACAGAGAGAGGGCGCCTGGCCTGGCCTGGATAGTGGCCTCCCTCCCCACCACCAGCCCCTGCCTCCCACTTGGGAGGAAGCATCATTCCATAGACAGGGCCTGTCGGCTGAAAGCCTGCCCTGCTTCGGCCAGCTCAGCTTCTTGGTCCCCCACCTGGAGCATAGGAGAGGGCAGGTAGAGTGTGCAGGAAGTCCAGGCGTGGGGCCAGGCGGGCGCAGCTGGGTCCTAGGATCCCTGATCCTTGCTCTGTCATGCCCTTTTCCTGGGAGCCTGGTTGGAATTGTGGTTTGAAATAAAAATGCATGTAGTTATCCTAATTAACCAGCCGATCGATGGAACTTTTGCAGTCATCTGCTCTTCATTGCCTCCACGTAGACGCTCACCCTGACCCCTTTCTTAAAGTTTGCAAACTTTGGGGCTGTGTGTGCATAAAACCTCTCCCAACGTGTCGAGGGGCTGGGCTGTGGAGAGGTTAGTTTGTGGCCAGAGATTTTCCTGTTCCCGTGGCTAATAAGACAGGGACTGACCCTCTAAACCAGGGATAGCAGCTTCCGTAGAGCCGGGTTTCCCAATCGTGGCACTGTTGACTCAGGGGCCAGATCATTCTGTCACGGGACCGTCCTGTGCATTGCAGGATGCTTAGCAACATCCGTTGGCCTCCACCCACGAGGTGCCAGTTGCAACCCTCCACCCCAGCTGTGACAACCAAAATAGCTCCAGACGGAATTGCCCCGCTGAGAACCCCCGGCCCGGAAGAAGCAGAGGGATTCAGACAGAATGTCGCCCGTATTCAGCTCTGGCCTCCCCTCCAGGTTAGGACCTCAGTGACCTTTTTTCACATGGTGACGGAACCCCTGAGCCCTGGCTGTTCCCTTGCACGTCCTGTACTGTTTTCCCCTTTCTGGGCAGCAGGATCCCTGGACGAAGCCACTGGGGGCTCCTCTCCCCCCCAGGAATCATGAGCCCCTCCGAGTCTCCGACTGAGCGTCCCTCCTGATGTCCTGCGTCATGGTCTTTGTGTGCCCGGGCTGCTGATCTGGGGGCTGGAACAGGGACTCGGGCCCGTGTGTCGAGGCAGTGACCTCACCAGGCCCGTCCCGGACCCGAGGAGCAGCAGGCATTCGTTTCTGCACGGGATGCAGGGCCCAGACGTGTGGCCTGAGCCTCGGCTCTTCTCTTTTTTGAATGATGTATTTTTAATATATGTTTTTATTGATTTCAGAGAGGAAGGGAGAGGGAGAAAGAAATAGAAACATCAATGATGAGAGAGAATCAATGATGGGCTGTCTGCTGCACACCCCACACTAGGGATCGAGCCTGCAACCCGGGCATGTGCCCCGACTGGGAATCAAATTGTGACCTCCAGGTTCACAGGTTGATGCTCAACACGGCTGGGTGATTGATTATATATATATGTATATGTTTTTAATTACTGTACTAAGACACACTCTTTGTAAAAAATGCAAACAATAGAGAAATGTAAGAGACTGGCTAGCTTCCCAAACCACCCTCCTGCACCAGAGAGAAACTTACTTCCTTAATTTGTGTAAGTTCTTCTAATATTTTTCATCAGTTCATATAACAAATAACTTAAATATAAAGAGAATCTAGTTTAAGAGCAGATGGTACGTTTGGGCTCGTTGAGTTGGCTCCATCCAGTGCCACTGTAGTCGTAACTTTGCCTCTGCCCATTCCACCTGTGTCCTGGTCACCCCAGTGCAGAGCCAGTGCCCCCTCCTCTTTGCCTCCGAGGTGGCAGTTCCTGCCATTCCCTCCTGGGAGCAGGGCGACTAGCACAGCGTGTGCTGGTGTCGGAGTGGCCAGGATCCTACTCTGGGCATTCCCGCTGCCAGTGGAATGGAGGTACTCTGACCGTGGAAGTCCGGGCTCAGGCCTCAGCCTGTGCTGAGATCCCACCAAAGGCCCAGCCATCAAGGCATGGGGGTGGGCAGATGTTGAGGGAAAAAGGGGCCACTGATAAGTGGCCTGTCCGGCTTCACTAGGCCTGACTCTGGCCTCTCACCGCTGGAGCCAGCTTCCCAGCTGTTGCCATAGGACCGTCCCTCCACCAACTGGCCTGTCGTCCTAAGGCTTTTCTAGGCCTTTCAGGTTCCTTCCGGGCGTGGTTGCAGCTCGTACCCTTTCTTAAAATGGGGGTGAAGTGTCCCTCCGCCTCCCAGGATTTATCCCATCATAATTCTTTGTGGCAGGCTTAAAGATACGGCAGAAAGAAGAGTGTTCCCCGCAGGCCAGGGGCAGGCACAGGACAGGGAGAAGGAATCTGGAGAGAGCTTTGCGGCTGGGCTTCCTGGTCTCGGGGAGGCTACAGATGACAGGCAGGAGTAGGGTGACACCTGGTGACTCTTCTGGACGGGGTGCTGTGTGCGGAGAGATCAGGAGATCCCTGGAGGTGGCCTGCAGGAGGCCGACCGAGCACGGCCCTTGGGGAGTGTGTCCTTATTATGCCGGCAGATTATATCCCCATTAGAGCATAATTATTATATAATGGGCATTATTGCATAATGGCAGTTATATAACACGTGGCCCGGATTACAGGAGAGGGGGGTGTAATAAGTGTATATCCTCTGGCTATAAATAGCCACCAGCCCTACATTGTATCTGTGGTCACACCAGAGCCACCTTATAAATACCCAGTGCTGGGCTATAAATTTCCGAGTGATGACGTAGGCAGCCATGGTACCTAGTTAGGGGGTAGTAGGAGGGCCCTGCAGCCTCACCAGGCCACATGACATCATCGTTTCCATAGCAACAAGAATGCTCCCCGGGGGACCAAGTGGCGAGAGTCCTTTAAAGGGAGGGAGGCAAATGGATCGAAAGCTTGGGTGGGAGGTTCTGAGCCGGGGATGAGTGGGGTGGGGTCCCCTGGGTGGAAGACAGGGAGGGTGAGACAGGCCGTCTACTCTCAGATGTTCTGCTAGAGCCAGGGCAGGAAAAGTGCCTTTCATCTCCTCTTTCGAGGGTCTCGGGTCCCCTCCCCGTGTGTCATGTGAGACTCAGCCCCGTGCAAGGGAGAACAGGGGAGCCAAATGGTCTCTCTCTGCCCTTTCCTCCTCCAGGTGACCTCTCCGTGGCTCTGGGACCACTTGCCAAAGGGGAGTTGAACGTGGGCACACCAAAGCTCTGCACCCCCGTCTGTCCTCCCCAGGGCGGGGCCGCTCCCCTACCAGAGGTTTTAGGCCACTTTTGGCCTCAGTAACCGAAGAAATATGTGAGCAATTTGGTGAGCGGCTGAGAGAGCCTCGTGGAAGTCATGGTGCTGGGAAATGGCACCGGGGAGAAGGAGGCGACAAGGAGAATCGTTGGCCTCAGAAGCAGCCGTGGGGTGGGGTGTAATCTTCGTCGGTGTGTGAGAGGTAGTTTCATATTGGATGGTAAAGCTCCTCTTCTCATCCCTGAGGGTAGAGAGGAAATGAGGTTTGTTGGCAGGTGAAATTGGGAAGGAGGCAGGGCGGGTGACCAACTCGTCCCATTTTGCCCAGGAGTCTCCTGGTTTCAGCACTCTTGTTCCAGAAACCCCTCTGCCTCCCGCAGACCCGATTGTTGGTCACCCTAGAACAGCGGTTTTCAAACGGGAGCTCTCTACCCCCCAGGGAACGTTTGGCAAAGTCTCTAGACCAGCGGTTCTCAACCTGTGGGTCGAGACCCCTTTGGGGGTTGAACGACCCTTTCACAGGGGTTGCCTAAGACCATCGGGAAACACATATATAATTACATATTGTTTTTGTGATTAATCACTATGCTTTAATTATGTTCAATTTGTAACAATGAAAATACATCCTGCATATCAGATATTTACATTACGATTCATAACAGTAGCAAAATTACAGTTATGAAGTAGCCACAAAAATAATTTTATGGTTGGGGGTCACCACAACATGAAGAACTGTATTTAAGGGTCGAGGCATTCAGAAGGTTGAGAACCACTGCTCTAGACACTTTTGGTTGTCACAACCGGGTGGGGGGTGCTGTTGGCACAGGACAGTTCCTCCACAAGGAACCACCTGACCCCGAACGTCACTAGTGGCGAGGGGGAGAGGCCCTGCCTGGGAGGGAGGGTGAGCAGAGCCTGCATGTGTCTCCTCAGGACAGCATGCCCCACCCCTGCTAGCAGAGTGGTCTCCTGGCCTCGTCTCTGAATTTCTTGCTGCTCTTTTTTTTTTTTTTTCTGTGCTTTGATTGGTTGCATGTAGGGTTCTGGGACTGAGGGATCTTTTCTAGGGAATCATGGGGATTCTGAGAGGGTCTTCCTCCTTCTCAAAGCTCGGAAGCCCTTCAAACCTAAGACAGTGCCGAGCAAGCGCCCTGCCAGGCATGGGGCATTTTTGCCTGTTATCTTAAAAAAAAAAAAGCAATGGAAAAATCATTAAACAACAGACCCTTATTGTTTCTGAGAGATAAGACCTACCCGTTTTCCCCACCTTTCAGGCCAGCTCTTCCTGAGTAGCGAGCAGGCCACTTCCGCCACCAGGCCCATGGGGGCCTCTGAATGTACCAGTCCACGAAGCCCACTTCCCAGACCCAGCAACCAGGGCAGGGCTCTGCCACCCAAGGAGACTTCATAAGTGGTACAGACGAATGAGCTGAATCCTACTCTGGCAGGTGGAGTTCGCAGGATCTGGGTTATAAGCTACCTTATGTCACTGATAGTCGATGACATTGTGCCTAACGTACATGAAATGTAATTGCAGGCCTGTGGCTAACGCCTACCTGTGTTTAGGGTGTGTTGAGTTTATTATGTGGCTGCAGTTTGCTTGGCACCTTCTAGACCTAACGACACGCATCGTGTGGCCAACTGGGTCACCGTTTCTGTTGCCTGGGACGGGGCGGCAGACAATGGCCAAGATGGCGGTGCGGAGCTCTGGTCTGCACTGGGGAGCTGGCCAGAGAGGAGGATCAGCTGGGCCTCGGCTGCCCCTTTGTGCGTCAAGCCCAACTTTTGAATTTGGACTTGGGATCAACACAGCTAATGAGCACGGACGGGGAGGCAGGCCCGCGGGTCTGCAGGCCAGGCCCTGCTGCTGCGCCAGGGGGAATTCAGCGGGGAGCGGTGCTGGCTTCGAACACAAAGGCCACTGCTCCACGAAGTAGTAATCCTCAGGGGATTGCCAGCGCGAGAGATAGGGCCAAATGAGAGGCCCCGGCCCTGAGGACCGGCCAGATTTCTCTCACTTATTTATGGTGTTGTGGTTTATAAAGTGGGCCCGGCGCACAGATCTCCGGGCATAGTTTCAAAAGCATGCATTTCTTTTAAATTAAACAACGTGCGCACACACACACACACACACACACACACACACACACACTCACACACACACACACACACACACACAGTCTGTTCAAGCCGTGCTGCTGCCCAGGAGTGTTCCTAGCCACGTGGGACAGTAACTGAGGATGATGGTCATGCAGCCACCGTCTAATATTAGATTTTGTAACTCAGAGATTCATTAATATAATTACTCAGATGCCAGCCTGGCTTGGCAAGGCCTCTTGAATTGTGTTCCCCTCCAACAAAGAGCTCGGGCTGCGGGGATGCCCTGGTGAGCGGAGCCCACTCCCTGGTTTTACGAACAGAGAGCAGAGGCGTGTGGGGGCTTCCTCGGTGCACACCCCTAAGTGGCATTTCCAGGGTGGCGAGCCCTGCCTTTATGTGTCTCGTCTGGAGACTGGCCCCTCTGGAGAGTCTGCCGCAGGAGTGGGCCGTCAGCGGGGTGAAGCCCGGCTCGAACGAAAGGCGGTGAAAGGTGGTCGCGGGCCTTGGCTGGGAGCTGGGTGACCTTGCTCCCCTGTGACACTTGGTATTTGCTTTTGTAGATTTCTCTCACTCGGCTGAAATCTTGGAGCTGGGACTGTCTCTTACCTGCCTTTGCACCTGTCTCTCACCCGCGTGTGGTTTTATACCAGCCCATAAGCCCATTCTGAATAGGGAGCTATCTTCAGATGGGGAGCGGCGGAGGGCCCATCCTTGAGAGGATGCAAAGGCACGAAACGTCCTGATCAGAAATGGGGCTAAGGAAAAAAAGGGGGTGCAGCAAGGGAGAGTGGCTGGTGTGCTTTCTGAGTGGGGATCGCACAGGGAAAATCCTGATAGGTGAGGAGTGGTGGAAGCTTCTGGAAGGCTGGGAGGGATGTGGCATGCAAGTGAGAAGCTACGGGTTAATGGTTTGAAAGGGACTTGGTTTTGCAAAAATATTTTTTTTCCCTTTCTGAGAATGAGGTGTCAGGAAAATGGGGAAAGAGCAGCCCTCTTCCTGGTCCCCCTTCCCCCCTCTACTCCCTGGCCCCTTGTTAAAGGAACCATTGCTGGGTGGGCCACAGGCCACGCCTCAACCCGCTCTGCCCACCTCCAGACCTTTCCTGTCTTTTTGGTTGGGCCTGCGAGACAGAGGGGTGTCCCCACGTCTGGCCTCGCAGCATACAGGCCCCCAGCCCACGTCCTCCACAGACACGGCCTGTGTCCCCTGAGTTCACCCTTTAAGGGGTCTGCTCCATGTCAGAACCTCTCCTCCGCTAGCCTCACAGATGCCCTGGGCCTGGGTTGGCAGGGAGCAGCCCGGGATCGGGATTGCCTTTTGCTCTGAGCCTCCCCTTTTGCCAGAAGCCCGGGCCTCGGGTGACTCCTGCGGACGGAGGAAGATGTGCGGCTGGCTCTTCTTGCCCTGGCTCTCCTGGGGACCCCTCTGGCCCGCGCCTCCCACGGCGAAGATGGCTGCCGTCCCCCAGCTGGTACATGTACTCCCAGCTCTGGCGGCTGGATTTGGTTCTTAGCAATGAATTATTAAAGGAACGCGAACAGTGCGTTTCTCACACACTGGCAGCACACAGCCACGGCTCCGCACCGACCCCAAAGTCTGTTCTGCTGTGGGTCTTACTAGTTTTTGAGTGAATTCCCGGCACGCCCTCTCCAGCTTAAGGCACTCCGGCCAGCCACTGCCTCTCTGCTCCTCAGCCTCTTTCCTCAGGCCCCGCGTGCCTGTCCTGGACTTTCTTGGAAAGCTGTTTTCTCCTCCCAAGGCCCCTTGTCCAGTCGAGGGACAGCCCGGTGCCCAGTCCCGGGAGTGTGGCCTGTGGGAGTGTGACGTGCCCCGGCGTGACAGTGGTTGGGGGTGTCACCCTCCTTCCTGCTCTGTGGCATTTGGCCTGGAGTCCCCTTGAGCCTGCAGGTTCTGGAGGCTGGAATCTGACTGGCTCACGGGAATGCGGCTGGATCCTCAGCTGTGGTTTTGCCATCGCTTTATTATGTGCTTCTGCAATTGGGGAATCTTTTTGCAGTCTCTCCTCCATCCCTTGTTTTTAAAAAAGCTATTTTTTTTTTCTGATTATAAGATGAGTGCATATTTATATCATCATAAAATGCCAAATAAGCACAAAACCTAGAGGGATACATAATCTTATCAAAATTCTACCACTTAAAGAGCCACTATTAACCTTTTGTTGCATTTTTATACCTATTCATGTACATACTTATTTTTCTTTTTTAAAAAAAATGTATTTTATTGATTTTTTTACAGAGAGGAAGGGAGAGGGATAGAGAGTTAGAAACATCGATGAGAGAGAAACATCGATCAGCTGCCTCCTGCACACCTCCTACTGGGGACGTGCCCGCAATCAAGGTACACACCCTTGACCGGAATCAAACCTGGGACCCTTCAGTCCGCAGGCCGATGCTCTATCCACTGAGCCAAACTGGTTAGGGCTTATTTTTCTTATTTGGAGTTTATGATAAAAACACTTTGGGGTGCTACTTTTCAAAGGGAACACTATTGTGTACTCGGCCATGTCACAATTTTTCAAAACTAATTTGTGGTGGTTTGGCATCTTTTCCTATTAGCTGCATTGGCCCTAATTCTCGAAATTTCTAATAACGTCTATCCCCTTTTTGTTTTGACAATGATAAATTACTCTTTGTTATTAAAGGTAACCCTGCTTATTTAAAAAGCGAACAAACGTGCTTGAGACTTCAGCACGCCAGAGCTGCTGCAGCCCCCCTCTGTGGGGGCCATCAGGTCTGGGGGTTCTGTTTATGAACTTCAGACGCAGGCTTCCCAGCAGCGAATCTCCAGGCCAAGGGTGTAGACTCGTGTGAAGACCCTTCGTGTTTACTGTTAAGTTGCTGTCTGGAAATTTGATTCCTGCAGACGGCACGCCAGGGCCTATCTTGCCACATCCCCAGCTGCACCCTTTCATGCCAGAGCCCCAGAAAGACACTGCCATCATTTGCACTCGTCACACACCTATCGTGTCATATCACATCAGGATGCGCTTCCTAGGAGCCCAGGCTCCACCCATGGAATGGGTGGATGTCGGTTGCATCGGCTCACATGTCCTCTGATGGACACGTGCTCTCGTCCTCTGTAAGAGCTAACCTTGGATTCACCCCACATGCTTGCACCCGTAAACCCCCGGTTTTATGTGGGTCTGAGGTTCCCCCCTCTCAGGTCTCTCTCTGTAAGCACTGCTATAAGGGAAGGGGTCCCCGAGGACCCAGGAGCTGGCGGGGGAGCCCGGGGAATTCCTGGCAGTGAGCCGGTGCTGGCCATGGTGTCCTAATGGCAGTCCCCCCTAGCGCCACCCCGAGGGGCAGGCCTACGGTGGCCGCCAGCATGTGTCCAGAGAGCTCCTGAGGAAGCAGCTGACCCCTGAGGTCTGTCTGCCGCCAGGACAGTAGGCCTGCTTGGTGAGGTGTGCGTCCTCCTATGACTGAAGGGGAGACTAACGGAGGGCAAAGGCCTCCCTCCCGCCCGCCCTCCCTCTAGGCGCCTGTGTGAGTGAGTGTGCCCTCTCGGCTCCCTCCCCTGGCTCCTGCTGTGTAACCCTCACATCCCACAGGCACACGTGCCCTCCTTCACCTTAAACACGGGCCTTCCCTCACGTTCTACATCTTTCTGGCCCGTGAAGGCTGCAGCGTCTCAGGTCTCCGATGTCCCTTGTCCCTCACCCCATCTACTTGATGCTCCATCTTCCCAGAACTTAACTGTCCTCAGGCCTTGCGAGGTGGGAGCCGGTCCCTGACTCCTGACCCCTGAGGCCCAGCAGGGAGGGGGTTCTGCGGGTCAGGAGAGACAACAGAAGCTTCCTCCCTCCTTTTCTGTGGCAGCAGCGCCAGGCATCTTGCTCCTAGAGGGCCTGCCATGGGTGGGACAAGGGTGTTTATGAAGCTTGGTCTATTCTCTTCCTCTGTGGGTGTTCAACACGTGATACCCTGTGGGTATCTGTGTGTGTGTCTGTGTGTGTGTGTGTGTGTGTTGGTTGGGTGCGTGTGTAAATGTCAGTGCGAACCACACTGAGGATGTTAGAGGAAGCTTTGAGGCTGGCGACGGATGGTCAAACTCCCGTTGCTCCCACGAGGACAAGCCAGCCCAGGGAGAGTGCAGTTGCCTGCCCTCGGTCACCCAGTGAGTACTCAGGTCACCCAGGGACACAGCCACGGACTCCAGGCCCTGGGCCCCTCGGGCCTCGAGTGATGGAGCGAGTGTCTGTGCCGGCTGTGTACGCGCTCGCTGTGGAGTGTCAGGCCCTTCCCGCCCGCTCAGCCGCTGATCTGGGGCTCTTTGTGAACCTGCCTCGCTATTAATCTACCTGTTAGTAAAAGAGATTACAATTGCCATAATTACAGGGCGCTGCGGCTCCACCGGCAGGAGCAGGGTTGAGTGAGAGGCAAGGGGTGGGGGAGTCCAGCCCCACAGGAAGCTGCTATTAAAAGCCCCGTGTTTTGATATAGTGCAGGGACAGCGGCCCTTCCCTGGGTGCTGGGCAGGCCCTGAAGGGGGGCTGGATTCCACCCAGGCTCGGGCATGACACAGGAGGTCAACAGGGCTGAGGACAGGGCGGGCAGGGGAGCCCCGGGCCCCCTGACTCGCAGGCCCCAGGCTGGTGCTGCAGGGACAGGCCTTCCCAGGCTCAGAATGGCGGAGACAGGGTGGCCCTTGTCACAGTGGGGCAATGACTATCCTCTGAGGGGGCTCTGCAGCCGCCAGCCCCCACTGATTCGTGTGGACAAACGGAAGCGCCTGGCCTGTGCCGTCACCAGCCCAGAGCTGTGGGCAACGTACTCCCAGGAGGAGGAGACACGGGTCATCTTGTAGCACAGGGGCTCTCAGTGAGGGCGATTCTGGTGGTGTTCGGAGACATTTTTGGTTGTCACTACGGGGTGTGTGTGTGTGTGTGTGTTCACTATTGGCATCTAGTGCTGAGGCCAGGGATGCCGCTGTCCCCCAACAAAAGGGACGGCCCCCCACAGCAGAGGATGATCCTGCCCTCATGTCAGGGTGTCTCCGTGGGGAAGGGAAGGAGTGGGAAGGGCAGGGCAGGCCCCAGGAGGGCTCGCTGACTCCCTGGTGCTGTGTCTCGAGATCTCAGTGCAGGGTGCCCAGCAGAGAGCACTGTCGCTGGGCTGGCAGGACAGGCACCCCAGGCCGACAGCCCCAGCGCGTTGACCTCGTGGTTGGTGTCAGTGGCTCAGTCCACTCCCCTCGCTTTCCTGGCAGACCCTGCACTTACTTGCCCTTGCTCCCCACCCGCCTGTATCCTTGTTGCCCGCCTTGGCATCTGGGCGTTAAGGGTGCAGACCCTCTGCCCCAGCTCCAGCCTCATCAGCCCCTTTGGGTGGGAGGAGTCACGGGGAGGGGTGCATGGCTGAGAAGGGCTTTCACCCTCCCACTCCCATCTGCAAAGGCGCCGGCTACACCGTGGCTTCTCCAGAAAACACGTCTAGTCCGGCCTCCCCTCTGAGGCATGGAGCTGAGCCGGATGGAGGCCTCACGGGTAACCCTCAGCGCCTGCTTCTCTGGATGGGCACAGGAGCCTGTCCCCACCATCCACGCCTGAACACAAAAGGGGCGCTGCTGTGGGCCGGCACTGAGGCCCTTTCCCACTTCTCTTTCCCATTTTGGCCCCATCCTAGGTGCCCCTTGGGAGAGAGGACCGGATGGCTGACTCGGGCTGGGCCAGGGGTGCAGGCACTCGGTCCTGTATCTTAGGGCGTGTGCGCTGTTTGTGTGCAGGCTGTGCATGGGGTGGCTTCTGATACCCTCCCAGCCCTTCGGCCACTGCGTCTGCTTTCTGAAAAGTACAGTGATTTTCAGCTGTTGTGAATTCTGGGTTTCACACCGAGTCCCTAATAGTGGAGTCGCTTTGCTCCCCCCCCCCCTCCTTTTTCTTCTGCCTTGACAGCTTCAACCTTATAATTTTACCTTCTCCAGCCTCCCATGTGCTCCTTTTCTTCCGTCTCTCCTTCCTGAGATTTTTGCTGCTCATCGCAGGGAACCCCCTTTAAGGAGAGAGCGCTCCTGACAAGAGGGGAGGGGCCTCCTGTCAAACACTGGAGTTGATGTTTTGTTTGGGAAAACGTCTGTAAATAGGCTGCGAGGCGGTGATTCTTCATGGATCCCTGTGCACGAGGGCGTCTTCTTGTGTCTGTGCACATCTCCGCGCGGGAATGTCAGGAGGAGAGAGAAAGGGAAGAGGGGAAGGAGGGAGGAGAGAGGCGAGGGATGGCTTCTGGGACAGTGTCTTGGCCTAAGTCACAGGCCCCGATCAGGACAGGGCCCAAGGCCCAGGCTCTTTAAGGGCCAAGGTGAACATCAGAAGAGAAGCCACCGTGGTCACAGTGGCTCAGGGTTGGCCGTTCAGAAGGCTGGAAAGGGACGGTGGGCCTGTCCTCCCCGCTGAGGCCCTGAGAGGTGGGTGTGGAGCCAAGGATTCCTCCCACCCAGCATGGGCCGATCGGCCTAGATTCCCAGGAGCAACGTCGCTTCTTCCAGCCACGAATAGGAGCCCGTTTCTCCCTGGACGCCAGGCTGTCTCCTAAGTAGCACCGTCTGCAAAGGCACTCCCTGCTCCTTTCTTATTTTTAAAGTAAGACTTGTTGCCTGGGATTGGCCCCCTTTTAAGTGTCAGGTGGCTCACCTATTCCAGGATTTGACTTACAGCAAACTCACTAAAAACCCTGGGGTGCTGGACTTCATAAACGGGGCCACGGCCGTTTTCCCACCATCCGCCTTCCGGGACCGCGGAATGCTCTGCCTCTCAGCCTCTCTCTCCTCAGCCAACACCCTCCCTGAATCCATTTTGAGTTGCTCTTCCCCGGCCCCGTTAGAAAATGTCGGCTCCGACTGCACCATGCTCGCGAACAAAGGTGCAGAACAATTTTGGCTGCTTCGTCCAGGAAATAAATTCCTCTCCGGTGCCAGAAACCACTGAGTGGTGCCATGTGTTGAGCTCTGGGGCCCAGCACCATGGGCAGGGCTGCTGCTCGGGGAAGGGTAGGCTCAGGAGGCTCTGAGGATGAGACGCTCGCTTTCCACACATCCCACCGTCCCGGGTCAGGGACCCAAGAACTTGCCCCTTGGCCTGCTCTCCCAGGCCTGGCTTCCCATCTGCAGTTGCCCGTGGTTTGGTTGGTCTCCGGACCCACGGCAGACAGGCCGCTCTCTCTGTCCCTGGGTGCCCACACCTTTCTTCCCATGTGCCTTGCCCGGGAGCTCTTGCTCTGTCTTCTTTCCGGGCTCTCACCTGCAGTCTGTCAGCGTCACCGAGCCATCACGTCAGCTCCGACAGTCTAATCCTCAGGTTATGCGCGGAGGCCTCGGTAGACAGAAGTATCTCGCCGGAGGCCATGCACTGGGTGGGTACTGCCGTCCGGGGGCCTGTCCCCTCTGTGCACATCTGCCCCTCCTGCTGATGCCCTGGCTTATCTCAGGTCGGGTTTCGCCAAACTCTTCTCTCTAGCTGGCTTCCAGGCCGACATCTGGCTCACCCCCCACCCTGTGTCCTAGCTAGCTTCCAGGCCGACATCTGGCTCACCCCCCCACCCTGTGTCCGTAAGTGAGCTCACCACACCCCAGCTCCCCTCCTTTTTCTCCGTTCTCCGACTTGTCTCAGTTGGGGATGGTACCGCCTACCCAAGCTCATGGCCCTCACAGCCCAACTAACGCGGCCCTGTGGTGGCTCCGAAGCATCCCTGCCTCTTCGCCGTCACTCATTCTCTGAGTCCAGCTTTTTCTCCTCTCTTCCGGATTTGTTTTCGATTGGAATATAATTCACATAATAAAATCCGCTATTTTAAATCGTATGATTCAGTGGCATGTCGTGAATTCACGATGCTGTGCAACCATTACCACTGTTTAATTCCAGAACAGTTATACCCTCCCCCCCCAAAAAAAAACCCAACAACAACCCATACCTATTAGCAATTCCTCCTTCCTCCCAGCTCCTGGCAACCACTAATCTGCTTTCTGTCTCTGGGTTTACAGGTTCTGGACATTTCATATCAAGGGAGTCATACACCATGTGTCTTTTGTATCTGGCTCATTCTCTGAGATTAATGCTTTCAGGGTTCATCCACGTTGTAGCACATATCAGAGCTTCCTTCCTCTTTATGGCTGAGTAATATGCCACTGTATGGATGGACCACATTTCGTTCATCATCCTTCGTTGATGGACATTTGGGTTGTTTCCACTTTTTGGCAATTGTGAACAGCACTGTTGTGAACACGTATGTATGCAGACATACGACTGTGACTCTTGAGTATATGCTTAGAAGGGGAATTGTCCTTGTCTGAAGCTTTGTCACCCTTTTCACACGGGCAGCTGGTCCCACCCTCTCCCAGAGGTGCTGTGTGCTCAGGCAGGCACCCAGGCCTCTGACGGTCAGGCCTCTGCTGACCATCCAGCATCACCTCCCATTGCGCCCTCAGTACCATGTATTCTCGAGCGCGGAGCTCTCCGCAGGCCCTGCGTGTGCCGTGCTGTTCTGTGACTCCGGGCTTCTGCTCACATTTCTCTCCAGCCTGCCTTTCTCTTTCCCCCTTTGTCCAAACACCTCGTCTTTCTCACCCCAGCCCAGCTGTCACCACCCCGCGTGGTGCAGACTTCTCCCACCTGACTTCTCACCCCTGGAGCCCAGCCCTCCTTTTCTTGGTGGTGGTGGGGCTTGCGTTTTGTCTATTACACACCCAGCTTTCAGCTGCAGGCAGAGTTGCTCGGGGCAGCTTCTCTGGTTCTGTGTTTGCGGCATTTAGCAGGTAAAAGGTGTTTAGCAAACGTGTGGGATTAATGTTGAGGCCCCCTGTTCGCTTTTCCCGAGTGCCGCAGATCTGTGTGTACCCACTCTGGTGCCTGTGCAGACCTACAAGTGAACATACGTGCACAGTGTGCCTCCATCACCCTCTGGGCCCCCGGGTGTCAGTGTCCTCGCATCCGCGCCCTGTGGCTCCCCAGGAGCAATTGAAGGAGGTGTATGTTACGGGACTCCAGGAGTTCCAGGGGCGATTCTGAGAGAATTCAGCCCCCTTTAACCCAAATAGGTGAACAGCAGGTCCTATGTGACCTAGTTTCTTACTGTTCTTCTTTGCTCCTCCAGCTACAGAGGGTGGTTCTTTCCTCCCATCCGAACCAGCCCCTCTGGAGGTAGCCCCCAGAGCAGCCTCCAGGGCCCAGGGGTGTTGGCCTGGAGCACCTCATGCACCTCCCAGACCTTCCTGCGGCCAGGGTGGGGGTGAGCAGAGGAGCTGGGGAGCCGCTGCCCCGGGCTTGGGTGGGTGCTGTGCCTCAGATCCCTTTGCAGAAGGTGGGGCTGTTGGGACAATGCCCGACACCCCCACACACCCCACACCAGCCCCACTCAGGCTCTACATGAATCACCCAGCACAGGCTCTGCCAGGTGGCCCAGGGCAAGCAGGCAGCTCAGCTGGGTGCAGTGCCACCCCAGCCACCCCACCGCAGGCCCAGGGAGGAGCAGGGGTGTGCCCACTCAGGGTAAGGGGGATGGAGAGAGGCAGGGAGGGGATGTCATCTGCACCGGTCAGTGGTCCGGTGCGGCCATCCTTCATCTCTCGTCTTCTCCTCCAACTGGATCCTCTCTGCATCGAATCTCTCCCACAGCCATTTTCTCCAAGCCCCCAGCGGGCAGGTTCTCCGGGCGAGCTGGAGGCACAGTGGCCCGCCCCCCTTCTGGCGACAGCCGCCTTCTAAGCGCAGCCAGGCCCTCCTCCTCCTCCCACTTCGCCCTCTCCTCTCCCTGGGCCTCTTCCCCACGTGGCTCATTACAACTCCAGTTGTTCAGGTCTTGACCTCAAGAGCCTTCCCTATTGACCCCTGACCAGCGATACTAATCTGTGTCAACAGGCCCCAGGGGTTAAAGAAACACAACCCGCTGCTGCTGCCTTAGCAGGTGCCTGGAGGGGGCGGGGCGGCTCCGGGAGCTCAGGCAGCCGGAGGAGCTCCCACAGCACAGCCCCCTCCCCACCGCGGCAGCCCTCCCACCCCCTGTCCTCTGGGGATTCTCTTCTTCCGCTGCAGACCCCTTCCCGCCCACTACCCTCCTCTCCGCTACCACGTCCCTTCTGTCTGTCTGTCCTTTGCTTCCCGTTCTGCCTGTAGGATTTAGGACCAAACGCGCTGCCCTGGTCCCCCCTGCCACTCTGCGCACCCTCTCTGCTTCTCTCTCCTCCCTCCTTTACAGTCCCAGTCAGGATCCTCCCCCTGAGCCAGAGGTTCTCACGCCAGAGCCTGCATTAGAGTCCCCTGGAGGGCTTGTTACAACAAAGATCCCTGGGCCGCCCCACGGGGTATCTGCATTTCCAAGTAGCTCCCAGGTGCTGCTGGGGAGGCACCGTGTTGGCTACCTGGGCGGAGAGCTCAGATGGGAGCCCTCCTGGTGGGGCATGAAACCCCCTGAGCGCTGCATTCGCTAGCACAGGGGTGGGTCACCTGAGGGCAGCCTGGTGACGATTCAGGGGCTGCCAGGTGGGGACATGCAAGGCAGGATCCTGCCTCACACTTGGGCCGTGTCAGGGTGAGGGGGACGCCCTCCGGACTTAGGCAAGATGATCTGGGTCCTCTAGAGAAAAGGCCATGTGTCACATGTGACCCTTTCTTGGGACGAACCCAGAATTCTGCTTATAACAAACAAACCCTTAATCCTATCCATTGAGCAACCAGAACTGGAGGCCATCTCAGCCCAGCCAGGCTGCTCTGTGCTCCTGGGGGCAGTCCCTGCCCCATTTACACACACACACACACACACACACACACACACACACTCACACACACACCCCAGAGGAGGGAGAATGCTGGGCACAGAGACATTGATCACTGTGCCTGCCCTGCTTGGTCCTTAGGAGTCCCATGTTGCCCTCATCCTGTTTACAGGGAAATGGAAACCGCCTCTGGTTGTGCACCCTAAGACATGAGGGCCCATCCTCCGTCTGTGGGGGCCACAGCCACAGGGGTACAGTGTCTGGCATGGGGTAGCCCTCAGAAGGTGCTGAGCAGAATGCTAAGTGGAACTGGTGTTCTTGAGTGGGCTTGCCATCATTTTATGGGAGGGGGTCTTTCTTATGGACTTTAGGGACTATGGAGACACTAGTAGGCCCAGGAAACCCAGTTGGGGGTTAGGCTGGCTGGCGGGGCACCCCAGGGTGCTCTCCACCTTCCCGCCTATTCTTCTTCTCTTCTGACTTTCTGCTCGGTCCCCCATCCCCCAGGCCCCTCCTTTCCTTCTTTCTCTTGGCTGTGGCTCCCTGGCAAGGCTGGGGAGCAAGAGACAAACTCTTCAAAAAACGTGTGTTTTTTTAAGTTTCCCAAACTTTTCCAGATGCCAAGAAGGGGCCAGAGAAACCCTGCAACTGCAGAGCGGGGAGGAGAAGGGACCGAGTTCCAAGCCTTTCCCTCCTCCGCCTTGGTGGAAAGGAGGGACATCTCGGGGAGCAGGGTCAGAGAGCCCCTTCACCGTCCCCAAGCTCCCATCATCACTCTGAAAACCCCCAGCAAGTGTGGGGAGGCAGAGCCAGAGGAGAATGTCAGGGGGGCCCCTAGGAACTGCAGCATCGCATTATAAGGGAAGTGACTTTTGGGGTTCAGAAAGGTGGAACTGGGAGAGAGTAACCCCCTCCAAGCCCAGGGAGGTCAGGAGTGAGAAGCGGGGGGGAACCTAGCCCCAAGGGCTCCCTCCCCTGAAGTCTGGGGCCTGATACAAGAACCCTCTGGGGGCCAGGGGAGGGGGGAAAGAGAGGGGGGACCGTGTGTGGGGACAGCACAGGCACTGCTGCCATCCTCCAGTCCCACCCCAAAGGGTACTGCCCCCACCTCTGCCGTTCTGTCCATCCACTCCCTGGACACCTCCTAAAACAAAGGCCTCTTTGTGGTCCTGGCCCGCTGGCTCGCTGCCAGCTACATTCTTTGCGTGTTTCCTGAGCGCAATGGGGGCTCAGGCTCCGTGGTCAGCTCCTCCCCCACCAGCCGACTCCGGGGGCTCAGAGCTGTCCCTGCTTTGCTGCCCTGCCCAGGGTCCTCCCACAGCTCCCATCCCTCCTGTGGGTGGATCTGGGCCAAGAAGGGAAAGCCCTAGGAGCTCAGCCCCTGGGGCGGCGGAGCCATCAAGGGCGAGTGGAGTCCATCCATCAGGGCTCTGGCTGATCTGGTCTGTCCCGCGAAGCCTTGATGTTCTCATCCATAAAAATGGGGGAAGTCACAGCCACCCTATGGGGCTGTCGGGCAGATTAAAAGTCTCGCAACACCCAGCTCCTGCCTGCCACACCGCGGAGGCACTGTGTAACTCTCGCTCCCCCTTCCGCACTGCTTCCTGGGGGGCTGGTGGTAGCCTGGATGGACTGCTGAGGAGCTCAGAGGGTCTCAAGAGCTTTGGGTGGGACATTTTCCTCAAGTCCCGTGGGGACCCAGAGCCTCAGGTCTACTAGCACCCCAGGGAGTCCCTCCCCGCCTAAGGGATGGAGCTAGGTTCTTAGCAAGTGGCCTGCCAATCCCAGATCTGATCCTGCTCCCCATGCCCCCCCGCCCCCCGCCCCTCCTGGCTCCCACCTTGATCCGTAACCACAGGGATGGGCCCTCTTTGGGTCAGGCGTGGGGAAGGGGGGTTGGGTCTCTGAGAATAAGGGGACCTGCGGAGGGTGAGGCCCGGGAGCCCCAGCGCGTAGAACACTGTGGAAAGTGTGCTGATGGGTCCTGTCGCCTCCAGTCACCAACCACTCACGGTCACACAGGGTCCTGATGAAGCCCTAGATCGCTGCTCTGGGGCTGACCGCCCTCCCCCTCTCTCGTTAAAAAAATGTTCATAATTTGGAAAGAAAAGGAGCTTTTTACAAGCTGGCCGCTCTAGGGAACTTTCTGCCGGTCTTTCTGGCCTCGTGATGGGTGGGGCCCACTTTTCCCTTCCCTCTCCTGCTCTCCTAATAACCCCCCTCCCAGCCCTGCCAAACACACTCGCACACCCTTTACGGGACCTCCAGCCGCCGTCACCCCAAAAAGCAGAAGGAAGGCCGAGGCCCTGCCTGTGCCTCGGGGCCCCAGCCAAGCCCCCTGCCCCTGCAGCCGCCATCACTGGGCTGGAGTCCTCAGATGGCAGCGCTCCCCCAACTCCGTGCCTGGACCCAGGCTGCGCAGCCTGCCTACCCTCCCCCGAGGGCTTGCCCTGCTCTCCTGCTGAGCGAGGGTCCCCCGAGTCCTCTGGAGTGTGGGGGGGGGGGCGCCAGGGAGGGAGCGGGAGGTGCTGAGCTCACCGCC
>NW_005370658.1:405279-410046 GCF_000412655.1 Myotis brandtii
CTCGGGGCTTTCTCCTGGGGGTGTCGTGCTCCGCGGGGCCCTGGGTTCCCCGAGCTCCCTTGTGGATCCTGGGGTCTGGGATTCTCTCTCCCCGTGACAGGCAGGGCGGGTGCAGGAACCTGAGGTGGGCGGCCAGGAGCCGGGCGAGGAGCCCTGACCTTGCCCCGAGTTTCCCAGCTGCGGGCTTGTGCACCCACCAGCACCTCTGCTGCACCCAGCCCCACTTCAGTGACCCCACTGTCGCCCCTCCAACTCGCGCACGTGTGGTTCCCTGTGCGTGTGAGTGGTCTGTGGGGAGGCCTGTGGGGTGCGGTTTCACAGGAGGGGAGTGAGGGCTGAGAACCAACGGGCAGGCAGGCAGGCCTGGGGTCCTAATGAGAAAATTGCTTCCAGCCAGGAAGCCGGGCTCGGAGCTGAAATTGCATCCAGCCCCAGCCAACTCTGCGGCTGCAGGCCCCGCCCCGCCCTTCGGAAGGAGGTTGGGAAGCGGAGGGAGGAGCAGGGCTTGCACACGACTCAGCTCCCCCCACCTCCACCCCAACACCTTGGAGAGACTCCTAGACTCTCGGGGAGGAGGGGACTCCAGTCAGTGCCAAGGCCAGGCTTGGCTCCGGACCCCACTGCTGGATCCTGGGGTGGCAGAGGCAGCAGAGAGGGGATGGAGCGAACTCCCTCTTCTCCCTTCCGCTCACTTCAGCCGCATTTGGCTCATTTAGAGTCTTACTGAGAAGGGGCATGAGGAGCACTTTGTTTCCACACAGATCCCAGTCTGTCTGTCTGTATGTCTGTCTGTCTGCGTGGAGTCACTTGAAATTCAGCCTCTTCCCCCCACCCCCCAGACTTAGGGTCCAGCCCCTCCCCCCTGCCCCTCCACTCAGGAGAGCGCCTCACTCACACCCCAGGCCAGGGCAGGCGGTGAAAGGCCCACTAGCTTTCTTTTCTTCCTGTTCCTCACTCGGGCCTTTGAGCAGAACCACCTATAGAATTTGTGGGGCCCAGTGCAGATTGAAAATGCAGGGCCCCTCATTCAAAAAATGAAAGATTTCCAGACAGGAACAGCAGAAATAACGGCCATGAAGTCAGCCCTGCTTCCAAGAAAAACTGGTACCAACCGCCCAGTCACTCAGTGAGCTCCTGCCCACAGACCCACCAGCCACGGGCCTGCTGGAGTGGACCAGAGGTTCCACCTGCTGGGTACCTGTGAGGGAGACCTAGCTGACTCCTGGGAAAATCTCTCCCTCACCTGGGGCTTTGGTCTCTGCTGCTGCGTTGCTCAGATTCTCCATTGGCCCGTTTTCTGGATTTCTGAGATGGCTGTAGGGAGTAGTGGCAGAGAAAGAATGGGTCACATCTTTAGTGCCTAGAGATTCTCAGGGCAAGGTGGCCCTTGCCACCCTCTGGCAAACCCAGAGGTGGAACCTGCTGTAGGCTGGGCCCAGCAGGCAGAGGGGCAGCCAGCCCGGACCTTCCTGCCCCCACCACCCCTGGGGTGGGGCCCCATCCTGCACTAGCAAGTTGCACCAGCGGGCAATGCAGAGCAGGGAGCAAGCAGGAGTGCTTGGAGAGAGGGAAGACGGCAGGAGGAAGGAAACAACCCCATTCTCATCCCCCAAATTACTGGCTGGGATGGCAGGGGAGGAGGCGGAAAGCCGACATTGTTTACTTAATTAAAAGTAAACAACAATTTGCTGCTGCCAGCCTCCCATTAGCTGTGTGCTGAGCCCTCGGAGCTGGGGACTCCGCTTTAGCTCCCTCCGAGGCTGGCTCCTGTTGCCACCTCCCCACCCCCGGGCTCTCCAGGGCCCTGTGCCCTCTCCCCGCTCTGCCCTACCCAGGCTGATCTGGGGAGCTGAGCTCACAGCAGTAGTGTCTGAGTCCTGTGTGTCAGGATAAGAATGTCAAGAAACTGTTATTTGTCAGAGAACCCTGGGGCGAGAGACCCCTGCGTGTGCAGAGTTAGGCCTGGTTGTGATGCAGCGGGCAGAGCAGGGGGTGCTACCCTGCTTGCTTAGTGGGATGGTGGACTCCTTGGGGAAGGCCGCCTTCCTCCCAATTGAGGCCCCAGTCCACACTACCTGGAGGCCTGGGCCTCTTCTCCCCACCTCCCACTTTTTTCCTTTTCCCTTTTAGCAGCTTATAAACATCCTTCTCCCATCTTTTGGCTCTTTTCCCAGAAAGGGGCTGTTCAGGGCTCCTGGAGGCCAGGAGAGAGGCGAGCTCCTTGGGCCTGAGAGGAGAAGGGCTGCTGGGGCTGGGTTCCCCCACCCCTGCCAGGACGACAGTCACAGGTGACTCCCTTCCGGCCTGGACTGGGGCTGAGCTGTCCCCAGCGCCTGCTTCCCTGAAACCCCCACGCAGGAGCCAGGAGCGGTGGTCTCCTGGGCCCTGTCCCCAGGAGAGTCCCCACCTCTCCCGTGGTCTCTGCCCCAGCGATGGAGAGCTCGGGCTTCTGTCTGGACCCAGGCGCGACCTCGGGCTCCTGACTTCAGGTGCTCTGAGCTTCCTCCCCTGTCTAAGGCGGCTTTATGAAACCATCGCCAAACGGGGGTTGCTCTAAGTCTCCTCTGGCCAGATGAGTCAGGTGGGGAGAATATCTCAGAAAAAAAGACCCAGATGTGAGCCACTTGGGAAGCCAAGCACACTGGGATACCACTTAAGCCCCACACAGGAGAGGTGGGGTGAGGCATTGGTGATAAATGCACAAGCGGTTCCATCTGGTGCCTCAGAGCAGAGGGTGCCACCAGAACTGATTCTGCCCCCAGGGGACAGTTGGCAATGATGAGAGGAGACTGAGGGGGGCATGATGCTCCTGGCATCTATCTAGTGGGTGGAGGCCAGAGATGCTCAAACCCTACCGTGCACAGGGCAGCCCTGCCGCCGAGGATGGTCGGGGCTGGGGGTTGAGAACCCTGGTCTGGAGTTTGGCTTTCCCAGAATATTTGGGTCCCTACTCTCCTAAGTCTTCCTGCCCCACCTTTGTCATCCTTCCAGCATTTGCATCTTCTCATCTTCCTCCCCCACCATCAGCATTCACACATCCACATGTGTGCACGCATACACACATGCTCCCAGCTCCCAGGATCCACAGACAGCAGGGTTTTCACATGCACTCTCACACAGGAAAATCTGGGAAGTCTGTCTTGCCTTAATTCAATAAAAGGCCTGGGGTTTGGCAGGACATTGTGTATCTGAGCTGCAGCTTCTTGCAGGATAGTTCAGGCTCCCTGGGATCCCAGCTGCTGCTGCTCCTCTCCCTTTTCCCCTTCCCCCATTTCCTAGGCCAGGGAGGGCCAGGTTGGCAACACCCCACTCCACCTCCCCCTTTCTCTAAACACCTTGCTTTCCATTCCTGCTGATAGGAGGCTGGGTCTCCTAAGGAGCAGGTAACCACCCAGCATGAGGCCAGTGAACTGTCTGGAGCAGAGGGTCCCGGTCAATCCCCCATTCCAGGTTTTCTGCTGCCCTTGCATAGGGTGGGAGGGAGTGGGAAGGAGTTGGAAATGGGGTGCACTTGACCCAGCGTAAAGCCACCGAGCTCTGCCTGAAAGGTTGGAGTGCTCTGGGGAGCCTGCATCCCTGCAGAAGCGGCTAGAAGCCCTAGTGGATAGGGTGGAGGTGCCAGCAGAAGGCAGACAAGACAGTGCTTGGGGGACTGCCATCCCTCAGGTCCCTTCCCCCACCTGAGCCAGTGGAGGGGCATGGGGGCGGGGTGTGCTGCAGAGCAAAGGGGATGCGTTTCAGTATCTCTCCCCTCCCACCTCTGCTCACCCCCTCTTTGGTCTCGGCTTTGATAGACTCTGGGGGTGGACTTCTCAGCCCCCCTTTATCACCCCACTCTGGTCCCTCCTCAGGGAGCCAAGAGGTGATATCAGGCCCTACCTCTCATCTGAGAGTGACCCCAACACCAGAGCCCCGCCCTCACTTTGAGGGAGCCCTGTAAAGCCTCCCCTAGCCCAGAGCCTGAGGGCATTGGGGAGGGCCATCTGGAATGAGTATAGGAGACGCCTCAGGGCCTCCCTGTGGGCAAGAGGGGCGTGGCCGGCCACCCTGTGCCTCCTGGGCACCACTTCCTAGCTCTCGTGCCACCCTCTCACCCCCCTTTGTGGGGGGCCTGCTGCGTGCAGAACCTGCCCCTCAAACCCTGCAGCTTAAGAGCAGTCGGGACCAACAGCGAGTGGCCAGCAGCGTGGTGTCCAGGGGGCCTTTTGGAGGAGCCCAGCCCAGCCCCATATATGTGACCCGTGGTGCTTGGGCAAGGCAGTCCTCACCGGCTGCTCTGCAGGCTGGCAGGAGGATTGGGGGGCCAGAGAAGCGGTCAGGCTCAGTCCGGAGTCCAGAGAAGCAATCTGCCCTGGCCAGGGTCAGAGGGGTGTGTGTGGGGGGGGAGGGCAGCCTCACCTCAGCTAACCTCCCCGCTAAACAAAGGGACCTTTCTCCGTGCCCGCCAGGGAGGGTGTGCCTGCCCGGCCGCCGCCGCCACTGCAGAGCGCGCTGGTGTGGTGTTCTTTTTTCCCTTCCTGACTTTTCGCATTTCGCTCCCTCTCTTTGGTTCCTGATCTCTGACTTCTAATCTCCATGTTTCACTCTTTGAGAGGGTAGAGGGGGAAAGGAACTATTCCTCTTCCAGCGTCTATCAAACGCAGGGGCAGGTCCCCCAAAGGTGGGGACTTTGTGGGCGTGTGGGGAACACTCCTGGAGTCCTGCAGCCGCAGGCTCGCCCACACCCAGGGCAGCCCCCGCTCTGGGGGAGGCGGGCGGGGGGCTCAG
>NW_005370658.1:410534-418255 GCF_000412655.1 Myotis brandtii
TGCGGCCCGGGAGCCCCGCCGCCCGGCTGCCCCGGGAAGCCGCCTTTGGTCTTTCAGGGCGTGGTGAGTGGGGAACTTGGCACTCACAACGTGGATATCGCTTCTGTCCCTTCAGCAGCCCGGACTGCCCCAGTCCTGATCCTGGGTAGCTGCCTCCTCCCAAGTGCCAGGCTCCGTATACTGGGCATCCAGGCTTCCGGAAGATGCCCCTGGGCTGCTCCTCAGGATCGCAACAACCCTGAAATACAGGGTCCTGGGAGCTGCCCCGCCTGGTCCCATCATGCCTTCCATATGTATGTCTGGCGCTTTACAGTGTATCACACCGTCGCTTCTCATCCTCTGTAAAAATTCCTGCTCACATCGCTCATCTCGCCCTGCAGCCGGAGGCAAGCTGAGTTGTGCGGCACAGGGAGTGAGAGGAGTCCTGAGACGTGCTGGGTGCCCTATAGCAGCAGGTCTAGGATTTGGACTTCAGGCTCCTGATTCCAGGTGCTGGCTCCTTCCAGCACCCAGAGCTCTTCAGTGTCTTGGGAGGCCACCTGCCCACCCCACCCCCATTCTGCCCAGCCTGGGTTCTCAGAGCTCCGGGTTGGAGCCAAAGGTCCAAATTCCTCATGTCTCTTTTGGACTGTGGCTGCCTGAAAGCCTCCAGGGTGCGGTGTCTTCCCTTCACCGGGAGACGCTGGGTCCTTCCTTGGGTCAGTCCAGCTCTCGGGCATGGGGGGCCCGTGTGCTCAGCCCTGTGCACTGGCCCACTTCCTTGGGTGTGAGTGTTAAGGGTTGGGTCTGCAGGAAAGATGTCCTCTCCTCGGAGGGGAAGGTGCCAGCTACCTGGTGCGTCTGTCCCCTGGGTGGTTAGTGTAGCCACGGTTGAACGAAGGATGTAGAAGCGTCTCTTCAGGGTCTTGTTACCCACTGCCGCTGTGCTTTGAGGTGTGAGGGACACAGTAGTAAAAAACACCGACAGACCGTGACCCCAAAAGGGCTGTGGTCAGACAGGGTGCTCCTGGCCAGACGCCCCAGCCTGGGAAGCCTGGTGGCCAGGTCCTTGGGGCGTCTCCCGCTCTCCCAGCCCTGGCCCAGCCGGAGGCCCTCAGTCTGGGTGGGATTGGAATGGAAGGGCTGCTGGGCTTCCACTTGGACATGGGATGGTGGCGTGCATTTATGGTTGTTACTCTTCTGTGAGTCAGAGTCTCTCTCCCCCGACATGGCAAGTCCCTAGCAGAGGATGCTCCTGTAGGGCCGCCGGCCTGGGAGGCAGAGGCTGGCCTTTAGAGGGCTGAGGATGGTAGAGCACCTGAGGCTGGGAGGCAGGTGGCCTTGGCCTGCTCCTGCTTCCCCGCGGGGTGAATGGATAGAGGTGTGTTCTCTTCCCTCATCCCTGCCATTCGCTGGCCCGCCCAGCCCCCTTTCCGTAGGCCAGAAGGTGCTGAGTGCGGGGCCTTCCCTTGCACAGGCCTGAGAGTGGATTTCCTCTCCGTGGGGACTTGCTTCGAGAACCACCTTCTTTTTCTTAATTAGTTGTTCCTTCTCTGCACCTCCTCCTGGTGCTCTGCTTCCCCAAAACATTGCCAGAGGGTCTCCCCAGCCCCTCGCCCTGCTGAGCACCCTTCAGGCAGATGCTGGCAGCTGGATGCAGCCCGAGCAATGTGCTCACGAAGCCACTCCTGAGTATTTTTAGGAAAGTCTTCCCCCTTTGGGGTGTTGTTTTTTTTTAAAAGGAGTCCTATTCTCCTTTGCTTTCTCTTTCTCTCGGCTTCCTCCCCCTCTCCTCGCCTCTCTTGGAACCCTCCTCTCCTCTGGTTCTTTCTATTGCAGCCTTCTCTCTTTGAACTGCTTTCCTTTGGCTCTGATTTGCTGTCTTGGCCCTTCCCTCTCTCTCTTATAGTTTTAATTTTGTCTTTCTGTCTGTCTCTTGCTCTGGAATTTAATGCCTCCTTCTCTCCTTTCCCCAAACTCCTGCCCATCCCAGACTTGTCACTCAGGTGGTCTCCAGAACTTCTGCCTCCCTTTCTCATCCGGGGTTGGCATTAGCGTGTGAGGCCTCTGCTCCTTTACAAATAATTAGACCAAGGGCAAGTGTATTTAGGGGCTGGGAAGTAATGCCTGGTCCTGGGAGGTAGGGACACTATTAATAGTCCTAAGATCAGCTGGGGGTGGGAGTGGTTGTCTAGCCTGGCCTGGCCTGGGCAGCTCAAAGGGCCAGCAAGGGCAGCACCAAAAATAGAATGAGTGGGGGTGGCGATGGGGGAGCAGCTCTGCAGGCCCCTGGCTGGATGTGGGCACCTGTTCCTCAGGGCCCCCATCTTTGCTTGGCATGTGGGGTGTAGGGGGCATTCTCCAATGTCATTCTCTATCCATCAGATTGGGGAGGGGACAAGCTTCAAGGGGCTTGGAGCCACTTTTCTGGACCCGCCATCACATGACTTCTGGCCCCAGGCCCTCCTGGGAATGCTGGCTCCAACTGCCAGCTGAGTCGTGGCACCAGCAGGCGCTGCCAGGAGAGATGCCCGGCCCTCGGTGGGGCAGCGCCTATGCTCACGGTCCTCAGCTCTCTCTGGCCTCAGGGCTGGGCTAGGAAGAGCAGGGCCTTGGCCCCAACACCTTCAGAATCCAGAGGCACAAGCAATTTCTCCCCTTCCCTGTTGGCCTGGCCCATCTCTGGCCTTCTCGTTCCGGGCCTCTTGTCCCCCCTTTTCAATATGGTGACCATCCTGAGACCATTTACTGCAGCTGCTGCTGGGGTGGAGGGACTCGCCTGTAGACGGTGTCCAGCTCTGCCTTTTACTTGCAGAGCAACCTCTCTGCCCCTCTTGGCTGATGGTAATGGGCCAGGCCCCACGGGAGCCCCTCAGCTCACTGGCCATGGTCTCTGGTGTGAGACACTAAGAACTATACTCTAGGGCAATGATGGCGAACCTTTTGAGCTCGGCGTGTCAGCATTTTGAAAAACCCTAACTTAACTCTGGTGCCGTGTCACATATAGAATTTTGTTGATATTTGCAACCATAGTAAAACAAAGATTTATATTTTTGATATTTATTTTATATATTTAAATGCCATTTAACAAAGAAAAATCAACCAAAAAAAATGAGTTCGTGTGTCACCTCTGACACGCGTGTCATAGGTTCACCATCACTGGTAAAACAAAGATTTATATTTTTGATATTTATTTTATATAATTTAAATGCATTTAACAAAGAAAAATCAACCAAAAAAATGAGTTCGCGTGTCACCTCTGACACGCGTGTCATAGGTTCGCCATCACTGCTCTAGGGTGAGCTTAATGTGTCATGAAGAGTATGAGCTCTGTGTGTGGGGGGGGAGGGCGGAGCTGAGGGTCAGCATTTGAGCTGAGCCCCGGGGAGGTGTGAAGGGAAATGGTGGCCCAGGCGGAAGAACAGCTGGTGTTCATGGAACCCCTACTATGAGCCAGGCCCTGGGCTAAGCACCTTTTACCTGTTTTCTCATTTATTCATCGCCCAGGAACCCCAGGGGGTGTGTGGTCTCTCTATTTCACAGATGAGGAACAGTTCAGAGCTTGGCCAAGTTCACTGGGCCGGTAGGTTGAGTTCACAATGTGAGCTCAAGGGGAACCCCTTGCCACTGTTGCTGGTTGCTCACCTCCATTTCCCCTCACCCTGCTGCTGCTGTGCCCTCATTTCCCCCTCTGTGCTGGGGTGAGGCCAGACTCCCCTACGGTGGGATATCCTCAGTGGTAGAGCACCATTGTGCCCCCCTTGAGTGGGCACAGGGTCCAGACCAAAGACATCTCCCTGGGTAGGACAAGGGCAAACTCAGGGCGGAGGTGGAGAGGGACCCAGGGCTGGGCCCCCTGCTTTCCTCCATCTCCCTCTAGGCCCCTCCCTTTGCCTCCTTCAGTAGTGGCTACTTCACCTTCAGTCCCTCTCTGGCGACTTCCTAGCCTCTGGGCACCTCTAGAACATCCGGATGCTGTTACTTCCAGGCCCTGGGTCTGCTTGTTCACCCCACCGACGACCATGGAGCACCGATGTCTGTGGTGCTGGGGGTCGGCCCTGGGTCTCCTGCAGATCCACCTGCATCTCCCAGTGCTGCTGCGGGTGGGAAGGCTGTTCTCATCTGTTAACACTGGTCTGGGCTCTAGCCAGCTCCTGGGTGCTTTGCTCTGCACGGAGCTGTGTCCCTCCTCTCTTCTTCGCTGGCCACTGTTTCACTTCATGGGGAAAGCCACTGAGTACCCAGTTCCCCCGGCTTCCGTGCCCAAGTCCCATCTCTAGTTCTCCCTGGGGAAGGTCTGAGGAAGGTCTCCCGGCAGGTACAGAGAATGCTGAGCCGCTCACTCCACGGGAGCACCCTGAGGTCCCAGGGTTGCTTGCCCGCGTCCAGCCATCTGAGCCCACTCTGCTGGTCTCCTGGGCACCAGATGGACCCACGGACTTGCCTTCTCCTCCCTTCCCGTAGCTTCACTGCAGGGTGGTAAGCCCTGCAGTAGCCCAGTCCCTCGCTCCCTGGGGACCGCACAGCACCCAGGGAGGTGGGCTGGGTTGAGGTGGAGAAGGAAATGCTATTGGTGTCAGGGACCAAGAGTTGGAATGTCCCATCCAGATGCTGGCCCTGTCCTGCCAGCCCCCTGTGGCCTGACCTTCTGTCCCAACCCTGTCCTACCCTTGAGGACCTTCCTGGAGCCCAGGCCCCAGGGACAGCCAGAGCAGGTCAGGCCACCTGTGTGCTCCCGATGCGACTGGGCCTCTTCCCTGTCACTCATCCCCTCTTCCTCCGCGCAGGTGGCTCAAATCAAAGGCTCAAAACCCCTTTGGATCTGTGAGTGGAGAGGGAATGAGAAAAGGAGGGATGAGGGCGATATGGGGGACATGCCTCCCTACCCTGCCCTTAGCCCCCCTCCTCAGCTTGAGGACTGTGCTCAGGTCAGGCTCCTGTCTCCATGTCGGGGTCTAGGGATGACAGAGGCGGGAGAAACCTCACGGTGGCTCCAGGGCCTGTGCCACGCAAGCTGGCTTGTGGGGGTGGAGCGAGGAGTGGCAGGCAGAAGGGGAAGATCCTAGAAGCCCCCTGGACCTGGCCCAGGTTGAGCCCCACCCCCCCTCTGCCCTCTGGCTGCCCTTCATTCTCAAGGACTTCCTGGTCCCTAGTCTCCTGTTTGCTGAGATGGGGAGAACCCCTCTGTGACCCGTCCTCCTAGCCCCCCATCCGCCCTGCTCCCCTCCTCAGGGTGTCTCAGATTCTGGGACTTAGGTTTCAGGAGGCACAATAGTTATATTCTCCGGCTCTGATTGCTGCGGGCCGGGCCTCTGGCTCCCCTTGAGATTGGGTTTCCAGTGCTCTGGACGCTCCGGAATCACAGAGGAGAGGGGGAGGGGCTGTGCCACGCTGGAGAGGGCCAAGCAGCTCCTGAATGGTATGGGCCCTTCAGAGGACGGCCACCCCAGAACAGAGCACACCCCCACCTGCTTCTTGAACCTCAGGCCTGGGGAGAGCCAGGGGGAGGACAGGTGGACCCCGAGGGCTGTCCTCCCTGGCCCCCCAAAGCCAGCGTTCAGGGCAGAGCCGGAGGGGTTTCCTCTCTGGCCTGGGGCTTAGCCCAGAGCATGCTGCCACAGTGGGGTCACAGCTCTGGGTGCACGGCGCACTCCACCCCTGCAGGACAGCAGGAAGTGGCTGGAGGCATCTCCCTGAGTGTTCGCATGTGCTGGGGTACGCACGGGTGGGTGTGGCTGAGCCAGGTCTGGGTGCCCCTCTCAACCCTGAAAACTCCCTGCATCGTGATGTGCAGGGGGGAGGCCAGCCAGCGAGTTACATGTGCCTTTTGTCAGAGAGTTTGTCTTGGGTGAGAGCTGAGGCAGAGTGTTCCTCGCTGCAGCTTGCAGGAACTCCCTCACCTAGCGGGAGCCATAAATATCTCCCTGCCTGTGACTGGAAAATATATATAAAAACATTGTCAGTCGGAGTTCATGTGCAGCACGGGGCTCTTCCTGGCAGCTGGAGCTTCCCCCTCCAGAACTCTTGGAAACATGCACACGTATGCACACGCACACATGTGCCCACAGGCAGGATCGGGAGAGGAAACAGGGCTGGACAGAGGGGAAGTGAAGGAGAAGGAAGGACAGCGAGGGGGCGCGGAGTCAGAGAGAAAGGCTAAGAGCTGAACGAAGGAAGTAGGGAGCTTCAAGGGCTGAGAGGGTAGAGCTGGTGGGGGTAGGAAAGACAGTATGGGGGCGGCATTGCTGCTGTTCCAGGGGATACGGAGGGACCTGAGGAAGAGGGGCCCACACTTCCAACCATGTCTGGGCTGCACCAGGCCACCTGCCCGTCCACAAGCCAGTGACACGCGGTGACCAATGACGTGTGCAGGTGAATGCGGAACAGCCCCTCCAGTTTCAGAGCCTTGCTCTGGGGAGCCCACTTGGGCCCACGCAGAGGCCGTCCCGATTGGTCACCTTCTCCCGCGCAGTCCTCCCTCCTGGGAGCCTCCTGGGTGGCCAGATCCCCAGGCACCACTGGCGGGCGAGGGCTCTGCCTGGGAGGGGAGGTGTGGAGCGCACGAGTAGCTCAGGTCCCAAGAGGAGGGCGTATGGAGGACGGTCAGCAGAGCCTGCTCTCGTGTGCGACACAAGCTAGTCTGACCCCCTGGCAACATCCGGAACAAGCTGTGGGCTCCAAAAGGCTCTCCATCCCCAAACCTGGCCCCGGGTCAGGGCCCTGGTGCCTGCCCACCCAGACACAGTGGCTGAACTTGGTTTGGAGGAGGCCTCATGGGATGGTCATCGTGGGAGGAAGCGTAGACACAGAAGGTGCTCTCTGGTCCTCAGCGCAGGAAGGAGGAACATGGTGAGTTGTCCGGGGCCGAGGGAGGTAAGAGTGCCCACGGCCCCCCTGTCCTATCTCCAGTCTCTCCAGGAATTTACGGCAGCTGTGGTCTCTGAAGGGAGGTTCAGGCAGGGGGTCTGGGTTTCTGTGCCGGCCTCAGTCAGGGGGCCCTGCACTGGGGGTCGGTGCTGAGGGTTCCCATTGCTCTGGTGACCAGGCCAGAGAGAAGGCGGAGGCTGGAAAGACGGCCAGGGAACGTGACCCTGAACGGCTGAGGAATCAGGGTGGCAGCCTCCGGACGTGGGCTGGGTGGGAGAGAATAAAAGAGGGAGCCGGGCACCTGCCCGCCCTGTGCCAGCCAACACCGTCCTGCCCCTCCACTGGTCCGCAGGCCACCAGCTGGCCCATTGTCCCCCGTGAGAAAGCAGACACTGGAGGGGGGCTCCCGGGTGGCAGGAGCTCGCTCAGGCACGCACGCCTGCCTGGCAGGGACTTCCAGAGGAGAGCCACCCCGCGCTGGGTCGGGGCGAGGGGGGGCAGGCAGCGGAGAGAGGAGCCGCCGGGCGGCAGTCAGGTCTCCTCCGGTGCTGCTGGCAGGGGCCAGTGCGTGGGCCTGCGAACAGGAGATAAAGGGTTCAGGCTCAGGGTTTTCTCTCACTAACCGTGGATTTGTGTGTTTGTTCAGCTGGTGGTTCCGATAAGCCCCATTCTGCCAGATAAAAGCCCAGCAGCCGTGAGGCGGGGCCTGGAGCCGTCCTCCTGTCTGTCCTGAGGCCTGGGGTTACCCCTCCCCCCGGGGAGCCCGGATGGAAGGGTGTCAGGTGCTGGGGTGCTGTGTGCTCCGAGGGCTGTCCAGAGCAGACCCTGCCTTCAGGGCATGGCTCCCCAGCCCCCCTGGGGTGAGAAAGCTGGCC
>NW_005370658.1:418859-438395 GCF_000412655.1 Myotis brandtii
TCTCTCCCCGTCTGCCCGCCTCTCCACATGGAGCGAATAGTAAGAACAGCAGCGTTCGGGGCCGTGTCCCGGTGTAGAAGTATTTCCTGTCTGTCTCCCTGCCTGCAGCCCGTGTGTCTGCCTCCGTCCTGCTCCACCGCCATCTCTTTGTCCGGCTCTCTCTGGTCCCTGTCGCTGGGCTGGGTGTGCGCGTGCGGGAGGCAGGCCAACGCCGCCGCTGTGGGGGGGACCAGGCCACTCCGTGGGGTGGACATCAGGGTCTCCTCCACTGACCCAGGTCTGGAGGGGTGGCTGGCAGGGACCCCCGGGCAGCGGGGGCTGGAGCCTGTGCCCTCGCTGGGCTCCACAAGCTGGTCTGAGGCTCTGCCCCTCCCGCGTTAGGAACTGGGGAAAGGGCGGCCCTGAGAGGCAGCTGCTGGCTAGGGCTAGGATTATTTTGGGGCTTAAAAAAAAAATCTAACAAGGTGCCCTGGCCGGGTAGCTCAGTGGGTTAGAGCGGCGCCCCGCTATGCGCAGGTTGCGGGTTCCATCCCTGGTCAGGGCACATACAAAAGTCAACCGATGAGTGCATACATAAGTGGAACAAATGGATGTTTCTCCCTCTCTCTCCCCCTTCCTATCTCTCTCTCTCTAAAATCAATCAATCAAAAAATGTTTTTAATCTAATAAGGTAGAGGATTGGGGGAGGGGGCCTGAGGCCGTCCTGAGGCAGCTGTCCTCTCCCACTGGCCACACTGAGGCAGGTGGCCAGGAGCGGAGCCGCGGAGGGGCCTTCGCTCTGAGAAGCTGCTGCTCTGCCGCCAGCCCCGGTGGGGGCCCACGCTGCCCTTCAGGAATCTCCTCTCTGGTCACTCCCCAGTGTGAGCAGCTCAGCAGTGAGGCTGGTGGGGGCCAGATTCCCGGCCAGTGGGCTGACCGTGGGGTGATGGGTGAGACCCAGAGGCAGGATTGCTCCAAAGAGTGGGGCAAAGCCCTGGCCAACACCTGTCCCCAGTTTTCCCAGTGCCACCCCCATGTTGTCCCCCAGTAAGCAGCTGATTCTTTACCCAGCGCCTGCCTTCCTCCTGCCCCACAACCTGCCCTGGCCCCCCTCCGCCACCCTCTCACCAGCTGTCGTGCCCAGGCAGGCATTCTGGAGGTCCCTGTTGTGCCCCTGGCACACAAAGCTTTGAGGACCTGGAGGGCGGGGCGGGGGGCTTTCCCAAGCTCAGCAAAATATTCACACACACACTCCACCCTGCCCCCAGCCCTCTGTGAGCTCCCACTGCACAATGGGCCCTTGTTTCGGGGCTCCCTCTGAGCAGCTGTGGCACTGGGGCATGAGACAGCCCAGACAGGCTGGCACAGAGCGGGCGACAGCGTCAGGGCGGACCTCCCCCCTCCGTGTTGCCAGGCACTGCCTGTAAGCAGAAAGGTGAGGTGGGGGTGGCTCAGGCAGACAGGACTGGCTCTAATTAATGAAGTGCGGGAAGCCAGGGGCCGCTTCTCTGGGCACTGGAGGCGAGCGGAGGATGGGGAGCCCTTGGGTCCATTCCAGCTGTGCAGAATGGTCGCTGGCTTCCCTCCGAGGAGCCCTCCCGGCCCTGACGGTCGGCCAATGCTGCTCACCCACTGGCGACTTTGTCCCCAGGGCACATCGGGCAGTGTCTGGGGACACTTTTGGTTGTCACAACTGGGGCGCTACTGGCATCTAGTGGGTGGAGGCCGGGGGTGCTGCCAAACCCCTTGCAGTGCCCGGGCATCCCCACCGCAGGAGGGTGTCCCTGAAAACAGGGCTGGAGAGGGAGCCGTTTGTGGGGCACTTTGGTCTTGACCCATCTTCCCCTTTGTGTCTCCTGCAGAATCCGGACAGTCAGATAGTTCAAACCAGCAAGGAGATGCGGACATCAAACCACTGCCCAACGGTCAGTGCCCTGCCCACCTGCCCTGCTGCCCACACCTCCCTGACTGCCCTGCCCCAGGCCCTCCTGTGCCTTCCACCAGTTCCTCCCCTTTACTCAGCTGTCCCTCAGCTGAATTTTGGCTGCCAGCTCGAGGGGAGGGAAGGGGACTCACCTAGAGTGCACCCCCTCTTCCCTGGAGACCTGAGAGCCCCTGAGGGCCATCCTGGGGCTTGGGAGGGAGCAATGGGAGGTGGGAGAGCTGTGAGGAAATGCAGGCAGCCCCTCCTGGCCTGGCCTCCACTCACTCATGGCTCTTTTCCCTCCTCAGGGCACTTAAGCTTCCAGGACTGCTTTGTGACTTCCGGGGTCTGGAACGTGACAGAGCTGGTCAGAGTGTCACAGAGTAAGTGAGTCCTTCCTTCCTGGCCAGGGCCCAGCCAGCAGGGATGGGGGTGAGGAGATGGCCCCCTGTGGATGGATGGGGTCTTGCTGGGCCCAGGGGCAAACAGGGTTTCCTGGGACATTGCCTGCCTCCTGGGCACCAGGCTGAGGGGAGCAGAGGTGTCCAGAGAGGCCCGTGTCTAATCTCCGCTTTGGAGGAAAAAACAACAGCGAAGGGCTCTTCTCCAGCGAGCCCAGCCTCGGGCCTCCTGCACCTGCAGACTCATCCGTCATCTCTCGCTTCTTCCCAGCTCCTGTCGCCACAGCATCAGGCCCCAACTTCTCGCTGGCAGACCTGGAGAGTCCCAATTACTACAACATAAACCAGGTGACGCTGGGGCGGAGGTCCATCACCTCCCCTCCTTCCACCAGGTAAGCCCCGCACCCCTGGCCTTCCCCCTCCCTTCCCCCCACCACTGGGCCATCTCGGATGTGGTGGGCAGCTGTGCCACAGTGCCCTGGGTGCTTCAGAGCGTCACCCCTTGTGGAGGGCACTGGCCCTCTCCCCTGAACGTCCTGCTCTGTACTGTTGTGGGCACTCGGCCCTGGGAACACAGACCTAAACAAGGCCTGGCTCTGCCTGGAAGGCGCTCCCAGTGCGGGTCCGAGAAGGTCTCTCTCTCGGGGACGGACCTACAGGGGGCTAGTAAGGGCACGGGGTGGACGCTCCAGCTAGAGAGCAGCTTCCGTCCAGCCGAGTGGGACAGGCTGGTGGGACCACTCCCTGGAGGGCTTCGAGGCCAGAGGAAGGTGTTTAGACTAAAAACGCACTGACACGTTTTCAGCAGAAGATGCCAGGGATGTGTGCTCAAGAAAGCACCCCCAGCAGCCAGGCAGGACCGGCAGCCAGCCTGGAGGTGGGGCAGTGGCATGAGAGGGTCAGGTGTAGCTGAGAGATGTTTGGGGGTGGACACAGTAGGCCCTGGTCAGGGCCAGTCGTGCAGGGCAGGGTGGGATCCTGTCCCTTTAAAAAACAAACAACTGGACGTTTTGGTTCATGTGAGGGTTGGGGTGTTCATTTTGACCTGTTTAAATATTGCATCGAAACATTATAATATCTTCATGTTTTTATGCTGATGGTGGGGGTTGTGGCACCCCCTGGTGAGTGCCTCAGTTGTCTCACCTTGACCCTGGGGGCTGTGGGGCCAAGGAAGCATTTGAGGGTGTTGCCCACCCCTTTGACTTAAGCAACTCGATGGATGATGGTATCAAGGAGGAACGGAGAAGGTGATGGAGGAGGAGGAGCAGGCAGGCGGGGCCAAGGGGCTCTAGGGCTGTCCTGGGGGTGGACACGAATGAGTGCCCAGCAGTGCTGCTGTCAGTGGGCACCTGCTCCCAGCTCAGGGGGCCGGCAGGGCAGGCTTCCTCGGCCCGAGTACCAGTACCTGGGCCACCCTGGGCCCGCCTGATCCCGCTCCTCCTTCCCCAGCACCACCAAGCGCCCCAAGTCCATTGATGACAGCGAGATGGAGAGCCCTGTGGACGATGTCTTCTATCCCGGGACAGGCCGCTCCCCAGCGGCTGGCAGCAGCCAGTCCAGCGGGTGGCCCAACGATGTGGATGCAGGTATGGGCGCCGCGAGGCCTGGCCCGGAGCCAGGGCAGCCCTGAACCTCGCCTCCTCCCTCCGTTTACCTGGCGACTCTCCCACCGGTTCCCCCACTGTCAGTGGCACTGCCTGGCTTCTCGCCTCCCCATCTTCCAGAGGAAGGCAGTGCCAGCCGAAGAAAGGAGCCGAGGCCAAGGCGAGGAGCTTGGCTGCCGCGGTGGGCAGCAGAGCCACGGGCACGGCAGGAGGGAGGCGGAGGCCTCCGGTGCCCTGCCGTGGGGCTGGGGCTTCCCCTTCAAAGCCTTCTCGGGTGCCTTCTCCTGGCATTTCTGTAGAAAGGTTGCCCCGGCTCTAGAGTCTCGGTGGTATAACCAGTTAACTGCCACGCGTCCGAAACAGAAACCATCCCTGCGTCTCTAGACGCCTATGGCGTGCAAAGGGTTAAAGCGGCTTCTCAAACTGGGCACCGCTGACACTGGGGCCGGGTCCTTCTCTGAGCTGCGGCATCCTGTGCACTGAAGGGTGTTGAGTAGCAGCCCTGCCTCCCCCCACTAGATGCCAGTAGCACCCCCCCCACACACACACACACCCCGGGTGTGATGGCCAAAAATGTCTCCCAACATTGTTGAATGTCCCCTAGGATTGGGGGAGGGCAGACTCTTCCCCAGCTGACTGAGCTGAGAACTGCTGGGTTAAAGGGCTCAGCTTTGCAGAAAGGAGTAGAGGCTACTAAAGAGTGAGCAGAACTGTCTCCAGGCCTCCCAGCCCCCTCTAGCCACCCCCTTCCTGGTGAACCCACCCACGGTCACTCCAGTCTTGCTGGGAGGCCTGGGCAGACCCGGAGAGCCCCTGAGTGTGTGCGCGCCTGTGGCAGGTGTAGATGAGGAAGCGGGCTGCAGGATACTTCTTGGCACACTGGTGGTCAGCTGTGTGTGTCCTTGAGGTGTGTGTGGGGGGCCGGGGAGTACTGCCCGTGCGTGTGTGGGATGTGCACAGGGTACCTCTGCTCTGCTAGGCCTGGGGGGGGGGGGCGGACTTTTTGTTCCAGCGGTGCTCTTCCTGGTGTTTTCCAGATGTGGCCCTACTGGGAGGGGCCAGGTGGATGGGCAGGGGCTGGGATGAGGGAGAAGAAAGGCCAAAGGACAGGAAGGCGCTGCCCCAGACACAGAATCGCTTCTGCTCTTGACTGCTCTGGAGGAGGGAGGAGGGCTCCTCCGGGCCCTGGGCTAAGGGACCAGGCTCTGGGCCACCATCGAGCCCCGCCTCTGCGGACATGGCTCTACATGACTTGGGGTGCTCTTCCCAGGGTTCCCTGGAGGCAGGCGGGGGATGTGGGCCAGCAGTGTCCAGATGCTTCCCTGGGGAACCTCGGGAGGTGGAGAGAGAAGCAGTTGAGGGCCCTGAAGAAACCCCAGCCGGGCCTCAGTGAAGTGACTGCTCCTACAGGCGTCAGGTGCCTTAAGGGCACATCCACCACGGCTGGTGGCCCCGGGCCCCTCGGCCTAGACCTGCTTCCCAAGGAGCCCTCCTCCCAGGCCCTGCTCTCTTCTTTGTTGGCTGTCTGCTGCAGAGCCCGCCATTTCTGCTTCCTGCAGTCCTGCCACACACCCCAGCTTCCTCGCTCTCCCCTCTTTTCCTCCTCACCCGCTTCCTGTGTTGTTTCCCTGTGCTGAGACAAATCGCCAATTAAGCAGCCCAGCTGCAGGACAGGGAACAGCTGGGGAGGCACTGTGTGGCCTAGGGGACAGCTGTGCACAGCTGGTGGGGGCGCTCCCCCCCTCACTGTGCCAGCTATCAGGTGGCACACAGCTGCTGCCAGATAACACCTCTTCTGGCGGCTGGGAGTTCGCCCTTCCCCCGCCTCTTCCCTCTGTGGTTAAAGTGGCTCTTATTTCTCGGTTCTGCAGCCCCCTACCCCCCACCCAAACTGACTTGATTTGTGCATCAAAGATGGCAGCTCTGGAGATCTGCTCCAGCTCCACCTTACCCCTCCCTCCCAGCCTGGGCACACCCTCTGAGGCCCAGCCCAGAGAAGAATCAAGCTCCCACAGAGGACCTGGCCCCGGGCTGTGCTTTGTCATAGTGTCCTTTGGATATGGTGCCCACTGGGCACAGAGGGTCTTCGAGGGGTGTCCTCTGTGCCCCTGTCTCCTGCTAAATGCCACCCCATCTCTGGCACTGGCAGCAAAACAAATATTTGGATATGGTGCCCACTGGGCACAGAGGTGACCTTGGTGGGCAGCATTAGGGTCCTAGAGGGGTGTCCTCTGTGCCCCTGTCTCCTGCTGAATGCCACCCCATCTCTGGCACTGGCAGCAAAACAAATGCCCCATCCAAAGGCAGTCCAACCTCTGGGTTCCTTGGCCGAGGCAATCCTTGCCTGGACAGCTCTGACCCCAGGGCCCTTCCTGGTCCCTGCTCCTGGATCCCACCCTTTCATCTGTGCCCCCTGAGCTCATTATCGGCTTGTCAGGAGGCAAGCTGGACCCCCGGCCCAGCACACCCAAGTGCCTCATTTTCCTCTCCGGTCAGAGGCACCCAGTGCCGGCTGGGCTGCACACGGGGCCTGAGAAACAGCCGGATGGGGCAAAGGTGGCAGGAGGGAGCACGGTGGGGGAAGGGGCAGCCAGGAGGGGGCTGAGGAGAGGAGTGAGCTGCTGGCTTCCTGCCTTCCCCCGCTCCCGCCCTGGCCCAGCTAAACCTGCCCTGTGTTGCTGATTCCTCCCCCCAGGCCCGGCTTCTCTAAAGAAGTCAGGAAAGCTGGACTTCTGCAGTGCCCTCTCCTCTCAGGGCAGCTCCCCGCGCATGGCTTTCACTCACCACCCGCTGCCTGTGCTTGCTGGAGTCAGACCAGGTGAGACATGAGGGCCCGGAGGGGGACTCTCGGGGAGGTGGTGGAGCACCGAGGGCAGCCGGCCAGGTGAAGGGGCAGGTCCATCAGAGTGAGGGCCCCTAGCTCTCTGAGGGGCTGTGGTCTGACAGTGGGTGGGCAAGGGAACGGGCCCTCCTCCCACGGCAGCACTGACTGGAGACCCAGCCTCCTCACCTCATTCCCAAGCGCTCTCCTACTTGCTTCCCCCTCCCCCTGTGCACTCGTGTGTGCATGCTTCCGTGTGTGCCGGGTGCCTGTGTGTATGCATGCACTGAGTGCACGTGTGCACATGGCTGCATAACGTGTGCTGGGATGCGTGTGCATGGCTGTGTGCACAGGCCTGGCTTGCCCTCAGGCCTGCGGGTTCTCCTCTCCTCTCGCCAGCTGTGGCTGGGAAAGCTCAGCTTCTCCCTCTGCCCTCCTCTCAGCTGCTCTCCCGGCTCCTGGGCAAAGGTCCGGTCTCCCTGCACCAACCCAGGTGGGCACGGGGCGCAGATTGAAAGGGCGCCCGGGAACCCAGGGATCACCCGTGGCGCCTGGGCTGTTCTCCCAGGACTGGGACTGGCTGCTGACTTGGGGGCTCTCTTGCTTCAGTCTCGGGAGAAGGTGTTTGGCTGGGAGAACACCGCGATGTTCCCCGGGGGATGGAATCAGGCAGGAAGTTGTGGGAGCCGAGTCCTCACCACCCCCTCATTTGCTTCTTCCCGCTCTTGTTCCTACCCCCACCTCGGCACCCATCTGGCAGAAAGAGGCTTGAACTTTTTCTGGACACAACCCTGTGTCCGCCCACCATCTCCTGGGCCCTTCTATAGGACACAGAGAATGGCAAGGTTTACCCTCCCGGCTTCCTCCTCAGGGCCTCCTGGCTGGGAGCCCAGAGGCAGCCTGCGCTGGGGCAGGGCGTGGTGGCCTCAGCGTGGGGGCAGGGAGCCCAGCTCCACTCAGCTTTTATGAACTCCAGAGAGAAGCCAAGTTTCCTCAGCCCCCTAATGAAACCAAGAGCAAGAGCAAGCTGATTGGAAACAGACGGGAGGGAGAGGACTGGCCGGGGAAGAGCTGGGGCCTGGAGCGGGATGGGAGCTGTGTGTGCGAGGACGCATGTGCAAGGGTGATGGGGCTGAGCACACAAGAATGTGGCCTAGGCAGCCGCGGCCAGGTGCACACCTGCTCACACGCAGATGTATGTGCACGTTGCGTCCTGCAAGGTGCGGGGGTCGTGTCTGTCTCCTCTTCTCCCTCATCCAGGCTCCCATCCTAGCCCTGGACCTCGCCTTGGGTGCAAACTCTAAGGGGGCACCCAAAATTCAGTTGTCAGGATAAATGATGTTTTAATGCAACATTCTCTTTTAAAATATATTTTTATTGATTTCAGAGAGGAAGGTGGAGGGAGAGAGAGATAGGAACATCAGTGATGAGAGAGAACCATTGATCAGCTGCCTCCTGCATGCCCCACACTGGGGATTGAGCCCACAACCCCGGCATGTGCCTCGATTGGAATCGAACCCGGGACCCTTCAGTCCGCAGGCCAAATCACTATCCACTGAGCCAAACCAGCTAGAGCTAATGCAATATTCTTAAAAAATAAAACTACCGCAAAAAATAAAACCACAAAGAGCAAATATAAACATTTTAAACAAAAGATGGATCTGATGCTATCCTTGCATGGCCCTGCCTCGTTTGCCTCACGTTAACCCTGGCCCTGGTCCCAATCAAACTTTATTTGTCAAGACAAGCAGCGGATGGGTGTGCAAGCCCCCGTTTGCCAATTGGATTTTTAAAAATACGCATTAAAATGTTACTTACCTTGATTACTGAGGGCTTTTTTGTGCTGTCTCAATGTCCACGCCAGAGGCCAGACCCTCACGCTCCTTACCCTGGTCCCGCCCTGCTCCCGCCCACTCTCCCTTTTCCTCAGGGCCCTGACCCGCCGTCTCCCTCATCTTCTCCACCCTGATGCCCTTTTCTTCCCGCCCACGTGCATGCAGGGAGCCCTCGGGCCACAGCGTCAGCGTTGCACTTCCCCTCCACATCCATCATCCAGCAGTCGAGCCCGTACTTCACGCACCCGACCATCCGCTACCACCACCACCACGGGCAGGACTCACTGAAGGAGTTTGTGCAGTTTGTGTGCTCAGATGGCTCGGGCCAGGCCACCGGACAGGTGAGTCAGAGGCCCGGGAGCCCCACCACAGCTCATCTCTGCGTCTGTCCGTCTGTGTCAGGATCACAGGGAGAGGGCCCGAGAGCCGAGCCCACCCGGGACGGGAGCAGCGGGGAGCCAGTAGCGCGGACACCTTAGTTTTCTGGTCTGCGGTAGGGGTCTGTGTATCGTGCCGGAGTCTCTCCATCACGGTCCAGAAAGGTGGGGGCAGCAGCAGAGCCCACACCTTGCTCGGGCTCCCGGCCCTCTCTTCAGTCTCTGTTCCCCCAGGAGGGCACCCGTGAGCTGTGCCACCCAGACCAGGCCCCTCACCTCCTAACACCCCTCTTAAGCCTCGGGGCTGCAAGGATTTTCTAGATCAAAATCTCCCCACGGTGGCACTGTTGGCATTTGGGGTTGCTCATCATTCTGTGGTGTGAGGCTGTGCTGGGCATCGTGGGGTGCTGGGCAGCATCCTTGGCCACGGGGGCTGTCATGGAGACTCCGGTTGGCAGGACTTTGAACAGGCGGTTTCCAGGTTGCTTCTAGGTTTGTGTGCAGCCCTGCTCCTCAGCCTGGGAGACACTGGCTTCCCGTGGAGCTCTGTGGGGGCTGGGGGGCACTGCTGTTCTCCGTCAATGAGCCCTAGGACCCAGGTCACTGACCAGCAGAAATTCGGGGTCACTCAGGAAAGGAATTATTCCAAACAGTGGTGGTCCAGAGACAGCCCTGCAGGGGGACAGTGGTCCTCACCTCGTCCCCGGGAGACCACGCTGTGTTGGGACACAGTGGTCTCTCGACCTTTGGAAAGGTGCTGGCGCCTCAGCCGGTCCCCCAGCCGGTCCAGCCTGGAGCCCCCTTTGAGAGGTTGGGGGGGAGGCCATTCAAAGGGCCAGACTCATGCCAGACCACACCCAGGGAGAGCAGGGGCGGCCCTTCAGGCGCCCCACACAGGGTGGCCATTGGCTAAGTGCGGGGGCATTATTGATGGGGGGGGCTCCTCACTCCGTCTTCCCTCCCTCCTGCTCTCTCTCCTTCTGCTTTCCAGCTCCTTTCCCCCTGGGCCCTTTAAGGGTTTCTCTTCCTGGCTCTGCAGCTCCTTAGCACACTCAGAGGCTTGCCCACCTCTCTGGACAAGCTCTGTTCACTTCAGGGGCACTCAGGGCGTAACCCCCAACAGCTACTGCACTTTCTCCAGAGATGCCATCAGCGTCCTTGGGAACTGCCAGCCCTTGTATCAGGCCCTTTGGGACTTCTGGGGTGTGGAGTGTTCCCTCCACCTGCCTTGCCTGCCTTCTCACCTACAGAGACAGCCGGGGCTGGGACTCAGTGAGACCAACCTGGGCGACCAGTTTAGCCCGGAGAGCTGGTCCCTCCCCCGGGCGTCCTGACGGCTGAGTCCTGACCCTCTCCCTTGACTTGACTGTTCAAGGTTAAGGTCTCATTTGGCCTAGAAGGTTCTCTTCTCAAGGCAGGTGCTTTCTCCAAATAGACGGTGGACAAAACGCTACAGACGGGGCTGAACAGCTACCCTGGTTAGACAGGGAGGCTAGCTCGGCTGGGCATCAGCCTCTCTGGGTTTCCTCTTGTGGCCTGTGGTGCCCAAGAGAGGAGGGGGGGCGTCTGCAATGAGCCTGCTCCAGGTGGCCCAGCCTCTGAGAGGAGGCCAGAGACGGCACCATGCTGTGGGGGAGGAGAGCACCGAGGCCCAGGCTCTGCAGCTGACTTCGCGGCAGGGGGTGGCCACACAGGCGGCACCTGCCCCTTGGCCACCTCCAGAGTAGAAGCCCGGAGGCCTGGCGGGCACGCAGGGGGCTGGGTCTCACCTGATTCCCATTCAGCCGGTCTGGGTGGGCCTGAGAACCTGCGTTTCCCTCCCACTTCTCAGCTGCTGCTGCTTCTGGTCACAGGACCACTTTGAGAACCACTGATCCAGAGCCCAGAGGAGTAAATGCCTCATTCCCGTGAGAGTTCGAAGTTGCAGGTCATCTTTACAGAAAAATGTGTGTGTGCATACAAAGATTTTACAGATGATCTGCAGAAGGCATGCCCGGTGCCCCCTATGGCTTAGCCTCGGACCCCAGTGTGAGGCCCTGACTGAGAAGAACCACATCAGTCAAGGCCAAGGCCAAACGGAGATACCGCTCAGGGGAGATGCAAAGAACAGAAAGAAGGTGCCTTGTTAGCTGTTTTTCTGGCAGAGAGAAGAGACCACCAATGCAAGGGAGAGGTCCCAGGGCTCAATGAGGGGCAGGAGGCCTGGTTCTGGCTCAGCTTCCACCAGCAATGCTGGAGCAGCCAGGCAAGCCCTCCTCTTCATCTGTCACTAGCCTGCACTTCTAGCTCTTATATATATATTAGAGAGGAAGGGAGATGGGGAGAGAGAGAGAAACATCAGTGATGAGAGAGAATCACTAATTGGCTGCCTCCTGCACGCCCCACACTGGGGATCGAGCCTGCCACCTGGGCATGTGCCTCGACTGAGAATGGAACCGTGACCCCCTGGTGTATAGGTTCACTCTCAGCCACTGAGCCACGCCGGCCGGGTTGCGCTTATAGCTCTTAACTCGTGAGGTCGTAAGATGCTGCTGCGAGTCACAAGACCTTGAGATTTTACAAACGTCCACTAATAACCCAACCAGAGCAGAGACATCCTAGCCTGGTTGGAAGTTGCTTCTAGAGACCGAACGTTGTAAATCAGCAGGTTTTGATGTTCAGCCATATCAAGCTGGGATTAGCTTTATTGGGTGGGACTCGTGTTTTAGATCCTCCTGGGTATCGACTGGCTCTGGGAACACCCTTCGGGTGCTCGGAGAAGGAGGTAGAGGCTGCCCCGGGAGCAAGTGCTGCCTCGGAAGCCCCCATGTCCCAGCTTCCCAGGGCCCAGGCTCAGGATGGCGCCTGGAGAAGAGGAGAGAGGCTGTGATCTGTGGAGTTTCCTGCCCTGGTGGAAAAGCAAGATAGGAACCAGATAGGCCGTGGGAAGGAGGGAAGGCAGTTGCTGCTCGTGTCTCAGCATCAACCCTGCAGAGCTGGAGAGCCCCCTGGCCCGTGTCTGGAACTGGAGGGAGCGTTTCTGAAGGGACACATGACACCGAGGGTCTCCAGCCCAGGACCAGCAGCCACTGCTTGCTTTTGTCAGGGCCTCTGAGTGGGCAAGAAGAATCAAGTCCAGGAGGGACCTCTTGGAGGGACGGTGTCAGACCTCCGCTGGTCACTAGAGGTGAAGGATGGTGGGCAGGACGGCCAGAGTTCAGAGGGGCGTGGCCTGCACGAGTCAGCGTGGGCCTCTGTGGTTTTAATGTGCAGCAGGGGGGGGGGGGGGGGGGGGGGGGGGGGGGGGGGGGGGGGGGGACTATTGATTCAACTCAGTCACTGGGACTTGAGTGCTGCAGGCTTGAGCCACACAGAGGTGGCCTGTGACTCGCTGGAGAGCCTGGGTGGCAGGCAGTCTGCTTTAAAGGTCCCAGGGGAGGTCAAGAGCATCCTGGAGCCACAGGGCAGAGAGAGGTGGATGGTGGTTCAGGGAATCCGGCCGGTCCCCACGTGGGAGACAGGGTTTTGTGTGCAGGCCTGGGAAGGTGTAGGAAAAGGCCCTGTAGACAGAGGGCCCTGCAGTGAGCAGGTGCGCAGCCCAACTGTGAGGCTGCGTCTGGAAGCCCCAGTCGGTTTGCAATGGGATGTACTTGAGAGGAGGGGCTATAGGGGCACCAGTGCTGGGAGGGTCTCCACCATGGGGTCCTTGAATCCCAACTGGGGAGACCCTCCTTTATGTCAGATGCAGTCAGAGCCGTGGAAGGTTTCCGGAGACAGGAAGAGTCTGGGCACCTTGGGATTTGGGAGGAGGGTTGTTGCACCTGCTGGAGAAAACCCATAGGACCCATGGAGTCAGACAGACACGGCTGTGAACTTCAGGCCTCACCAGTCACAGCCCAGCGACTGCATCATCCACGTCGCTGCACAAAGCCTTGTTTCCCCGGCTGTGAGAGGGGGAGGGAGGGCGGAGCTTCCCTTGCAGCAGGGTTTCCCACCTGCAGCACTGGTAACCTTTGGACCGATGAGCCCTCGTCCTGGGGGGCACCCCGGGCATTATAGGGTGCTGAGCAGCACTCCCTGCCTCCACCCACCAGCAGCTAGGAACAGCCCCCGGAAGTTGTGCTAACCGGGATGTCTACAGACACGGCCAGTGCCCCCTGGGGAGCAGAACTGCCCCCAAGCGAGAACTGCTGCCGGACAGGTTCCTGGGCGGACGGAACACAAGATGAGTAAAATGCCTGGCACAGAGCTAGGCACCCAGGGCACTGAGCTGACGAGCACAGCCGGCGTAGGGGAGACCCCTTGCAAGTCTCATTGTCGTTGTCCAGGCAAAACCAGTGATGACAGAAAGATGGGCAGACACCCATGGGGTGGGCTCCGCAGGGGTGGCCTACCAGCTGAAGGAGGAGCAGGGAAACTTCCCGTTCTCACACCTGGCTGGCTGGGAGGGCAGAGCGTTGCCCCGTGAGAGAGAGGCCAGTTTAGGATGAAGAGTTCTGGCCCAGCTCCCCTGGTCCTCGGGGGCACTGCCCAGAGCAGGGGGAGGTGCGTGCCCCCAGCTCAGGGAGGTCTCTCCAGGGACCTTTGCCTCGCCTGTGGCGCCTAGGCCCTTGGGAGCTCCAAGGCTGACGCACGCAAGGCCACGCACAGGAGTTTGAGGTACAGGAGGGAACGAAAGACAAGGAACGGATCTAGTGACCTGGCACCCTGGTGTCTGAGAGCCTTGTACAAGGATGTCCGCTAAGGAATGAGTGGCAGCAATGGATTTCCTCCCGGGCTCGTCCATAGCAAAAGGACCAGCTCCCCACCGTCCTCGGGCTGCTGGAGCTGAGGGCAAGCCCCCCAGTGCCCAGCATCCCGCGGGCCATGATGTGGGGTGGAGGATGGCAGTCCTCCTTGGGTCAACCAGACCCACCCCAGGGTAACTGTTTGCCCCCGCAGAGGGGGGCTCCTGTGTGTGTTGGGGGGACACAAGGGAGGGGGAAAGCTGGTGCATCTTTCCTGTCAGAGGAGAAGGTCTTCAGGAGTGAGAGTCTAGGTGCAGCTGGTCTGTGGGTAGGCGGCACGTTTTTGGTACCGAAAACACATTCCCTAAGAAATAACAAACCACCCGTCGGACACCCCCCTTCCTCCTCCCACAACTTCAGAAGAGGACCACGAAAGACAAAAAAATAAAAAACAGAGAGAGAGAAACACCCGAGAGACCACACCGAGGCCTCCCACCCTCACCCGCCCTGTGCCCGGAGGAGAGGGCCCTGTTCTGCACCTTCCGCCGGGAGCGCCCGCTCTCAGGAGCGAGCTGGCGTGGCCGCGCAGGGGAGCGTGTGTCTGTGTGTGATGTGCCTTCATGCGTCACTCTATTTATGTTGTTCGCAGCCCAACGGTAGCGGCCAGGGCAAAGTCCCGGGGTCATTTTTGCTACCGCCGCCGCCTCCAGTGGCCAGACCTGTGCCCCTTCCTATGCCTGATTCCAAATCCACCAGCACTGCCCCAGACGGCGCCGCCTTGACTCCTCCATCACCTTGTAAGTGGACGATGAAACGGAAACCACAACGCCCCAGCCCATCCAAACAGTCTCCACTGCAAACAGAAAAGCCCCCCCACGCCCTGCCCATCATCAAGTCTCCCCCAACCTAGAAGGCCACGGAGCCTCCCGCTCGGATGAGAGCAAACCTGAGCCCCCCACCATGGCCCCCCCGGCCTCAGGCGCACCAGCCAGCACACCACTAGCCCCCCTGCCCGCTGCTCCCGGCCCTGGCCCCTGGCCCAGGCCCCTGGGGGGCGGGAGGGGGAGCACAGTGGGGCGCAGGCCGGGGTGCTGGCCAGGGTGGGAAGGGACCGGGAGGCGCAGCCATGCCATCTTCATGCCTGATTGCTGTATTTTTTGTTTTTCGTTTTTTTTTGTTTTTTGATTTTTTTGTTGTTTTGTCGTGCCCCCCACACCAAGAAAATTTAATGTGACCACAAGGCGACGCCACCACCATTCCCTTTTTGCCTTGCCCCCCTCCCCTCCATTCAGGCCTCTAGGAGGTGCAGCAGGCCCGCCCTGACCCTTCCCTTCAGTCTCACATTTGGTTTCTCGTTGTTCCTCTTTTTCCCCCCCTCCCCCCTCCCTCTCTCCTCCCTCAATTCCTCCCCAGGTTGGATATTCCGAGGACAAGGGAGGGCTCTGGACCTTGGCTTACTTCATCTCTTTCTCTTTCTCTCTCTCTCTTTTTAAACCAATGACAACTTTTGTCCAAGGGAAGAGAAAAATCTGAGTTGGGAGGCCCGAGGTAGACCCGACGTGAGGGACAGAAGAGGCGGCGGGTGGGCGGTGTGCCGTCTTCGGGCAGGGCGGGCAGGGTGTGGGCAGCGCTTCGGGCGCTCTGGGGGCTGGCAGGCCGCAGGCCAGGACTTCCGGGTGGGCGGGGTGGCCCATCTCACTACTTTTCTCCGTCTTGCACTCTCTGTCTCACCTTCTCTCTCATGGTTTGAGTTCTTTCCCCCTCTCCATCCTCTTCATGCCATCTTCCCATCTGCATCCGCCATAAGACATCAAGTCATGGTCATGGTCATTGGAGGTGGGCAGGGTGGGAGAGGGGACCAGGCTACAGGGTGGCACTTCTGGACAGAAGCTGGTGAGCATGGGGTCCCTGGGGTGTATGTGGTACAGGGCAGGGGGTGGGGGGCTCCCAGGCAGCCTGTGACCCCCATAATCCCCTGGGGGGGTCTCCTCCTTTCTGGGGTTGCAGGGCCCCTTCCCTCCCCTAGGAGCTGGCCGAGCTCCTCCTGAGAAAAGCTCAAGGGTGTTGGGCTCATTTGCCCCTCAGACCCCAGAACAGTTGCCCTGGGCACCCAAGCCCAGGGGCTCCGCCAGGGCCTCCAGCCTCCTCTTCCTCTTGTGCCTTGGCCTGTTTCAGACCCTGGGGAAGCCCAGGGCCATAGCACCTGGCTCACCCATCAGAGGAAGAGAATGCCTGCCAGGCCTGAGCTTTGTCACCCCTGGGCCCTCGCCAGCAGCCAACTCCTACATCCCTCTCCAAGCCCATCCCGTCTGGCCCAGCCCTCCCTTGGGCCCCTTCAGGTCTCCTGGACCATCGGCCCGGTCCTTGGGACTGTCCAGGGTAGTAAGAGGTGTAGCACCCAACTGGCCGCCCTGGTTGGAGAGGTGGCCTGAGAATAGCCTTCCCCAGGCAGGGTGGGGCCAGTCCACCAGAGTCCCACCCTCCCGTCTCCCTTCTCTCCAGACCTGAGAGGACCAGTGGGAAAGCAAGGTCACCCCTTCAGTGCTTGGAGAGGAGGGCTATCCCGGCCCAGCTCAGTGCCTGGTTGGGTGGGGGGGGCGGGAGTACTGGGTCTGGGGGATCTCAGCTGAAGTCTCCAGGGCCCCTCCCAACCCCTGGCCAGGAAAGAGGATGCCTGGCTCCGGCAGAGGCTGGGGGCGGGGGACAGTGTGTGTTCCTGGTAAGAGGACGAAGGGGCCCCTCTGGCCGGTCCTTCCCACCGCCAGCCTAAAGCTGGACAGCGTGGTCTGACCCAGTGCCTCCCTCTCAGCAGCCCCACAAGGGCAGGGCCAGGTGGGCCCAGGCCTCACGGGCTCTTTCCTCTCTCTCCTGCTCCCACAGCATTCGCAGCGACAGGCGCCTCCTCTGCCAACCGGTTTGTCAGCATCGGACCCCGGGACGGCAACTTTCTGAACATCCCACAGCAGTCTCAGGTAGGAGTGTGGAGGCGAGCATGGGAGGGGGGCGGGGAGGAGTCCTCTGCCAACCGGTTTGTCAGCATCGGACCCCGGGACGGCAACTTTCTGAACATCCCACAGCAGTCTCAGGTAGGAGTGTGGAGGCGAGCATGGGGGCGGCGGGGAGGAGGCAGGGGGTGCAGGCAGGGGGGGCATGGGGGTGTCAGGGAAGAGGCCAGGGTCTTGGAGTTCGTCTGGGAGAAGGGCTTGGGGCAGGGCTGAAAGATCCAGGCTTTTGCACGCCCAGCTGAACCTGCCTCCCCAGGCAGCTCCCAGGCCCCCTGGCTAACCAGCTAATTGGATAATTAGTTCTGACAACCTCGGCCCTGGGGAAGGGGCCAAGGACCCAAGGCTGGAGGCACTCCGGGCCAGGCCTGAGAGAAGCAAAGACGGAAGCCGAGGCCCAGTCAGGGTGGGACAGCATCTGCCTTGTTGATCGCCTCCTGCTCTGCGGGAAGCCCTGGTGCCCTGGTCCCCAGCCCTCCCCTCTCCCCTGGCTTTGGGTGGGCTGAGGAGGGACAGAGCTGGCCTGGTGGGCCACGTGCCCAGAGACTCTGGCACCAGGGCAGGGCAAGTCCCTTTGTGCCCTGGAGGCTCCTCCCCCCAACTCCCCTTGAGTCCTGTTAGAAAGAAGGGTGACCAAGCTTCTGGAGCCCCCCCCCCCCGTCCTGCTCCCATCTGTCTCCAGTTCTCACAAGGAAACACCCAACCACCCCCAGCCCTCCTGCTGGACACCCCGGACACTGCTTTGCACAGGCATGTACACACACACACACACACACACACACACGTGTCCTGCCTCTCCCATGCCTGTCCCCAAGGGGCTGGGAAGAGTCTCCAGCGTCCAGGGCCCTTGGGGCACAGAGAGCACCCTCCTCGGGAGCAGGGCAAAGGCAGCTTGCATAGGGTGGCACTTCTTCTTATAAAAGTACCACCCTGGGAGCCCAGGGCCAGGAGGCCTCAGCCCTGGGGAAGTCCACCTCCGCCCAGGGCCCTGGCCACCTCTGTCAGCTCCTGCTCCCTCTCTGCTCTGAGGCCTGAGTCCGGAGAAAGTTGGTGGATAGAAGTTTTGTATGTGTGGTTTTGAGGTTTTGTTTTTTCCCTTTTCCTTTCCCTCCCTCGGAAAAAGAAAAAAAAACAACAGCCAAAAACTTTGTCAAACTGCAAACTTCAGAGCTCCCTAGTGGCAAGGAGGGGAGGGGCGGGGAACTTCAGCCCCCTCCAGCTTCCCACCCCCTTTCCCCAGAGTCACGTCTGACCCGTCTGGTTTCCAAGAGCAACCAGACATGATGTAACACCCAGATGAACTTGAACTTGGGGGTGTTGAGAAGAAAAACAATGGCTCCGAGCAGGGGCTGGAGCCAGCCCCCTCCACTCTGTGCCAGGGAGCCCGGGAGAGCCCTGCTGGCAGAGGGCGGGAGGGGGTGCCAGAGGAAGGGACCTCTGCGGGCCTCCCTCCCAGCTCGGGGCTGGCACCGGGCTGCAGGACTCCAGGTGCTTTCTTGCTCTCCGGGACCACAGCCTCCAGCCCTCCCTGCTCACCCCATTTCCGCCTCCGAGTGCTTTCCCTTCTGCACTTTCTCTGCTCACTTTGCTTGGACGGTGGGGCCAAGTCAGAGTATGAGGCAAGTTTTCCTCCCCGTTGTTCCCAAAAGGGGCCTGGGCCTTGGCAGGGAGCAGGCAGGTGTGCACGGCGGCGGTGGGGGGGGACCAGAGCTGGGCAAGCCTAGCCAGGAGCCCTTGGGCCTGGGGGCAAGCGGCGGCTGCAGCGGGTGGGCACCAGGGGTGCAGTGGGGGTCGGTTTCCACAGTAACCAGTGACTTTAGCTGATCTCTGGAGCACCAGATGGAGAGAGAACAATAGAATGAGGGAAGAAAAGAGAATTTTAGCAATTTTGTCATTCCCTGGGCAGCGCTTTTTACTTAGTTTTAATCAGTTTTGGACCTGGCTCAGGAAGCAGGGAGGGGTAAGCAGAAAAGCCACTCTGTGCTTGGCAGCAGATCCCTGTTCCTGGGCCGGTGAGGAGGTGCTGGGGACCCTGCTGGAGCTGCCTTTGTCCCGAACTCCAAGCCTGGAACTGGAGTCTTCCTCCTCTGAGGGAGTCCCCAAGTTTGAGCGCTGGTGGTTGTCCCCCTGCTGTGCAACTCGGGAGACCCTAAAGGGTCCAGCTTAGGGCTTTGGCTTGGTCTGGAAGGGACCTGGTTGTCCCCAAAACCTCTTGTCCTTCACAGGGAGGGGGAGGGGCAGTGGGGTAGGGTTCCAGTGTAGCCTCTCTTTGGGAAGCGGGTCCCAGAGCGCATCAAGGTGGGGGAAGGGGGTACCCAGGCAGTTTCTCCAAAGGCCAGGACAGGAAGCCCAGGAGCTGGCCGCTGACCCCACCCCCCGACTGCCCATGCTGGGGATGCTTAGTTTCCCCCACAACTTGCCAGCGCGCCCCGCCCCACACACACACACCATGAGCCTCCATTTGGCCTTCAGTCAATAGACGGGTCGGACTCCGGGCAGGTCTCCCCTGAGCGTGTTGTCCAGCATGTGGCAGGAAGTGTAGCATCTCTGCCCACCCAGTAAACACCAGTAGCATCCCAGTCACTATGACAACCCCAACCCCCACTTTTCCAAATGCCCTCCAGCTGCCCTACCCAATGAGCTAGCCATGGCCACGCGTGGCTGCTTAAATTTCAATAACTAGAGAAAAATTTAATCCTTCCTTTACACTAGCCACACTTCAGGTGCTTAGAAGACACATGTGGCTACTGTCATGGAGACCACAGAGGCCATTTCCACTGTGAAGGAAGTTCTAGGTGATCTCTGAGGCCTTTTCTAACTAAAACTCGATGTCTCCATCTCACAGTGGACAATAGCCTGCAATCCCAAACCAGAGCCTGGGCGGGGG
>NW_005370658.1:438422-441376 GCF_000412655.1 Myotis brandtii
GGCCTGCAGGCAGACGTGTGTGACCAACACAAGTACTTTAAATATTGGAATTTTCACATGAAATTCTGTCTGGATTTTTGGCTTCTTTTGAAAAGTTGGCTGACGTAGCTTCCCCAGGCCCTCACTGTGACGCTGGCAGCCTTGCCCTCGGCAGGATGAGCGCGCCACATGGAGCAGTCAGGAGCCTCGACTCTGAACTGCCCCTTGCATTTGAGTCCGTGGGCAGGTCAGCCACCCTCTGTCCCTGGCTCCTGTGTGGGGCTGGAGCAAGGGTGGGATGAGTGAGGTCCCGCTGTGTGCTCTGTGGTTAGTTCTCCTCGGCCGCTGTAGATCGGAGTCTGTGACCCAGAGCCTGGGAGAGGCCCTGAGGTGCATTTTCAGGGACCTCCATTTTGCCCCGAGGGTACCACCGGGCATACCCAGGCACTGTAGACCATAGAGGAGAATCCTCCAACCCTACCCCTTGGCCATGAGGTGGGGCCAGAGCCTTTGGTGAAGGAAAATGCCAGGCAGCCCATGATGGGGAAGGGGGCAGGGGTGTCCACCCTGGGAATGTTCTGCGCTGAGCGGCCACCAAGGCCTGTTTGTGGGAAGGCGGCGCCCCCTGCTGGCATCATAAGAGAAGGGACATGTGCCCCAGGGAGCCTGAGGTCCTTCCTCAGTGCTGTTGCCCTAGGCAGCAATTTTCTTTTTGTTTGTTTGTTTTTAGTTGTTGTTTTAATCCTCACGCAGGGGTATGTTTTTATTGATTTTAGAGAGAGGGGAAGGGAGAGGGGGGAGAGAGAGAGAAACATCAATTGGTTGCCTCCCATACACACCATGCAATCTGGGCATGTGTATGGGACGACGCTCAACCAACTGAGCCACACCGGCCAGGGCAAGGCAGCGATTTTCAACCTTTTTCATCTCATGGCACACCTAAACATTACTAAAATTCTGCGGCACACCAAGAAAATACATATTTTTGCCAATCTGACACAAAAAAATAGGTATAATTTTGGTTCATTCACACCTGACTACTATTGTGTTGGCTGTTATCATTTTTTTAAATTGACAGTCTAAGAAAAAAAGCACTGTTATTAGTCATAGTTGTATAGTTTGTAGATTAAAAATATTTTATAATGAAAAAAAAAAAGAAAAAAGAAAGAAAAAGGCCAGTGTCCCTGACTAAAAATTCTTGTGGCACACTGGTTGAAAATTGCTGCCTTAAGGCTAGAGAATTGAGGGGGGGGGGGCGTGTGTCTACCAGGCCCCTCCCCCAGGACGACCACTGTTAGGGACTGAAGCCATGTGGTGTCCCCCTCACCAGCCTTTCAGTCTGTGGGACCTTGGCTCGGGTGTACAGATGGGAATTTTTGCTTTTAAGTCTAAAGAGACAGAAAGAAAACTCAGCAAGAAGCTAGGCCACCAACCGCCCCCCCTCCTCCCCAAACCCCTCCGGGGACAAAAGCTCTAGCCTGGCATCCTCTCCACCCTCCAGGACCCACACAAAAACTTAAACAATTGGAAACATGGCCAGATCCCAGGTCTGTGCTTGTGCCAGCGCCAGCCACGGGGGTCCTACCCGCTGGGCACGATGCCCACGGGAAGGCCAGCTGGACTGTAGCACTAGGGGGCAGGGTCTCTTGGGGGGGGCAGGATTCCCATAGGAGGGACAGACAGAATGGGATGGAGCTCTGTGTGGTGTTGGTATCCTTGGCTCCGCGGGAGCTGGGCCCTCCAGGGGCCCCGGCCAGCACCTGCAGTCACAGGGCCAGGTGGAAGTGAGAAGGGCCCTGCCCCAGCTGTTCTCAATATCGCCTCTTTTTTGTCCCGCTTCAGTCCTGGTTCCTCTGATAAGATCGACAAAAGAAATGACAAAATGAAAAGAAGAGGTTCCTCAAACAGGGGGAGAAGAAATTTTGAGACGTGGAAAAAAAAATCCCCCAGCCCAGCCCCACCGAAAAGCAAAAATTAAACGTCGTCAGCCACTCAGCCCTTCTCTCCTCCAGCCCAGGGACCCCCGCAGGCCCCCCGAAGCAGCCCAGTTTTCTGAGAGCCCTCGGAAGAGGTCTCGGCGGGCGGAGCTGTGCACCAGCAGCCAAGCAGAAAGCAACATGCAAAACTGGACTCTGCCAAGCAGAGGGCAGAAAGAAAGAAAGGATGCAGCCGAACTTCCTCCCCATCCCACCCTGGCCTTCCGGGGAAGGAACTTCATCCCCAAACAAGTCAATCAGCACCGTGCTGAAGGGGCCTGTCCCCCACCCTTGTCCTTCCTGGGGGAACCCCACCCTCAGCTGGGGTCAGAGCTCCACTAGGGAGCTCAGAGGACTCGCTTGGAAAGATGAGGGGTGCAGGTCCAGAGGGCGCTCCCCTCCAGATCCCACCCAGCCCTCCCTCACTGCCTGTTCCGGAGGGGGTGAGGCAGGGCCGCCTCGGAGTTCCCCTGCCCCACCCTTCGGCTAGCACCCCCCCCCACAGGGGGCATCTCCTGGAGCGAGTTTCATGCTCCCAGAATGGAGGGTGTCCCACCACCCTCCCCTGGGCCACAGGGGGATTCCCAGGACCCCAGACCCCTCTGTACAGTAAAAAGTCAGATTGCTCTCCAAGGTCCAGTCCCCGAGGGGGACAGGCCCCCTCTTCCCTCCCTTCACAGGCAGGCCCGGGAGGTCGCCCTTCCGCCATGGCCCCAGCGAGGGGAGACGGGCCCCAAGTCGCCCCCACACCCCAGCCCGCATGCAGGTGCCCTTGTGCCACCCCATCGGTCCCTGCCCCTGCCCCTCACGCAGACAGCCCTGCTGTGGCCGGGCGGAGAGTGGAGCAGAAAGGGGACCCGGAGCCAAGCGAGAAGGAAGGGCAGCCGCTGCTGCCCTCGCCTCAGCCACCACCTGCGCTAGGTAGGCGTCCTGCTGGCCCACTTTCTGTTCCTCTGGAGGGTGTTGGGTGTCGGCCGTCCTTTTTCAAAAGCGTTTTGG
>NW_005370658.1:441433-442144 GCF_000412655.1 Myotis brandtii
CCCTTGTGGCCACTTCTCTCTGGATTTCAGCTGTAATGTCTTTACTCTTTATTTCGGGGTGGGGCATTCATTGTTCGGGTCTTCTGCTGTTGCAATTGGGAACTCCTCCTCCAGTTAAGCAACTTGGGAACAATTTGGTAACACACCACAGGAAGTAGCTCCCCCCCCCATTCCCCTCCTCCCCCAAGGGAAGGTTGGGGACCTGTGCAGAGGGTCTTCAGAAGGCCGCCCTGGGAGGGAGGGGAGCAGGGGCACGCCCAGCCCGATCCAGGGTGTGACTTGGCCCCTCTGGCTTGTCTTTCTGTGCCTTACTCCCTCCTCCCCGCATCTCCCCTCCTTGGACCCCTTCTAAGTCCTTGTGCCTCTCTCTCTCTCTCTTTCTTAATTGTATGAAAACACAAAGCACAGGTCAGGATCCTCTGGAAGTCAATCAGCCCAACATTGCACGCAGGGGTGGGTTATGGGTTTTATTTATTGTGAATCTAGTGTGTGAGGCTGCGGCAGAGCAGGCGAGGGCAGGAAGGCGGCGAGGGAGCTGGCTGGGAAGGGGCCGAGGGGGCCAGCGGGCGGCGCCCCCTCCCCAGCTGGCAGCCACGAGGTAGCGAGCCCTTGGGGGGTAGCTTCTGTTGGAAGTTGAGCAAAGGCCCTCCCCCCGCCCCCATCCGCTTGCAGCCCAGGGGAGGACCGGGGAGGGAGAAGCTGGGGACCTGG
>NW_005370658.1:442395-443107 GCF_000412655.1 Myotis brandtii
CCCCCAGGGTCGCCGTGAGGCTCAGGCGAGAGGCGGCGAGGCCACGGGAGATGTGGGGACGTGTTAGAAGAGAAAAACAAACGAAAAAAAACCCACAAAAAATATATATGGGGGAAATGAACTTTTTTTTTTCATTGAACCAAGTGCAATGCATCAGAGAGTTTTCCTATCTTTGTATGTTAAGAGATTGTTAAGAAAAATTCTATTTTTGTTGTAATGTCCTCGCGGCTCTGGGGACGCTAAAAGAACCGGGCCTGCCCCGCCCTTTGCGGGGATAACGAAAGCTGAGTGTTTTTTTCTTTTTTTCTTTTTTTTGTTTTGTTCGTTTCAGGTTTTTTTTTCCTTTTTGTTTTTTTAAGTCGTTTTCCTGCGTTGACAAGGATGATCTGGGGTTTTTATTTGTTTCGTCGTTCGTTCTCAGTTTCGGTGGGAGGGCTGAAGGAAACGTTCACATTTTAGAATTAAAAAAAATAAAAACACCTGATTTAAAAAAAATCAACACAAGATCTCAAAGGAAAAGGACGAGAGAAAAATATTTTTAAGATAATTCAACATAAAACCCTGGTGCTTCTTACATTATAAAGTACGTTTTTAAAGACCCACAAACTATTATACATAAGTTTATGATCAATTAAATATCCTGCACTTGTTAGGAACACGCATATCCCTTCTTTGTTGAGTTTAACGGAACGGGACAGCGGCGTGCGCCCAG
>NW_005370658.1:443888-444965 GCF_000412655.1 Myotis brandtii
CGCTTCGGCCCCTCCCGGGAGATCCGTGCGCCCGACCAGCACCAGCATTGCGGACCGCAAAGGCCGCCCGTCCCGTCAAACAAGTTTCTTCTTAGGCTAAGAAACGCAGTATATACGAGTATCTCTATATATAGTACTAATGGATTTGGTGTGCTTCCCCTTAGCGTCCCCTGTCCCCCCTCTCCTCCCCCTTCGGCCTGGTCTCCCCCTCTCTGCCCTCCACCCCGTCTCTGCACTGAGATACATAAGAAACAAGGGTAGTTTACTGTCTGTTTTGTTTTCTGGGTTTTCAGTGTCCTAGCGGAATGCAAGTAGGCAGCCAGCCCGTCTGTCCCCTCTCCGCCCCGCCCCGCCCCGCCCCCGTCACTGCGCTTCTGTTATACCATCTTTGCCTGACTCTCTCCGGCTTCTCCATTGAATGGCTAATGTGTATGTGAAATAAAGAAATAAAGAAAAACAAAAGCAAGAGCGCCTGGGCCTTCGCTAACGCGACCGTGCGGGTCCTGGTCGGGTTGGTGGGGTGGGGTGGGGTGGGGCCCCGCGTGGGCTCTGCGCCTCTGTCCCCGCACCGGGCGGCGTCAAGGCGCTCGTGTCCCTGAGTTTCCAGGAGGGGGCGCCGCCGGCGAGAAGAGGAAGCCTCCCAGCCCCTCCCCACCTCTCCGTGAGCCCCTCACCCAGGAAAAAAAAAGAGGCACCACTTAGGTCCGACGGCCGCTCTGCCATGTTGACGTTCCTGGACCTCGCCTGCGGGAGGAGGGTGTGGGCAAGGCGGCTTCCCGCGGGCGGTGGGTGATAAGAGGGTCTGCAGGGCTCCTTCCAGACCCTCTGGTCGCCCGCCCTCCAGATCCCCGGCCATTTCCCCCGACGGGAAGTCCTCACAGGTCCCTCTCCGGGGGACTTCGCTCCAAAATAAGCGCAGTGCGCGCAGTGCGTGGTCCGCCCCTTCCTCGACGGCCCAGGGCTGATTCCCATGCCCTTCCTGGCTCAGAGGCGACGGAGGTCACCGCACCTCTGGGCTCACAGCCGCTTGTTCCGTCTTGATGGGGCGGGCCGCCCCGACAGGGCTGCCGTTGGGGC
>NW_005370658.1:445124-459314 GCF_000412655.1 Myotis brandtii
CGCAGCAGCCACCAGGAAGCCGATGTACTTCATCGCCAGGCGGAGCACCTCGTTCTTGCTCAGCTTCCGGTCGGGAGGGTGCGTGGGCAGCAGCTTCCTGAGCTCCATGAAGGCGCCGTTCACGTTCTGTTGCCGCCAGCGCTCGCGACTGTTGGTGAACACACGCCGGGCCACCTTCTGGGGCTGCTGCCCTGCACGCAGGAGGGGAGGGGTTGGCACCGAGGTGGCGCCCCCTGCTGCCCTCACTTCAGGCACCCAGCACCCTAGTGGGGACTTCCACACAGGAGGTGAGCGGGGGCTTTCTCCACGCCAGGGATGCACGTGTAGGACCCACCACGTGGCTCCCCGGCTAGTTAGCAGCCCTGCCCGCCCCCCACCTCCACCATCTAGACAAGGATAGACTGGGCTGCACAGAACTGTGGCCTCTGAGCCGCTGGCTGCACCTTTATGTCCGTGGCTGAGATTGCCTAGCGGAATGTTTCCTTGCCGCTGCCAGTCTGGGGAGCTGGCCCTATAGTCTTCATTCTGAGTGTGTCCCTGTGTGTGACCCGAGAAGTACCCGTATTGTGATTGTGGTCCTGTCCGTGTCTTAGGTGGTTGTGTGACTTGTGGTCTGTCTGAATGGCTGTGGTGGTGTGTGATCGTTGCCATGTGGCTGTGTCATGCCTGGCTGTGGTTGTGTGGCTGATTCTTGTGTGGCCATGGTCCTAAGTGGCTGTGGTTGTCTGTGTCCTGTGTGGTTGTGGTCCCATGGCTGTCTCTTGCATGATGGTTGTCATGTGGCTGCTTCCTGGGTGGCTGTGCATCCAAGTGGAGCTGTCATTTTGTGGCCCCTGTGCCAGGCTGTGTTTGCCAGGACTCTTTGTAGTTTGTTTGGGTGACTGGTTGTGTGGGACAGGCTATAGGACTGTGGTTTTGCACAGGAGTATAACATGAGTACTGAGCCCGTGTGGGCTGTTCTGTGTGTGTCTGTGCCCTGGCAGCACCTCTCCCTGTGGAAAGGCGTGGGACTGACGTGGACCCCATGCAGACACAAACTCATACTCACCCTCAGCCAGCTCCAGCTCACAGTGGCTCGGTCTCCGCTTCAGCCGACTGCTAGGGAAGATGCTAAAAGGTCCTGCCGGCCCAATGTAGAGGCTGTAAGGGTTCATGGGTCACTAATGCCTTGTGGGCAAGGACCCTGGCCCTGGATTGCCCCCAGGCCCAGCCCCCCACTAACCTGTTGAGGAAGGGGTGAGGATGGTAATGCAGGGCCAGAGGGGTTGGGGCACTTCCCAGGGCGGAGAATTGCAGCAGTGGGGGCCGAAGGGCACTCTGCTCTGTGGTGGCCATGGCTGCCCCTGGGGGCCTAGTGTGGCCCAAGCTGATCACCGGGACACCAGGGGGCAGCCTGGGGGATGAGACACCTTGGTGGCCCACCTCCTCTGCCTTTGGGAGCCCAGGGGAGGCAGGCTTGGGGAGTGGCGCAGGCACTGGGCTGGGGGCACACACCATCTCAGCCTTCTCAGTCATGGTGGGGGCCACCTCTGCCTGGGCTTGGGGCGGGCACATGGACCCCGAGGGGGTGCTCACCTGTGGAAGGGAAGGAAGCCAGTGGGAGGATGAATCAAATGCCACACACACCCTTAGCCCAACAGAGCCCTCAAATGGAAGGGATAGTGGAGGGGGGGGCGGGGGGAGGCCCAGAAACTACCAGAACATGGAGGATCTGATGCCCACTGAGATGCTGTGCAGTGATGAGCCCAGCAGTGTCGTCTCTGAGCTGTTTGTGACCCATGAGGGCATGAGCAAATTCCCTTCCTCCAGAATCCCCTCACCTGGAGTCCGGAGGGAGGGGCAAGGCAGGGTAGCCATGATGGGCCCTGAGACCCTTAGACCTGACCCTAACACCCTTCATTGACACAGCGTGTCCTTGGAATCCCTACATGATTGACTCTGACCTTTCACTGACCTCCCGCCTCCTGCCCGGGCCCACCCTGTGGTCCTCATCTAGGACCCCGAGGCTCTTCCCATTGCCTCCCAGTCAGACCCTGAAAGTCTTCCATAATCTCTCGTGTGTGATATTGTCTCTGTATCACATGTAATGTGTGATATTGTCTCTGTAACAGCTTTTTAAGATAAAGAGCTAAGTCTCATTCTTCTCTTGATCCCCATGCAGAAAACAAAGAGACTTATCAGATACTCAGTAAATTCTCATTTTATGAGTAGACTACAGAGGTCATTATGAAAACTTTAAGTCAACAGTGTTCAGTCAGAGCCCACCCCCCCCCCCCCCCCCCCCCCCCGCCACACACACACACTGAAAATGTCCCCCTCACTAATCCTGCAACCCCATTGCTGACACTATGATGCCAAATGCTGGCTCTGGCCAGTACATACAGTCATGCCTCAATCTTCCTTCTGGCCCTGGTGACCCCCCACCTGCCCCACACATCAGTATCCACCTCTTTACACCCTATTTAGATATCCCTGTCACTCTTGGCCCATGGCCTGGAGGGCCCCAGCAACATCAGGGACACCTGGGCCCTCTTCCCTGTCTTCCCCAGCTGGGTCCTGGGGAAGCTGGCCTGGCCTCTTAGTTGGTTCCTACAGATGAATGAATGAAGGAAGGCGGGAACGAATGAATGAATGCAGGTGGGTTGGGAATCCCCCCACCTTCAGGCTGCTCGCTCTTACCCCAGCGCTGGTCCTGCTGCCTGCTGAGTCCCCTGGCTCTGTCGGTCAGGGCAGGAATATGGCTCCAGCTTCAGGCCAGGCTCCCCGGCCCTGCGGCCTCCAGCCTCTCCACTCTACCCCAGGCAGCCAGCCACTCTGTCTGGGCTTCACTTCTTTCTGGGCTCTCAAGGGCCTTGGGGCCTCGGTGGTGGCAGCAGCATGGGTCCCTCGAGGAAAAGTGAGCAGCTCAGGGGCCGGCCGGCCCGCCCTCTCCCCGCCCCCCCGGTGGCCGGTTTCCTCCCTCTTACCCCTGGCGCAGTGGCTGGAGGATGCTGGGCCAGCGCAGATAAGGGCCTGGCCGCCTGGCCCAGACTGATAAGGAGCCAGGCTGACCCCGGAGGAAACCAGCGGGCGGGGATCTCCAAGATCGGCCTCTCGCCCCGCCCCGGCCAGTGGGCAGGACTGTCAGTGACCCCTCCGGGCTTCACCTTCCGTCCTCTCAGTCCCTGGAAGGACCCTGGCCCTCTGAGGACCAGCCCCAGTGCACAGCTACACACAGAGGGGAAATTGAGGCAGGAAAGCGGTGGCCTCCTGTGTGGTTGGATCTGGCCTGTGGCTTTGAACACCCCAGCTGTGTCCGTGCTTGTTGGGGGTGGGGAGCCCTTTCCGGCCCTGCTGGGGCTCGTGACTGGGGGCCCCCTTCTTCTTCTCTCCTCCCCCTGCCTGGTTCCTCTTTTTACAGATCCCCTCCCAGCCTTTCTGCCACCCCCACCCTGGAGGGAGGCATGGCAGAGGGCAGTCCTGACACTCCGATCTTGGGTGTCCAGCCTGGGTGGTTGTCCTGGTCCCCCCTGTGCTATCACTCCACCTTTCAAGGTGACAGGAAAGGCTACAGCTGGGGGAGATTTCCTATATTGCTAGAACCTTCCAATAGGTGCCCCAGCAAGTCCCCACAATCCTAGTTCTCTAGGTCATAGGATAGCATAACCCCAGCTCGGTGGCCCCTGGCCCTCATCCCAGAGCCAGGCCACTGCAGGGTGAATGGTGATAGAGGTGTTGGGTGAATGTCCTGGGTGGTGAGGGGTAGCAGTGACAAGGCTGTTCCTGGTCCCCAGCACCCGCTCACCTGGGTCAGTTGTGCTCCGTCTATCTAGGTGGCTGCATGAGCTCCCAGGCAGGCCCTCAGCTGTCACCTTCCAGGAATCAGGTGATTTCAGGACCCCACCACCAACCATCCCACTTTCCCAAGGAAGCAAGGGTCCACTTCTAAGCTCCCAGTGAACTTTGATGTGCCCACAAGGCCAGTTCTGGGATCAGGTTCATTTAACTCTTGAGATGGAGCAAGGTGCAGGGTGCCTGCGGGTCCCACTGCTACCGTGTGGCAGGGTGGGGGCTTTGCCCCAGGCCTCGCTGTTAACGTTGCTAAGGCCTGCCCTTGTGGGGAGGATGCAGGAGCCTGCCTGGTGCCTCTATGTGCCCCCCCCCGCCTCGAGGGGCCACAGGGCAGGAAACACCTGGTCTGGAGCGGATGCACAAGGAGCCTGGTTCCGGTCTGGCTTCCGCCACCACGGCCCTGCGGGGAGCTGGGCCAGAGAAACCAGGCAGCCAGGGCTGGCGGCGAGAGGCCACGTGGGAGCTTGGTGGCACCGGCGTGTGCGCGCGCCTATATTCAGGAGCACGCCAGTGGAGGGGGGTGCGGGGGAAGGCCCCGTGGGTACGAGCGCGCGGCTGCCACCCCGTGGCCGCTTGGGGGAAAGCAAGCGCCAGCAACCGGGCGCCTAAGTGCTTCTTGCTGTAGAGCAGTGGTTCTCAACCTTCCTAATGCCGCGACCCTGTAATACAGTTCCTCATGTTGTGGTGACCCCAAACCATAAAATTATTTTCGTTGCTACTTCATAACTGTAATGTTGCTACTGTTATGAATCGTCATGTAAATATCTGATATGCAGGATGTATTTTCATTGTTACAAATTGAACATAATTAAAGCATAGTGATTAATCACAAAAACAATATGTAATTATATATGTGTTTTCCGATGGTCTTAGGCGACCCCTGTGAAAGGGTCGTTCGACCCCCAAAGGGGTCGCGACCCACAGGTTGAGAACCGCTGCTGTAGAGGAACAGACCACTCCCCACACAGACAGAACGCCTCAGACAGAAACACTGACACCACCTCCCTCAGTCAGGCAGGGACACACCAACCTCTAGATGCAGAGCTCCCCCAGGGAGTTAATTCAGATGGACAGAGGAACAGGCCTCAGACATGCTAGACAGATAGACCACCAGCAGCTTCTGCACTCAGACAAATGACAGGGCAAGGTGAAATCTCTTTATTGGCTCAATCTACACCTGGACCAGTGGTGGCCCCAGACCCAGGGGGCTTCTGGTTGGGGGTCTGTGGACAGTCGGTGGGGGCAGCTTCAGCAGTGGCCTCAGGTGTCAGGGGTCTGTGGGAGTAACAGCACTGGTCCCCCCGCTGGCAGGTGCCCTGGTGGAAAGATGATGGATATGAAGCCCAGCAGCCTCTGCTGGGTTCCTTTCCTGGATGGGGAGCTCACTCGCATACACTTGCCCATCCCGTTTTCCCATCCCTGCCTGCCCCTTAGCCTTGCCCTATTGCCACAAGGGGGACCCATGTGTACTGCAGTTGGAGGTGGGGGGTGCCTCACCTTCTTAAACCTCTTGCAAGGAAACGTCTTAAGCCGTGCAGCCCGCTGGGCCAGGTCCTCAGCTGGTTCCTTTCTCTTATTCTGGAGCAATCTGCGTCTGTCCTCCATAGCTTCGCCCACTGCCTTACCCCTGTGCAGGGAGATGAGCAGCTGGGACCCCATCAGGCCTCTGCACCCCAGGCCCTGGACAAATCCCACTGCCATCACTCTCACTCACCCTGGCCGGGCACGGGGTCGGGGGCCCCAGTTGGCCTCGGGGTTGGCCTGGAAGCGCTTGAGTCCTCGCTGGCGGGAGCTGGGGTTGGCATCATCCCGGATGGTGAAGTTGGCCTGTAGCCTGGAGAAGGGGGTGGTGCAGCTGAGGGGCAGCCACCACTCGGACATGCACAACAAAACTGCCCATGGGGCCTGCCCGCCTTGGTGACTTGGGAAGGCACCTGCCTGGGTCAGGATTCTCTCACTCATTTAATAAACATTTATTGTTGCCTACAGTGTACCTGAAATCTGCCGCTGGTAAAGCTGACATTCTAGTGTACAAGACAAACAAGCAATGGGACAAATCAGAAATCAGCAAGTTATGTTTCGTTAGGGCATGAGAAGAGTTTTGAAAAGAAGAGAGCAGGGCAGAGGTTCTGGGGAGACTGAGGAAGGGGTTCAATGCAGGACAGGACAGAGTCAGGGACACCTGAAGGAGGTGAGGGAACAGTCCTGGGGGCACTCAGGGACAGGCATTCCAGGTAGAGGGAACAGCCTGTGCAAAGGCCCTGAGATGGGGCTGTGGCTCATGAGCTTGAGTGAGGGGGCCAGTGTGGAGTGAGCCAGGGGGGAGGGGGGGATAATTGAGGGCTGGAAAGTGACACGGAAATGGGGCAGGGCTTGCAGGTGGAACTCTGTTTCTGCTGAGCAGAGGGGGAACATGATCTAACTCAGGTGCTCACAGGCGCCCTCTGGTAGCTGTGGGGGGAACAGTCTGTGGGGGGTGAGGGTGGGAGCTGGGGAACCAGGGCTGAGGTGACCACACTGGTCTGTGTGAGCAGTGATGGGCCAGACTAGGGTGGGGGCAGAGGAGAAGCGGTAGAAGTGGTGGGAGAAGGTAGATTCTGGATCTCACTTGAAGAATGAACATGTATCTGTTAGGGAAGTGTCTGGGCCGTCTGCAAGCATGTGAGCATCCATGCCTGTGGCAGAGATGTCCCTACCTGGGCTCCACACTGAGAATGCGGAAGGCCGGGCTGGTCTCAGACAGCCGCTCTCGTTTCACCGGGCACTGCTTCTCCTGGGAGGCAAAGGTCAGGGGCCAGGGGATGCCAAGCCTGCCCATGCCTTGCCCTCTTATCCCTATCTAGTCAGGCCAGCTCTTACCCAGCAGCGCATGATGTCCCAGAGGGCTGAGGCGGGGGCGTCCGTCTTCACAGCATTCTTACAGGCGTGGGAGAGCGAGACCTGGAAGCCAGCATGGAGGAGGGCTGACCTGGGACCAAGAGGGGTTGTGAGGGGCAAGCTAGATCCCAAAGCCAGTGATGACATGTGTGGGTGGGAGTCATGGTGAGTTGTGAGGCTGGCTGCATGTCTCAGGGCGACTATGTAGCTGGTTTAATGCCAATGACTGGAACAGTCAGACTGTCCCCCTGGCCAGGGCTCTTGGCCTCTGAGCACTTGTACATGAGACTCCCTGGACGTGAGTGAAGTTTGATCTCCATTTTACGGGGGATTCTGGCCCAAAAGGGGCCCAAGTTGCCCAGGGCACCCAGCACTCAGGCTCTGCTCCTCCCCCACCCAGCCCTCACCGCAGCTGCAGGAGGCTGGGTGTGCTACAGTGGATGGTGCTGCTCAGCTGGTCCAGCGTATAGTACAGAGGCACGTCCGGCAGCTCCTGCCATGGGGGACAACAGGATATGCATGGGGCAGATGGAGGAAGCTGGGCACAGGTGAGCCCCATCCTGTTTTGGCCCAGCCCCTACCTCGGTGACGACGCTCAGGACTCCTCGGATCCGCTCCGAAGTATGGAATCGGCCGGGGTTGGTGCTCACAGCCTCTAGGACACGGCCCACAAAATCCAGGTCATGGATTGGCTCCACCCATAGGGGGCCACCGAGCTGCAGACACACAGGGGCCAGATGGACAAGGAGTGAGACACGAGGACCCTTGAGACCCCATGCCTAAACCCGGCATGGTCCCACCTGGTGCCGCTGCCCACAGTGCTCACACTCGGGGGCCACAGGGGGACCGCAGGCTGCAGAGAACTTGACCCTGCACAGAGAGAGGAGTTTAGGGGGCAACCACACCCCTTGGGAACCCCTCACCTCCCTCCTGGCTCACTGTTGCTCACCGGCCACCAGGGGCCCCCGATGCTTTGCCAAGGCGCTGAAGGTGGAAGGCTCCGCAGCCCACACACTGGAACACCAGCGCCTGCTTGCTGTGGGGAAACAGGGCTGGCTACCACACCCCAACCCTTTCCTCAGGGTGACCTGGTCCCCTGTTGGACCTCACTTCCACAGGGGAAGGCTCTGTTGCCTGCTCCAGTGCCTGCCCCACCCCTGCTAACCTGGCTGAAGCCTTGACCTTGGCCTGGCCGGTGAAGACACGAACAAAAACACGTATGTAGAAATCAGCGCTGATGCTGAGCAGGGGCACCACGAAGCGCTGATAGCAGTTAGCACGGAGGTCCAGGCTGTGTAGGACGATCCTCAGGGCCTGGGGGTGAGAAGCGGGGGTGGGCGTCTGCCATCAGCCCTGCCTCTGAACAAGGTGTTCACAGCACAGGGTCCAGGTAGGTTCCGTGGGGGCCAAGTCCAGCCCTGAGTACTCTGACTTGTGGCCCTTGGCGACTGCTCAGTTCCCTCACCGGTGAAGCTGCACCGGTCTCTGCCTCTATGGCCCTGCTGGGAGCACTAAGTGACTTAGGAACATTCGGGCCCGTAAGTGGAATCTCTCCGATTAGCATCATCAACATGCCCTGTGCTGCGACGTGGCCACAAGGACCTTAGTCCGGCCACCACGGCTCTGTCGGCAGGAAGTGGGGACACTGGGTGCTGCAGCATGGCTGGGACCTCTCCATGCTGGGGAGCTGCCATGACAGTCTACCCAGAAAAAGAGGCAGCGTTTCCCAGGCTGACCTGTGACAGGGCCCATAAGGAAGAGGATGGAACCTCTCCTTTCCCTGCCCATTGACGTAGCCTGCCCGCCTTCCTGAATCCCCACAGCAACCCAGTGGTGCCCAGGCCACCTTCAGCATGCCCATTTCACAAATGCCAAAACTGAGGCCCAGAAAGGGGAAGCTGCTTGCTCAAAGCTACCAGCAAAGTTAGGACTTGAACCCAGACCTGGAAAAACTGCCTTAAAGAGGCAATTTTGCAAAGTTGTTAAAACAGAGACTAGAAAGAATGGTGTAATCATTGCTCCTACCCTGGACGAAACCATTGCCCCCCACATGACCATGACTGGCAGCCCATGCTGTTAGGAACTATGCTGGTTAAAGGTGTGCTTGTCGTTAATATGCTGCCTGGAGGAAGCTGAACGGGTCTGAGGGGTGGGAAGGGGTGCGGGGGGAGGGTCCTCACCATCTCGTGGCAGGCCCGGCTCTTGAGGGCCATGGCCCCGTACTTGCTGTAGCATGTCTCCCCGCTGTTCCCTGCCAGCACTGCCATGTCCGTGCAGGTAACGCACAGCAACCCTGCAGGTAAGGAAGGGGTGAGGATCCTTCAAACACTCCAAGCCCTGCTCTATACTCCTGGGTCAGCCTGGCCTCACCTCCTTCGCTCACAGCCTGCACAGCTGCATCCAGAAAAGCGGCAGGGCTGCCATAGGGGTCCAGGTCGATGACATCAAACCGATCCGACACCCGCTGGTGCTGGTACATCAGCATCCTGGGAGTGAGAGGGCCAATTCCTCAGCACCCTGTACCAGGGACCTGCTCTGTTCCTTATCACGTTCAATCATGCAGCGTGATAGTTTGGACCTAGACTTGGGCCAGCTGCCTGCGCTTAGATCCTGGCATCCATTTGCTAAAAACGTCATGGCTTTTCCCCTCAGGCCTCTGTCTACCCATCTCTAACAATGGCATGACAATGGCCAATACAGTAAGTCCTCACTTAACATCATCACAGTTATTGAAAACTGTGACTTTAAGCAGAAAAAACATGTAATGAAACCATTTTTTTCACAGACTAATTGATCCAAACAAGAGTTAAATTCCTACAGTATTTCTGGTCACAAAAACATTGCTCAAATTCTAAATAAAGACTCAAAACACTTCTAATATTAAACAATGAAATAAATGTGAGCTCTACATACATTTAAGGAAAATTAATAAAAACAAGTCAGATCATTATTTCCCACCCACTTATTCCAGTTCAGGGTCATAGATGGCTGGAGTCTATCCAGGCAGCTCAGGGGATCCACCCTGGACAGGACACCCTTCCACTGCAAAGCCACGCACACCCACGCACACTCCCTCAGACTGGGGCAATGCAGGCATGCCAGTTTACCTCATTTGAACATAAATATGTATATAATTTATTTATTTATTTTTTAATTGACTTGAGAGAGGAAGGGAGAGAGAGAAACACCAACGATGAAATCACTGTTCGGCTGCCTCCTGCAGGCCCCCTACTGGGGATCAAGCTTGAAACCCAGGCATGTGCTCTGACCAGGAATTGAGCCCCAACCTCCTGACTGGTTCATGCGTCGACGTTCAACCACTGAGCCACACCAACCGGGCCTCACGGGAGTATTTTAGGTTGTAGGAGGAAACCTAAGTCCCCATAGGAAAGCCACATAGACATGGATAGAATGTGTCAAATCCACACAGACAGTAGCGCTGGCCAGGAACTGATGTTTCTTTTTTCTCATCAACATTTTAACAATGACATTATTCCAGGACCTACTGCACTAATGTAGCACATACATGCCTGACACTGTTTCAAGCGACTTAGATACATTAACTCATTTAACCACATAATCTTCCAATGGGGGTGGAAGGTGCCTTCCCGAACAACTCCGTGGGTTTGGACCTATATTGTTCCCTTTGCAAATGAGGAAAAGTAAATGCTATCTTCTCAACACAGCCCACCATGACCACATTTTTCAAAATTGCAATCCCCCCCCCACCATCTTCCTCTATCCCCTACCCCCTCAATTTTTTTCCAGAGCACTTCTCACCTCTACTTTACTATGTAACTTATTTGTTACAATTATTTGTTATCTTCTCTGTTTCCTATTAGATTTTACTATGGTCAGGAAAGCAAATATTTTTTACTTATTTATTTACTTTCTATAAAGGTTAGACAGTAAATATTTTAGGTTTTGTAGGCTACATACAGTCACTATTGCATATTCTTTTTTTTTAACCTTTAAAAATGTAAAAAAATATTCTTGCCCTAACCGGCTTGGCTCAGTGGATAGAGCGTCGGCCTGCGGACTGAAGGGTCCCAGGTTCAATTCCGGCCAAGGGCACATGCCTGGGTTGCGGGCTCAATCCCCAGTGGGGGTGTGCAGGAGGCAGCCGATCAATGATTCTCTCTCATCATTGATGTTTCTATCTCTCTCTCCTTCTCCCTTCCTCTTGGAAACCAATAAAGAAATATATATTTAAAAAAAAAATAATATTCTTAGCTCAGTGGTTAGAGCATCAACCGGAGGACTGAAGGGTCTCGGGTTCAATTCTGATCAAGGGCACGTACTTTGGTTGCAGGCTCGATCCCCACAGGAGGCAATCAATTGATGTGTCTCTCTCACATCGATGTTTCTCTCTCTGTGTCTCTCCCCCTCCCTTCCACTCTCTCTCAAAATCAATGGGGGAAACCAATATCCTCAGGTGAGGATTAAAAAAACAAACATTCTTACATCACAGGCCAGAAAAACCCAGACTGGGGCCTCACAGGCTATGGTTTGCTGACCCCTGCATTTGAATGGGAATTCCACGAGGTCAGGGATTTTGTCTGTAATGTTTACGGATGCATTCCCTGCACTGTGAACAGTGTCTGGCACATATTGGACAGTGGATATAAGCTGGTTCATTTGAACAAATAAAAGTATGAGAAGTTTAAAATGGAAACCATCATGGTACTAATTTCTGGCACCGAGCATGAGCTATACAAGTATTACCTCTCATTTAATCAGTACAGCAACCCCTGTAAAACTATCATTTTATATGAAAGGAAACTGAGGCTCAGAGAGACTAAGGCACTCTCCCAAGATCAGAGTGCAAGATTATGACACAGCTAGGGTTTGACCCAGGCAGCCTGGCGATAGATGACATCTTCCAGCTGCCTGGCTCTGCAGCCCAGGACCTACCGGGCATCTGCCTGGCTGGGCTGGACCAGGCGGGCCACTTCGTTGAGCTGCACATTATGGCGGATGAGATCCACAGCTCGGGCAGAGGCATCGTTAGCAACCACCGATCGGAGCCCAGGCACCTCTCGGGCAAAGCGAATGGAACGAAGACCCGAGGCTGCCAGGCCCTCCAGCACTCGCAGGCCTTCCTGTTGGAGTAAGCAGGGAGCCCCACTCACATCAATATCTCCATTCTCTGCTGTGCTCCCCTCCCCCCACAACACACACCCTCCTACAGCTCTCCCCTTCCAGGAGCCTTCCTTCCTCCATCACCCACTGGACTCCGGGGCTGCCACCTGTTTTATGCCCAGGCCTCACCTCACAGATCTCCCCCACAGTGGCTGTCCGAGGCTGGTTTCCAGGGGCCGGGTCTGCCCCCTCTTTCAGTACAGCCTTGTCCTCCTCTTGCTCCGACAAGTCCACCACCACCTTCTGCACCTCCTTTTCACCTGGCACCTTGACTGCAGCCACCCAGAAACCCAAGTCAGGGACTATCAAGACTCTCTTTGAGAAACCTCTTACTCTTCAAAATACAGAAGATTCATGAAAGAAAATCTTCCCCAAAGTCCCTAAGAAAAGGCTGGAGGAGCAGAGCCCGGGGCGTTTCCAGACATTAGGGAAGGGGGGGGCTGGACAGGGGGAGGCCTCCGTGTGACCACCACCCACCCGGAGACTGGACCTCCACTTACTCTGGATTCCTTTGGCCCCAAGATGAATGCGCGCAAACTCAGTGATCACAGCACATCTGCGGGAGACGGAGATCCAGTTCACACCCCCTCACCACACACACCCATTGCCCTCCGCCAAGCTGACCCGGACCCCTGCTCACGTCAGGTCCCGGTTGAACTCCTGCACTGGGTTGTAGAAGACTTCGTTGGCGCTGGGGAAGGCGATCTTGGCGGACCCCTCGGTGACCGTCGTCTCCTGGGTGTCAGGTGGGCGCTTTTCGCCGCAGGGCGCCGTGCCGTTCTCCATGGCGGGCGGACTTGCCGGCCCTTGGGGTGGCCCCTCCATAAACCGAGCACTACACAGACGGCCGGCGGAGCGGAGACTCAGGGTGAGCCGCAGAACGGTCCTCGCGTGGGACATCCGCGGCGGCCTGTGCCCGCCCGGCCTGCATCAGGAGGGCGCATAGGGGAGGAGAGAGCTGCTTTCCTGGGCCGGGGGGCCTACACATCTGCAAAACAGGCTCAGGAGAGCCCGTGGCCTCCGTGAGCTGACACCACCCCCCATCTTCTGGAGACCAGCCCCAGCGCAGCCTGAAGCCCTTAAGTGGGTCCGCCCCGGCACCAGATCCCTCCCCTCGCCGCCCAGGCGCTCCTCACCTGCTCTCGCGAAACGGAGAACCGAATTAGGCTCGGTCACATTTTCCGGATGAAGACCTGGGCGCCGCCATGTTGGCACAGTTGGGGGCGGGTCATGTGGCAGAATCTAGCCAATCAGTGATGCCACCTACAGTGGGCGGCCGGGGTCAAAATGCACCATGGAAAGCGCAGAACGCGTGATGTCCGCGGCCTCGATCACAGTGGTTCCCCTGTAATTAAGGCCGCACCGCACCAGCCCACTTCACAGATGAGGAAGTTGAGGCTCAGAAAAAGGGCGGTACGCGAAGCAATCCAACGCCTATCGATCGTCTCCTGGATGCTGGGTGCCATAAACACATTATTTCGGGGCATCCTGCAGGAATAGCTCAGGCTTTGGAATCAGATTTACTGAGTTTGAATCCTAGCCCGACCACATTCTCTTGGCAAGTTACTTAAACTCTCTGCACCTCACTTTCCTTACATGTTAAATAAGAGTCCTAGCTCCCAAGATAGAGCAAAGATTACAAGACAACACCCCGAAAGTATGCAAGGAAGTCTCTTTCACGTAACCCTCAACAGGAAAGGACAGGGTAGTGGTCCGGGCTGTCTGGGCTCCCAGTCCCAGCTCACTTTGCTACTGGTTCTTAACCCCTCTCTGTGCTTAAGTTTCCCCCATTTGCAAAATGGGCAGAACTTTTCAAGGTTCATTATTGGTTTGTGATGAGCATGAAACAAGTGAGTGCAGGTAAAATGCTTATAACGTCATCTGACTTAGTGTGTTTTATTGTAGCTTCTGGACCCTGGGCTTGAAGCCTGACACCCGCCATCACTTCCTTTGGCCATTTTCTTTATCTCTCTGTGCCTCCCTTTTCTATAAAGTGTGTGTGTGTGAAATAATTCCTACGTAAGAATGTTACTGGGACGTTTAAACGAGACCATTCACTTGTGCTCTCTTCAGCAGCATATATACTAAAATTGGAATGAGATCATTCACAGAAAGACCATAAAACAGTGCCTGGCACAATGAACAGCAGACACTGTTATTATTTGCGTTTTACAGGAAACTAAAGTTCTGAGAGGCAGAGCGACTTGCCCCAGGTCGCGGGACTAGAAGGTGGCACGGTCGGGATTCGAACTCTCAAGCACAGCCGAGGTCCTGGAGGCGGAGACCGGAAGGGGCGCCTTCGGTGCTCGGCTGCCCTCGCCTAGGGGGCGGGGCGGGGCG
>NW_005370658.1:460226-463059 GCF_000412655.1 Myotis brandtii
GTTCGGAATGGGGGTTGGGGGTTGGGGGGAGCCGGCGGGTCGGAGAGCCCCGAGGTGCTGGCGGAGTCACCTGGGGTGAGGGCTGGAGACATGTTGCGGGGGAGAGGCCAGGTCCCGGGGAGATCGGGTAAGTTGGGGGACTCCTGTAGGAGTTGGGGAGTCGGGGAGGAGGCGGAGCTTTGGGCTAGGCTAGTGGGGATGTGGAGGCAGGTCCGAGAACTAGTGCTGACCGAAAGGCACGTGCCAAGATGTACCCCCTTTCCCGGCCAGAAGTTAGCTCTGGGCCAAATGGGGGGGGCTCTTCCCCTCTCCCCCCCCACACCTCACTCCCATCCGGCTCTGGGTCCCCGACCTACCCTGGGGCAAGCCTCTGCCAGGTGGGTGTTGGTGTGGGCAGCTTGGGAACACCTAGCTCGGGCATCTTGTTTACCATGGGGGTGGCCCTTGCACACCCCCGCCCCCTATACCTGCAGGGAGGCGGCCTCGGTGCCCTTACCTGAGCATCTAAGGTTCCTAGAATCTCTCCCCGCCTGATTGTGACCGGAGCCTTGAGGCTCAAACCTGGAGGCTGGGCCCCCAACCACCATCTTAGACGGTGGCTTCCCAGGCACTAGCTCCCTGAAGGTGAACTGGGAGGTGAGTGTATAAAGTTTTGTTCATTGTGTCTTGGAGGTTTATGATGGGGTAACGGGCAGGTCCCGTCACCAAGAAGGGAATCAAGTCAGGCACCCTAGCCCAGGCCCTTGGGGTTACTGACCCCGGGGCTCTGCTTCTAGGGTGATGTCCGGACCAGGCCCCTGCTGGTCACATGAGCTCATTCATTGCTCACCACCAACCAGGTCAGCTTAGGCCTTGGGGTGGCTTATCCCAGGTCACGTGGCTAGAGCCCAAACCCATAATCCCCCAAGCTGGCCTTTGAGGGTCATGACTGGAGGAGCTCCCCAGTCTTCCAGATTCCTCCTCAAAAATTCTTTCCTCTTGCCATCCCAGGGGATGGGTCAGTACCCTTTCGTACAGTTTTCATGGTGTCCCAGGGGGCTGGGAAAGTGAAAGCTTTCTCAGACAGAGTCTTTCTCATCCCCCTTCCCCATGTGGGAGCCAAGAGGTTAGAGGTGATGGAGCTGTGGACTGCCAGGGGGAGGCGGTTATGAGGACGGGGCTGGGCTATGGAGCTGAATTTTGCTTTGCTTTCCTGGTTTGTCTTTTTCCCCACGTTGGTCCCGGGTCAGACCACCCAGCTTTTGTTCCTTTTCTTAGCGCTAATTGCAAAGCTGTTACCGGTGTGTCCTGAGAACATTGACTTGGGAGCCTCGCACCTGGAGCAGAAGCTACCGACTGCTGGGGCGATTGGTATCAGCCAGATCTGGGTTTAATGATGGGTTGTCACCCTCATTCCTTCCCTTCCCCCAGTATCCCCATCATTCCTAGAACGGCCTTCTATTTGGGCCCTGGCCTCCTCCCATCTTGTGGCTCGCCTCCTGGTTCTGGGAGGGGTGGCAACTGGGCCAGCAGCCCCACGTAAAGAGGCCTTTCCCCTGCCTGGTTGGGCTGAGGCTGGGGCCTCCTGGGCCTTGCCAGGGCTCTGGCCTGGGTACTGAGGACAGGGGTGGTTACCTTGACTCACACAGCTGGAACAGGGGCAGAGATGGGTCTCAGTTGGCCTTGGTGTGTGGGTGGCAGAGAAGTGGGTGGTGGGTTTGAGCCTGCACCTGGAGCTGTAGAAGGCACGTTTAATAACTAACTGCTTTTCTGTGAAGACTTAGGGTGCACAGACCTAGGGCGCCAGAGGAGGCCATAATCTGGGGTAGGGTGGTGGACGGCGGCCATGGGGCAGTTTTATCTCACTAGGATGCCAACCCCCTGCGAGGGACTAGGGGAGCAGCCCTGAGTAGCAGATCCTAGAGCCTCTCTCAGCAACTTTTATTCTAGTGAAGGTGACCCAACAAACAAATGACCAAGAGCATTCCTGCTATTCCTGCATTCATGAACTTAGTGAGACAAGGGGAAATGAGTGAGTGCTGTGGGGCGGAGGATGAAGAGCTTTAGATAGGAAGATAGGATGGTCAGGGAAGACTTTGGGGAGATTTGAGCCTTGAATAATAAGAAATAAATCAGCCCAGGGGGGTGGGGGCGGGGAGTTGGCTGGGGCAAGGAGGGACAATTGTTCTAGGCAGACGGACAGCCCATTGAGAGTCTTCATTAAGCATGTGCCAGGCTCCTGCCAAGTGCTCTGAATATCTTAATGAGGGAAGGAGCAAGGGGTGACCCTAATGTACAGATAGACCCTTAGTCCCATTTACAGAAAGGAAGCACCCAGCCTCAGGGTCTTCTGGGTCTCCCTGTCACACCAGATGCAAGTCCAGACCCCCTTGGCATGCATCCCGGGCCTTGGCCAGGGCCAGGCACTGGGCAGCCCCAGTAGGTTCTTGAGCAAGGCTTTGAGAAGATGAGAGCTTTGATTGGCTTTGCTGGACTCACTGTTGGGGTCAACATGGAGGATTGGGGTTTGGTGTGGTGAGGTCTGACTGGGAGTTCATCAGTGCCGTTGCCAAAGCTCCTGATGGAGAAGGTGGCCTGCCAGCTGAAGTGGGGATTACTACATTTGAGACGATGGTGAGCTGCCCGGTCTTGAAATCATGGGGGTGAACTGGGTAAAGGATTGTGGGGCTTTCCAGGAGCCTCTGTTGGGTCCTCTCATCCTCATTACCCCTGACCACTTTCCTGGGTGTCCAGCTGAGCACTTTTGCACATTTTGAATTTTCTCATGCCTACCATGGGCAAGCAGACCCACCTTCCTGCCTCTGATCCTGGTCCCCTCTCCTGAGAATGGCAT
>NW_005370658.1:463236-469075 GCF_000412655.1 Myotis brandtii
TGAACCACAGAGGCCATGAGGTGGAACTGGGCAGGTGGCTGTCTTGTGCCCAGTGCCTGGTTGTGGTCATTGTCCGTTCTCCCCTGCTGCCTCCTCGGTGAAGGTCTCAGCGTCCTCAGAGCCCCACAGGTGTTCTGTGAGGACCATGACTCTGTCATGACTGAAGCACAGGGTGGGTTAGGATGAACCAACATACTGTAGTGGAGAGAGTTAGCACTACCCTGCACCACCTGGCTTGGCCTTGAAACCCTTGGGCAAAAGTCTTGACCTCGGCGCCCTTTGTTTCCTTATCTGATAAAGTGGGAACAAGCCAGCATACCTATATCTCAGTGGTTCTCCACCAGGGGCAATTCTGCCCCCTCAGGGGATACTTGGGAAATATCTGATGACATTTTTTGTTGTCACAGCTGGTCTGGCAGTGCTACTAGCCTCTAGTGCAGTGGTTCTCAACCTTCCTAATGCCGCGCCCCTTTCATACAGTTCCTCATGTTGTGGTGACCCCCAACCATAAAATTATTTTCGTTGCTACTTCATAACTGTAATTTTGCTACTGTTATGAATCGTAATGTAAATATCTGATATGCAGGATGTATTTTCATTGTTACAAATTGAACATAATGAAAGCATAGTGATTAATCACAAAAACAATATGTAATTATATATGTGTTTTCCGATGGTCTTTGGCAACCCCTGTGAAAGAGTCGTTCGACCCCAAAGGGGTCGCGACCCACAGGTGGAGAACCACTGCTCTAGTGGTTGCAGAGGGTGCTGCTCAACATCATATAATGCACAGGGCAGCCCCACCATGGAACTATTCTCCTCAAGAGCTGCAGTGCGGTGGCCAACTGGTGAGGGTTACATGAGAAGTTACTGTCTGGGTGCGATCAAGTGATGCTGTGATGGCACCAGGGGAGCCCCCTGTATGTACCGCCTATTATGAAATCACAAGGTTTGGGAGATGGTGAAAGGCATAAGATGTCTCTGTTACTGTCAGGGAGCGTATAGCCTGGCAAGGGGTAGGTGGACGGACAGAGGGGACACAGCTAATAACATCTGGCATTACTGGACACTGACTGCATGGTGGGTTATTTTGTTGGTTTAATCCTTGAAACAGCCTTGTAAGGTTGCTGCTGCTGCTATTGGCCCCTTTTATAGTTGGGAAGACTGATTGGGGCAAGCACTAAGATAGATAAATGTTCCTGGAAGTGAAGAGAAAGGGAAGTGTAATGCTAAGCAGGAAGCTTTGTAAGGGATATTTGAGCCTAGTAAAATAATAATAAGGCTCCGTTCTTAGACCCTGCCAAGCCCTGTGTGGTGTCCAAGTGCATTTCAATAAGCCCCATCCCAGTAACCACCGCCCTCAGCCCCACTAGCCTCCTTTGTGTTGGAGCAATAACGCCTCAGGGCTTTTGCATGGCCTCTGCTCTTCTGTCCTTTGGGTGTGACTATACCCCGGGAGGAGGCTGTAGCTCAGAAAGGAGGGCTTGTGGTCAGAGTGGAAGGGGGGCTGGGCTGCTGCTGGGTTCTGGAGCTGCTGCAGGCGGAGGCTAGATTGCCCAGGGCTGTCAGGAGAAATGGGAAGTTGGAGAGGCTGCAGGCTAAACTGCTGATCCCCGGAGGTGGCAGTGAAGGAAGGAAGAGTGGAGAAGAGCTGGGGAAACAGAACAGCACCCCACCTGGCCCTCAGAGGGCACCTGAGACCCTGGATGGGGGGATCCCCAGCTGGGCAGCAGATCCCATTTCTGCAGAGGACATGCCCAGCGAGGATAAAGAGCCTGGCTCTGGCCTTGGCTTGCCCTTGCTTCCCTTCCCCCACTCTGGCTTCTCTGAGCCCCAGTTTTCCTATCCCTGAAATCAGTCTAGTCACAGCTGCCTGCTGTGGGGAACAACAGGACCATGCAGAGGATGAGCCTAGCCAGCCGGAGTCAAGAAGCCTCCTGATTCTCAGACGGGAGTCAGACATCCTGGGTGTGATTCTGGCTCTTGATCTCCTAATCTTTAAATGACAGAAAGATTTGTTTCCTCCCCCAGAACTAGCGAGAGGAATAATTGAAGCACCCGCTCTGAGCCCTCTCTGGGTACTGGTGCACAGTAGGGACAAATGTGAATGCCAGCTACTATTGCAAATCCTATCCCCCACCATGGGTTTAGTGGCTGCTTTTCAGGGAAAAAGAAGTGAGTTAAATGTGCACAGATGCCAAACAGTAGGATCTGTACAATTAGAGAGCACATTGTGCTTCCCTATCAAACATTTGCCTGAGCTGTCTAATTCGGCCCCTAAGAGGGTCCCAATGGCTCTGGGTTCACCCCTGGCTATGGCTGGATCTGGCCACCTCCTGCTGAGCTGGGTAAAGGATTATGGGGCTTTCCAGGAGCCTTAGTTCCTTCTTACACTTGGAGTTGGTTTCCCTTAATTGAGTCGCCCACATGTCAGTGGGCGACTCAGAGCTTCCCGGGTAAAGCACAGATCAGTCCCCCAGCCTCTGCTGGCTGGAGAACTCGGAGCTCCCTTCCCGAAGAGGTGGCAGTTCACACTCCCGAGAATCACCAGCCACACAAGTGGTTCCATTTGAAGCCTAGTGCACCCGAGGCTGTCCCGAATCATGGTTTTCATCCGGCAGCAGTGTGAGCAGTTGTTCACATTCACTTACATTGAGCCCAGCCTCAGAGACCCCTTTTGAGTCCCACTCCTGTTCTAGTTTCATTATTGTGAACTGGGAAAAGGGAACCAGGTTGGAATTAATGGGAATAATTATTTATCCCATTTGTTTCTCAAACAACTATTGAACACCCACTGTGTGCCCAGCAGGTTCTAGGGGCAGAGGACAAAGCAGCCGGAAACAGGCCAACGCCCTGCCCCAGTGGAGCTGACACAAAACCAAGAACACATTTGCTAGATAGTGGGAAGTGTCAAGGAGGAAAAAACAAACAGAAAAAAAACAACCCAAGGAATTGGAATTGGAACGCTGTCTGTCTTTGGAAATTTGAGATTGGTGACTGGCGGGTATGAAGAGCTGTGGCCATTTAGGACAGCCTTCTAGAAGGCTCAAAAGCAGGTTGGGCCCCAATATGCATTGTAGGGGCCCTGGTGGTGTTACTCTGGACCCAGATGGTGAAAATTGGTTTTGCAGGAAGGAGTCCAAGGTGAGTCTAAGGGTCTTGGCCTGAGTGGGGAACTTTCCCGTGAGAGCTACGGCCAGAGCAGGCTTGGGGGGATGGGAGCTCAGTTGTAGGCACATTGAGTTGGCATCTGAGGTATGTGCAAATCCAGCACCCCCGGGTGGGGGGGGGGGTCCAGGCCAGGGGCTCCATGGCGGAGTTGTGGGTGAGTAGAGCTGTGTTTGAAGCCTATTTCAGGCAGCCATAACAAAATACCATAGGTGGGGAGGCTTAAGAAGACACTTTCTCACAGCTCTGGGACTGGAAGTCCAAGATGGCCACAAGGTCAGGTTCTGGTTGGGTTCTGGTGTGCTCACATGGCTTTCCTTTGTTTGTGTGCTTGAAGAGAAAAATATCTCTTATACAGACACCAGTCTTACTGAGTTAGGGCCCCACTTCTGTGACCTTTTAATTTTCTCCTACAGATTCTGACTCCAAGTATAGGCACATGGGGGTTAAGGTGGGGGGACACCAGTTCTGCCCATAGCAGAGGACTGAACCTACTGCCAACCTTCACCTTCCTTCACTTTCTGGAAGAACCACATCTGCTTCTCCCTCAAGGCTCTGCATGCCTTCCCTGTGCCTTGAGGGTAAGACCCCAGCCCACCACTGCCTCAGTAGGTTGCCACTCCCTGCCCCCAGATCTCAGCTCTTCTGGGCAAGATAAGAGTCCCCTGCATGCAGCACATTGACTGTGTGATTCTGCAGGAATGGCCATGTCCCCCGCCACGCCAGGCTCCTGGACACTTCCTGGCCCGGGCAGGTGCTAGGCAAATGTTTGTTGAGTAACTTGTGGGAGCTCATAGCCTCACATCCCAGTGAGACCTGCTATGGCCTCACATCTCACTGGGAGACCTGCTCAAGTCTGGGACCAGGACTAGCAATGCTGGGAGGATTCTCAGCTCTTCATGTGGGGCTGAGAGCTGCCCCTCCCCTCCTTGGGGTCTAGAGTGTTGACCTCAGTGGGGAACTTTCTGGTGAGCTACGATCAGAGCAGGCTGGAGGGGACAGGAGCTCACTTATAGGCACATTGAATTGGCATCTGAGTCATGTGCAAATCCAGCACCCACGGGGAGGTCCAAGCCAGGGGTTCTATTGGCAGCATTGTAGGTGAGTAGATGGTGTTTCTAGTCTGTCTCAGCTCAGGCAGCCATAACAAAATACTATAGATGAGGAGACTTAAACAACATAAACTTATTTTCTCACAGTTTTGGGGGCTGGAAGTCCAAGATGGCTGCACAGTCAGGTTCTAGTCGGTTCACATGGCCTTTCCTCTGTGTGCTCGCTTGGAGAATAATATCCTTGGTGCTGTGTGTCCACCTCCGTCTCCACTATTTAACATGCCAAGTTGTGAGGAGAGAGGAATAAAATACAGTTTTCTGCCCTTGGGGAGTTTATAGTCAAGTGGGATTTTGTGTTCTCAGAGGTGAGCATAGGAGCTTGGGGGTGGGGAGTATAGAGAGGAGGGTTTTCCTCTCTAGAACCCCCCCCCCCAGGGTGGGGGTGGGGGAGCGGGTATAGCTGAGGTGGAGGAGGAAGATGTGGGCAATGGCAGGAGAAGGGCACTCCAGGCAGGATGCACAGCTTGGCCAGTGGAGGGAACAATGCAGTGGGCTGAGGCCTGAGATAGGTTGGGGTGAGGGGCTCAGCTTGGTGGGGACAAAATTATTGGGTGGTTTGGAGACCATGACCCCTGGCTCCATCCCACCACTTTCCAGCCAGCAGGTGACCTGGGCCAGGCACCAGCTGCTTTACATCTGTTTCTTCTCGGAGCTCATCGTGGCTCTATGGCCCTTCCCTCACAGGGCCAGTGTGAGTGAGGGACTTTTGAGCCCAGCAGACTGAATTGGGAAGGGAGCCCCGGGGTAGGTCTCTGGAAGCCCTTTAAGGCTTTCTCCCCACCGACCTGTTCCTTGCAAGGGCAGCAAGGTCATACCAGATCTCTACAGCCCACAGACCTGCCAAGACTTGTGCACTGATTCGTTGAGCCACTTGCACTCATTGCCATGTTGTGCTCCCTCCCCCAGTTGCTAATCTAAAGCTTCGAAGCTGTGGGTGCTGCACTCTGAGGTTGGGGTTCAGCCAGAATATTGGGAGATTCCTCCCTGCATTTCTGTTCTGTCTGCACTCCTGTTGCTGAGCTGCACCAGTTCCCAGGGAGGAGTCCGGGCCTAAAGTCTCGCTGCTTGGGCTGGTGCCAGGCTGAGATATGGTCCTCACCCATAAAGGGGGCAGTCCTATCACCTCAGAGGGGAGCCCTTTGAGACTGCTTGAAGTGGTGCCTGGCCCACCAGGTGCAGTTAGGGGGATCCCTCAGGATGGCCCCTGCAGCCCCAGAAGCATCCACAGCCGCATCCCTTCATCCCTCCCTTCCCCTGCCTGTAATCCCCATCAGCAGCCCTGTCGCAAACTGGACTCCTCTATTCCTGCCTTGGTGCTCTGTGTCTACCTCCCTCTCCATGTTTAACACATTTACAAATATTTATTGAGCCTCTGCCTCTGTTCTGATTTGCTGATCATGAACTAATCTGGCCAGAATGCCTGCCCTCATGGTTAGACAGTCTCTTTGGAGAAGGAACTATACATACAGCTCTTAAAACACTGTCCCCCGATTCCAGGGCATTGGAATTGTCCAGAGCCAATGACTGCTGCAGTGTGGAATGAGAGGACTCCTGTGCCG
>NW_005370658.1:469183-476513 GCF_000412655.1 Myotis brandtii
GGGACTGGGGGTTCACAAAGAGAAGGCAGGGCCCATCTTGACCTCCCCTCCTTCCCTCCCCACATTGTTCACTCCTGAGTCTGACCATCCTCTCTTCTTCCCTGCCACCACCACCGCTGTATTTTGTCCTGTGTTCTGTGTTCTGGTCTCCATACTGCTGCTGGGAATTCTCCAGAGTTGGTCTGGGCCTTAGTCTCCTTTGCTCCGAGCTTCCCACTACTCACTCTCAAAAGACATTCGTCCTCATTAGGCCAAGGTTCCTCCTGTCCCCCTTTGTTGCCCTCCAGCCACACTGGCCTCCTTCCTGCCCAAGACTGTTGTGGCTCTCTATGCATCATTCCCCTACCCCTTTGCTTTGCCACCAAGGGTGACTGCTAGGTAACATTCACCCCAACGGTAATTAAATCTCTCCCTATATCTCCCCACTAGACAGTGAACTAACTCCGTGAGAACCTTCCTTGCAGCCCTGGTGCATGCATCCCCATTTTATAGGTGAACAAACAGGCACAGAGAGGTGAGGAGCTGGCCTGAGGCCACACAGCTAAAGAGTAGTGTGGTTGGCATCAGAACCCAAGTCTGGGGCCTCTGACTTCATGGCTTGCCTATCCTGCCTTGGTCCTCCCTCTTGGGGTGTGAGCCTTCCAAGCTGAGGGTCTGAAGCACCTTTCCAGGGGCCGGGGGGCCACTCTCTCCCTTGGACACCTTGGCCTTGGTCACTTGAGCCCCAGTACTCAGAGCAGTTTCTGTTTGGCAGCCTGAGAAGGGGGGTCGGGGCTCATCTGAATGGGGCTCTCCTTTACCTCCATTTGGTGCCTCGGTTTTCCTACCTCCTCACACAGGGCCAGCTACTGGCCCGTCCAGCACTGTTTGAGCTCAGGAAAGGTGCATTTCTTTCTAATGGGATTTCCTGTCTCTGCCTCCCTCCTCTGGTTGCCCTAAGTGATTTTTTATGACAATGAGAAGGAAGGCACAGCCTAGGGAAATCACAGATTGCAGTGCCCAGGCAGACCTGGTTTGAATCTTACCAATGACTTCGGAACAGTCCTGAACTGCCACATGACCTCCAAGCTGAGTATTGGGAGTATGAAATCCTCTCCAGAGGTTTACTAACAGGATTCGGGGAGCTCATGCAGGCAGGTCCCCTGCATCTCCCTCCGGTTCTGCCAGATGAAGCAACTCAGTGAGTTCAGATTGAGTTTATAGAACCATGTTCGCCTTATCAGCATCTGTTTACAAATAGAGAAGTAGAGGTTGGGAGCTCCTGATCCCAGGAGTGAGTCAGTTCTGGAACCAGTACTCAACCTGGCCCCGAAGTGTACCTCTGAGCCCATTGGGTTTGTGGCTGCTTTTATTCTCTAGGCAGCCTTTTCAGAGTGAACTCAGTGTTAAAAGATAGAGCCCAAGTCTCCACTGTGTCCCGGTGCTCAACCCATGGAGGCAGGTCAGAATGGACTTGCTATAATGAATGGTAGCTGTGAAAGCTAACTGGGGAATGAGGGAACACTAGCTGGGGGCTCTTGTTAGTTCCTGCCCCAGGGCCTTTGCCGAACTCCTTTTTTTGTCATTCCTCTTCATCCTTCTCACCTGCCTCTGTGCTCAGGGCCTCTCTTCGTTTCCGTAGCCTGCTTATTCAGGACCACTATAGAATTGCAGGGGATACTCTTACACCTGGAGGCACTTTTAAAGCCACATCATCCTTCATTGACCTTTTATGGTTGCCCCTAGAACAGGGGTGGGAACATCCAGCCAGGCCAGGTAAGACCCACGAAATCATTTGGTCTGGCCCTGCCAAGGCATTAGGGTTGAGTTAATTAAATGTTTGACCAAATATAGCGGGCTAATTTTTAAGTGGATAATTTTGTGTGGTCCGAGAATGATGTTCCATAAATATCCAAGTGGCTCTTGGCAGGAAAAAAGTTCTCCACACCTGCCCTAGAGTATGGGACATGCCCCTCCCATGTGACCAGTTCTCCTGGTTGGAATATGCACGGACCGAATAGGCTCTGGCTCAGAAGTGCACACTTTTTAGAGGTCCCTGGCCCGCAACCCCCATGGTCTCCCCACTCACTGATCAGGATAGGGGTTGAACTTCCATGAGCAAGATCACAGGCAGATCCGTATATTTGCATTTCTTTCCTACCCCAACACTTTAGGGTTAATTTGCATAAATTAAATGTGGGGTATGATTTTACACATTTTTTAAAAATATTTTTTTATTGATTTCAGAGAGGAGGGAGAGAGAGATAGAAACATCAATGATGAGAGAATCGCCGAAACCGGTTTGGCTCAGTGGATAGAGCGTCGGCCTGCGGACTGAAAGGTCCTGGGTTCGATTCCGGTCAAGGGCATGTACCTGGGTTGCGGGCACATCCCCAGTAGGAGATGTGCAGGAGGCAGCTAATCGATGTTTCTTTCTCATCAATGTTTCTAACTCTCTATCTCTCTCCCTTCCTCTCTGTAAAAAATCAATAAAATATATTTTTTTAAAAATGATGAGAGAATCATTGATTGGCTGCCTCCTGCACACCCCCTACTAGGGATGGAGCCCACAACCCAGACATGTGCCCTTGACCAGAATCGAACCTGGGACCCTTCAGTCCGAAGGCAGACACTCTATTCACTGAGCCAAACTGGCTAGGGCTGATTTTATTTAAAAATATTGTTTAGTTTTGCAAATAGGCAATACATTCACCAGGTTAAAAATTCAAAAGACCCGTAGAATGTACCTGGCACGTCTCATCCCCTGTTCTGCCCAGAATATGGTGTCAGTTTTATAGAGGTGCACATACCATGTAGTTTACCCATTTAAAGTGTGCAATTCTGTGCTTTTTAGTATAGTCACAGAGTTATGCATCCATCATAATTTTAGAACATTTTTCATGAGGTCAAGAGGAAACTCTGTAAATTGGGTTCTTGGACTCAAATAATTCCACTTGGGGTATAGAGATTGGGCTTCCCCACACCAACAAAAATTCTCAGACACCAAAAAAGTGTCCGAGAATTCAATTCTATTCTGACATTACCTGGAGATTGCTTCAGAGTCCACAGGCTCAGTTCTACAAGACTGTCCCGCCAACACACTTCTGACACCAATCCCAAGCCAGGGTTACCATGCTTCTGCTGACTGGCCACAGAAACTTCTCTTTTTGCTCAATTAATTTCTTAGAGCTGCTCATAGAACTCAGAGAAACATGTCACGTAACTAGATCACTGGTTTGTTGTAAAAGGCTATACCTCAGGAACAGCCAGATGGAAGAGCTGCATAGGGCCAGGTAAGTGGGAAGGGATCCCATGCTTCCAGGCCCTCTCCTGACAAGCGACTCCAGATCTCCATAGATAGACTGACCAACTGCATCACTGGCTGCTGGTGATTTGGTCCACTCTCTCCCCTCCCCAGAGGTGGGGGGACTGAAAGTTCCACCCCTCTAATCACATGTGTGGGGCCTTTAGCAACCAGCTTCCATGAAGGTGCTTCCAAAAGTCACCTCCTTAACATAACAAAAGGCCACTCAGCACTTAGGAAGTTCCAAGTGTTGCTAGAGCTGTGAGTCAGGAATTATGGAGGAAGACCCAGTGTATGAGATAGATATTTTGGTCATCGAATGACCAAATATATATTTCCTATACATCACAATATGGCACCCTGTATTCTTTGCTCATTCCCAAACCTCCCATCCCCCTGATAATCACTAATCTGCTTTCTGTCTTTGTTGTTAATCCTCACTTGAGGATATTTTTCCATTGATTTTTTTTCAGAGTGGAAGAGAGAGGGAAAGATAGAAATGTCGATGTGAGAGAAACACATCAATTGGTTGCCTCTGCGCCCCGACCACGGCCCAGGCTAGGGAGGAACCTGCAACCAAGGTATGTGCCCTTGGCTGGAATCAAACCTGGGACCTTTTGATCCACAGGCCAAGACTCTTCACTGAGCCAAACTGGCTAGAACTGCTTTCTGTCTTTATGGATTTACCTGTTCTGGACATATAAATGGGATCATATGATATGTGGTCCTTTTGTCTGGCTTCTTGAATTTAGCATAATGTTTTTAGTTTTGTCTAAGTCAGTGGTCCGTGGACCACCAGTTGCGACTGCTGGTCTAAGTTATGGCATGTACTGATTCGTTCCTTTTTATGGCTGAATAATATTCCACTGTATGGATGTACCACATTTTGTTTATCCATTCATCACTTAATGGACATTTGGATTGTTTGCCCCTTTGGGCAGTTGTGGATTGTGCTGCTGTGAATATTCACAGTTTTCTCTGTGGATATATGTTTTCACTTCTCTTGGGTATAATTGTGAGGAATGGAATTCCTGGGCCATATGGCACCTACATGCTTAACCCATTTGAGGACCTGCCAAGCGGTTTTCCACGGCAGCTGCACAACTTTGCATCTCCACCAGCAGTAGAGGAGGGTTCCAACTTCTCATCCTTGACAGCACATGTCTTTTTCCTTCTACCCGACCTAGTGGGTATGAAATAGTGTCTTGTTGTGGTTTGGATTTGAATTTCCCTGATGACTAGTGGTATCCTTACGCAGTTTCAGGGGTTCTTGTCATTTAGTCATTCAACAAATAGTGGTTGAGTGTCATGTGCTCAGCACTGGGAAAAATGGGGTGACTCTACCCTCTGGGAGTTTCCATGCCAGTGCCCTTCAGGGTTACCCTATGCATGGATGCCTTATGCTCACTGTATTAACTCATTTTCTATTTAAGCACCTGTGTGTAAGTTTGCCTTTCCCCCTTGTCTGCAAGAAACACCATGTGGCCACCCTGTCCTGTAGCTGATATGGCTGATTTGACAGTCTGTCCTAAAGGAATGGAAGGAGTGGCTCCTGTGATTCTTTTATTTATTTATTTAATATATTATTTATTGATTTCAGCGAGGGAGTGGGATAGAAACATCAATGATGAGAGAAAAATCATTGATTGGCTGTCTCCTGCATGCCCCCTACTGAGGATTGAACCTGGAACCTGGCATGTGACCTCCTGGTTCATAGGTTAATGCACAACCCCTGAGCCACACCAGCCAGGCAACTGCAGTTCTTAAGGCCCCAGCAAACCCACCATCTGGATGCCGCTGAGAACAGGCCTGAGCGTGCCACCTGACCCATCTCTGTCTTCCCCTGTCCCCTGCACAGCTGCCACCATGGCCCAGACCCTGCAGATGGAGATCCCGAACTTCGGCAACAGCATTCTGGAGTGCCTGAATGAGCAGCGGCTTCAGGGCCTGTACTGTGATGTGTCAGTGGTGGTCAAAGGCCATGCCTTCAAGGCCCACCGGGCCGTACTGGCTGCTAGCAGCTCCTACTTCCGGGACCTGTTCAACAGCAGCCGGAGCGCTGTGGTAGAGCTGCCGGCGGCTGTGCAGCCCCAGTCCTTCCAACAAATCCTCAGCTTCTGCTACACGGGCCGGCTGAGCATGAATATGGGGGACCAGTTCTTGCTCATGTACACGGCTGGCTTCCTGCAGATCCAGGAGATCATGGAGAAGGGCACTGAGTTCTTCCTCAAGGTGAGCTCTCCCAGCTGCGACTCCCAGGGCCTACATGCCGAGGAGGCTCCATCTTCCGAGCCCCAGAGCCCTGTGGCTCAGACATCGAGCTGGACGGCCTGCAGCACCCCGTTGCCCCTGGTGTCCCGTGTCAAGACAGAGCAGCAGGAGTCGGACTCTGTGCAGTGCACGCCTGTGGCCAAGCGGCTGTGGGACAGCAGCCAGAAGGAGGCCGGGGTTGGCGGCAGCAGTGGTGGCAATGGTAGCCGAAAAATGGCCAGGTTCTCCACATTGGACCTGGCCGCCAACCGGCCACCTCAGCAGGCCTTGGCTGCTGCAGCGGCGGCAGCAGCAGCAGGGGGCGTGGTGAGCGGGCCCAGCATGTCCGAGCGGACCAGCCCTGGTACCTCGAGCGCCTATACTAGTGACAGCCCAGGCTCCTATCACAATGAGGAGGACGAGGAGGAGGATGCGGGCGAGGAGGGCACAGACGAGCAATACCGGCAGATCTGCAACATGTACACCATGTATAGCATGATGAATGTCGGCCAAAGTGGTGAGGCGCCCACTCCTCCCCTCCCCCACCCGCCCATCACCACCCCTACCCATGACCCCCATTCCCAACACATACCACTCTCTCCCCCCACAGCCGAGAAGGTGGAGGCCCTCCCTGAGCAGGTGACCCCTGAATCCCGGAATCGCATCCGGGTGCGGCAAGACTTGGCGTCTCTCCCAGCCGAGCTCATCAACCAGATCGGTAACCGCTGCCACCCCAAGCTCTATGATGAGGGCGACCCCTCTGAGAAGCTAGAGCTGGTGACAGGTAGGCTGGCCTCACTTGCTCCCCAAATCCCCCTCTCCCCACACCCTTGGCCTCAATGCCCTCTGGGCTGCTGGCCTGTAGCATAGCCCCTGGCTTTGTCCTAGGGTAGCTGACACCCCTCTGTGTTGATACACATCAAAGATTGGCCTCTAGGGTTTTGCCCTGGAGGCAGATGTAAGCATTAGGGGACATCATGGCCATAAGGCAGTGGATGAGTGGCTTCTTAGGGTGGTGTGAGGGTTAACTACTGAATGGTTAAGAATTTGGCACGGAATCAGTGTGCCTGGGTGCAAGCCTCTGCTGCCTACTCTTTCTAACTCGTAGCTGGTTGTGCTGGCAAAAGCTACACATGTACTAGGTGGGCTTGGCACATTGTAGGTGCCCCGTGGGCAGCGATACCACCATCTGTCCTTTTCTGAGCGCTGATGAGGCTGCCCTGGGGTGAGTTGTCGGAGAGGGTCTCTGGAGCTCCGAGAAGTGGGCCTGGCCACATGGGGAATGTGGCAGTTTAGGGCCTGACCACCCTCCGTCTCCTCCTTCTAGGCACCAATGTGTATATCACAAGGGCACAGCTCATGAACTGCCATGTCAGTGCAGGCACACGGCACAAGGTCCTGCTGCGGCGCCTCCTGGCCTCCTTCTTTGACCGGTGAGGCCCTTTCCAAAGCCCAGGCGGGGAGTAGGGAGCTGCCCCATGCCCCCCACCACCACAGGGGACCTGATTCCTCCCCCATGACCTCCCCCCCAGGAACACACTGGCTAACAGCTGTGGCACTGGCATCCGCTCTTCCACCAATGACCCCAGACGCAAACCGCTGGACAGTCGCGTCCTCCATGCCGTCAAATGTGAGTGTCTGGCTTTCTGGAGGTGGGTTGGGGTAGGCCCTGGGGTGAGCAGATGGTCCTTTTCTCTGGTGTTGGCCTTGGTAGGTGGGTATGGTTTGTTAAGGATCTGAGGTTCAATAGAGGCTTGTTGGGAGGAGGGCTATGCTGCTGAGAGATTTCGAGATTTC
>NW_005370658.1:476592-485521 GCF_000412655.1 Myotis brandtii
TTGTGGGGGGGGGGGGGGGGGGGAGGTGACAGGGCACTGAAGGGAAGCCTGTGTCCGATGGGAGGGTGGGGAGGATCTTCAAACTCAAGGTAGTTATGAAGCAGCCAAGCCCCAGCCAGTTGTTGGGAGAGAACTCTTTAAGTTTGCAGGTGGAAGGAGTCTCCTAATTCCTAAATTCTGCAAATAATCCACATTTTTCAAGACCACTGGGCCACCCTGTCAAACCCACATATGTCCTACATGTGGCGGAGCTTAGTGAAGCATGGAGCCAGCTAGTGTGATCTAGCATGCTCTCTGCAAGACCTCTGTTCTCTCACCTCCAAGAGGGGTTCCACCGTGTCCTGGGGGTGGGGGTGGGGGGAGTCGGGACAGGCATGGCCAAGGGCCTTTTGGCGGTGTGGGAGGCAGGGCCACCTAGGCCTGAGCTGTCCACTCTCCCCGCACAGACTACTGCCAGAACTTTGCTCCGAACTTCAAGGAGAGCGAAATGAATGCCATTGCGGCCGACATGTGCACCAATGCCCGCCGCGTGGTGCGGAAGAGCTGGATTCCCAAGGGGAAGCCACCAGAGGGTGATACCTACACCACCTTCATCAGTGACACGGGCAAGCTGGAGCCGGACATGATGGGCGTGGAGCACAGCTTTGAAACAGCCAGCCATGATGGCGAGGCTGGCCCCTCAGCCGAGGCCCTCCAGTAACCCCCACCTAGCCCTCCATAAGGGGAAGCCGCCTGAGGGTGATACCTAAACCACCTTCATCAGTGACATGGGCAAGCCGGAGCTGGACATGATGGGCGCGGAGCACAGCTTTGAAACAGCCAGCCATGCTGGCGAGGCTGGCCCCTCAGCCGAGGCCTCCAGTAACCCCCACCAAGCCCTCCATGAGGCAGTCACACTCCCCCTCCTGTCACCCACCCACCATCTTGGTCACGAGCTACTGTCTGTCCCTCCCCAGGACCCGCAGGGTGTGCTGCATGCTCCAGCCCCTCGGCCTCCCGTCCCACCCCTGACCCCAATCCGAATGGGCTGGGAGAGGGTGGCAGTGGTGCGAGCTCTGCGTGGCCTTCTCTCTCGCACACAGTCAGGGAGTACTCGCTCCGCCCTCTCCTAACCCCTAGCAATTGTTTTCCCATTCCACTCAACCAGGCCGGGCAGGGGAGGGGCAGTCCTCTGCTCCACCCTTCACTGCAGCCCCATGGGACTTGCAGGGGCCCCGGGGTGCTCAGGACCCCTCCTGCCACCACCTCCCAGTGCTTCCATGTTTCCAAAAGCGCCTTCCTGTCTCCTTCGTCTGTCCCTGCACCTGGGGCTGGGGTAGGCGAGGCTGTGGGGACTGCTCTTGTGACAGCTGAGGAAACCTGAGGCTCCGAGAAATTACACGACTGACCTAAACTGACCTAAGGTGGCAGGCGGTGGTGCACCCAGCACCCTTCTCTCTTCCCCACCCTGTACTCAGCCTCTCTTGCCCCATCAGGCCCCTCAGACCTGAGTGAGGGGCACAGACCCAGAGTTTCTGAGGATAGGAGGAGAGGTTTTGGAGGCTCACAGGTGCGTGTGCGTGTGAATGTGGAGAAGTTTTGCTTTAAAATAAATGAAGATGAGAAAGGCAGTGGAACCAGGGGAGCATGCTGGCGGGCTGCTGCCCTTCCCTCCCTCCCCACCCCATCCCACGGCAGGGCTCCCAGCTCCCATCCCCTGTACATACTTTTTAAAACATTTTTTTAGCTAATGAAATATTGAAGTATAAGATTCCTTTTATTTTTCAAACCAATGGGACTGTGTCTGATGTCCCCTTTGGTCCCTGGGGGCCATGGAAAGTAGGATGGGGTGAGGGGTGCGGGAGTAGGCTGAATGTGTGCGTGCATGTAGAGTATGGGTGCACGTTTCCAAGGTGGGACCCCAGGCCCAGCCATCGCCTGGGCTACATTTGAAGGATATCCCTGGTCTTGGCCTGTTGGCAGAGCCTAGCTCCTGGGGACAGGGCAGGACCCACTGCATTTGTTAGCAGTTGTTTGCTGAATTGTCTCTAACCATTCCTCTCTTTGTAGCCTCATCCAGTGTGAGTGATTTTTTTTTGAGTTTTACATGTGAACCAGAGGGTTCTTTTTTCTTTTTCTTTTTTGCTCCCCACCCCCCTGTGCTGCTGGGTGTCATTTGACATTTTTTGTCTAGCCTTTTCCTCACCTTTCGCCTCACCTCTCTTCTCACTTCTGGTCTCCTCCCGAGTCTGACAGCCCATGGCTTCCAGAGGCAGGAGCTTGCTAGAGGTGGGTGGGGCTATACCAATGGACCCTTGGAATCTGACTTGGAGGCCCCATCCCCCACCCTGTAGCCCCCACCAGCCTGTGGGAAGGGGGTCCCTCCAGCATCTGTTTGTAGAGTTGGAGGTGTCCGGTCTGGCTGTGATCCTGGCACTCCTCTTTCTGGCCCAAGTGTGTGTGTGTGGGGTGGAGGCAAGTGTATGAGGGGGGAGTTGACACCCCCAGCTAAAGCACAAGCACCTTAGTCGCACCTCCCCTGCCCCTCATCCTGGCCTTGACACTCTACCCCAGCGTCATCCCAAAGCACAATATCCCGGTCACTTGGTGGGCTCCTGGGGCCACAGAGGGGTGGGCTGGGGTTCCAGCCAGCCCCCAAAGGAAGCAGGAGTCTCCGGGTACTCCCCCTTCCAGGCCTTAGCTGGGGGCCAGCTCCTGGGACTGGTGTCCTCTCCCTCCCTACCCTTTTTCTGGGCAGATCCCTGCCTAGTCCCCCTCCGTCTTATCTTCAGGCAGGGCTTGCCCCTGTCCTTCCTCCATTCCCTTGCAGCACTGGGTTGGGTGGCAGAACCCCTTGTTTCAGGGACCCCAAGAGGTGCCCCTGGCTCCAGGGGACTGTGTGTTGGTGGTGGGAGAGAGGGGGGTTGAGGGGCAGGGGGGAATTCCTCACCAGGAGAGCCAAAGACAGGGTTGTGCCTTACCCCAGGAGCCACCCCTGTGCCCATCCACCCTGCCCTTTCAGGTGGCCTGCTGCTTTTCCTCCCCTCCTGACCCTCCCCCCCAGCCCTGCTCTGAGCTGCATGGTTCCCACCCCCACCTGGACAGCCAGGAAGGAGCATGAATGGAGAATCACCAACGCAAAAAAGACTGGAGGCCTCTGGCCGCCCCTGTTCCCGTAGGACAAGCCAGCTGCTGTGTCCGCGTGGAGTGCCAACACCTGCCCTTCTCTGGGCTGAGCCCCCCACCCCCACCCCAGCCTGTAAGTGAGATTGCACATTAACTACTGTAAGGAGAGGAGTGCACTGGGAAATGTGAACATGAGAACATCAGTAACACTGATGAGAATAAACTAAACGCCTTTGTAACAGCCCTGCAGCATGCTACTCACTGGGGGGCAGAGGGGTTGTAGTGGCTGGAAGAGATGCTGCACACTGGGTTCTCATTCTGCAGAGCAACACCCCCACTGCTCAGGACTCACGTTGACAGATGCAGCAGGGTCCAGCTCAGGGTGCACTTGGGAGTCGCCATGCCAAATGTCACATGACAGAACATCCATCATGTGAGCGGGTCGGGGCAGCATGTTCTTTTCCAATGGTAACAGGTGCAGACCCAGACCACCAATGGGTTCCACTTAGAACACCCTTCAGGCTACCCCATATGTAGACTCACAACACTGCCCAAGGCTGTTCCTGCACACATGGCCCCTGCATGGGAGTCCCTCCAAAGCTAGAAGGGAAGAGGCTCCCTTGAATGGGCTACTGACCCACTAGCTGCCCTGTGGTCTGACACCCCCCACACTCCATTATGGCAAACATAGCTATAGATCCCGAGGATATGGAAGGACAAAAGGTTCTATGGAGCCAAATAAAGACATGTAAGTGCCTTAGGATCCCATTTATTCAGTCATTTCAAGCAGCCTGGGAAGGGTAGTTACCTATCAGGGATCCCATTGGTCAACAAAAAATCTGCTGGGAGGTGGACAAGGAGGCTACATCTCCGCCCAGGCCAGCTCCTTCCACCCATGATACAAAGGAATGATGTCCATGGGAACGATGACTAATATGCTTCAGGTTGACCCTTGCAGTCAAAAATCCACATAGAACGTTTGACACCCCCCAAAATTTTACTAAGCCTAGTGTTGACCAGAAGAAGCCTTACTGATAATATAGTCAGTGAGCACCTATTTTGTATAGGTACCATATAATGTATTCTTACAATAGACAACAACAAAAAAAGGTTAAAGTTATAAAGAACATACATTTATAGTGTTTATTTTTAAAATCAGCATATAAATGGACTGCACAGTTTAAGCCTGTGTTGTTCAGAGGTCAACTGTACTACAATTCACAGGATGAACTGGGTATGTCTCAGTAAGACCAGCCCATTTGGGGTCCTGAAGTCCAGCATCAGCTGTCAGGGGTTTTGAGGACCAACAACATTGCCAACAAAAATTCAGAGGTGATGCTGCCCCACCTGACTCCCAGAAGCACATCTTTTAACCCCAGAAAGACTTAGAACTGAGTATAGAATGGGCCAAGAGAACCCAAACCATCACATAAAAAAGGAGTCTGTACATACTTGGTTCTTTTTTGACTAACTGGCCTGATAGAGTAGCATCCTGGTAACATACAGCACTCCAGAACGTGTATATGAGTGAGATTCATGGTTCCCACGCCTGATTAATGTGGGGGATGGAAAGGTCTGATGATATCTAAGGTTCACAGTGCTTACAAGTTTACCCAGCTTATATAGGAATCATTTCACACTCAGGAAGGCTCTATGGCAAAGCCCTTAAATTTACAAACGCTGCCCTATTAGAGTGATGCATCACAGAGGGAACTAGAAACCAGCTGTGCAGTGGAGCCCAGCGTTACTTGGAGGCACCTCAGAAGTGACCACTCAGCTCCATGGCTAAAGCATTTACCTACTTTGGGTACAGAACAGGCAAAAGATGTTTAGGTTGAACTTCAAACGCTCAAGAAACATTCATGGTTTAAAATTTTCAGTGGCAATAAAATTATCCATCATGAAAACCAAGAAATTAACCAGAATAGTCTTTTCTGCACCTAATACTGGCCACTGAAATCCCTAACACGCACACATGCGTACACACACGCACACACCTGTGCGTGCAAATGAAGTTTAGAGTTCCCACTCAGGAAGCAGCCACAAGTTTAGAGTCAACATACCATATGATCTAAATACGTATAAAAAAGGCTGGGATTTTATTTCCAAGTTGGCACATATAGAAGGCATAGGGGTGAATAAATGGCTTTGGGACACTGGAAATAGAAATGGGGCAGGGTGTATCTGAGGTCCCCCTACCTCCACCACCCCCTAAGTGCACTTGAGAAAGGACCAGTGGCGGGGGCTCCAACCAAGGGCCCTGAAGGTCCCACTGGCTCTCGAGAGCCTTGGGACAACTCCCCAAACATGATACCCTCCTCCCAGGGGGCAGGGCCCTACCAGCTCCCCCAGCTTGAGGGATCAGCCCCCTGGGAGAGCCAGGATCAGAGAGAGAAGAGCAGGATGAGAACCAGGAGAAGCACCCCCAACAGCACCACAATTGCACACCACTGTCGGCGGTCTAGGGGTAAGAGGGTCAGAAGTCATGAGGGAGGCAGCACCACCCCATGCCTCCACCCCCCCCCCAAATTGCCTCCCCCCAGAGAACTCACCACTTGTCATATGGGACACTTTGGCCATCTTCCTGAGGACCCCATCCATCCGGGATTGGGTGTGGTCCATCTCATGAGCAAAGGTGTCCAGCATGCTGCCAAGACCAAGATGGTGTAAGCCCTCGAAGGGCAGCCGGCCTCAGGCTCCCGGCCCACCCTGGGGGTCCTGGCCTCACATGCCCTGCTCATCCAGCTCCTCCCCAACGCGGCTGGACATGTGTTTCAGAACCCGGATGCTCCCAGACACCATTTCCAGCTGTTCATCCTGTTGGTCCATGATCAGCTGCAGAATGGAGAGGTGAGAACTGCTGTCATCAGGGAGACCTGAGCTCCCCCAGCCCATGACTGACCAGCCACACAAACCTGCTGTGTGGCCTGTTGCTCCTCAATGTAGCGAGAGGTGACCGATACCACGCTGGCATCCAGCAGGTCACTGGATGGCTTCTGGGCAGTTGGCTTGCCCATTAGCATCTGGTGGGGCACAGAACACAAGCTCAGGGAAGGACACCCACTCACCAGAGAGCCAGACACAGGCAAATTTAGATGGTGGTTAGTCAGTAAGGCAGTGTTTGAAGTGCAATGGCCTGGGTTCCCCAGACCCACTTAACATCAAGGTGACAGACCCCAAGGCCATACCACTTGACCTCCCTGTGTATCAGTTTCCTCATCTGTAAAATGGGGAGAACTACAATCCTGTTTGCTGAGGTTGGAATGAGAAAATTAATCCACAGAGAACACTTATCTATAAATATAAAAGGCTAATATGCTAAGTATCCATCTGACCGGTACCTATGATGCACACTGACCACCAGGGGGCAGAAGCTCAATGCAGGAGCTACAGTGATGCGCACTGGCCATTTACAGAGAAACGGCACCTCGACCTGGTGCCCACAAAGCAACACTCGGCTTCCCCCAAGTGGGACACAGGCCCCACCACCACCCTGGAGTGACACCCCACCAAATCGCAGCCGACGCTGCTGAGACCCCATGGTGCAAAATGTGGCCCACAGCCCAGCCCAGCCCTGAAACGGTGGCTGTGGGCTCCAGGTAATGATGTCACATAACAACACCCAGCTCCCTCTCCCTAGCAATTAGCCTCCTCCGAGTTTCTTCAGCCCAGGAACACGACTTGCTTTATAGCCAGGTGGAAACATTTTACACTGTAACCAAATGTCTGTGAAGCATTTCATGCCTCATCTCATTTGATCCTCACAGAAGTCCTGGAGTAGGTAGAGAGGAGACTCAGTGGAATCCTATTTGCTTTTCATTAGCCGGAAAATGAAGATTTAGAAAGCTTAGAAACTTGACCTGACTGAAAAGAAGAAATGATGAATCTTGAAAATGACTTAAGGTTTTCTCACTGCACAGAATATAGTCAAACACTGCTGCAGTTAAATATTTCACCCTTTGTTCTCCCTGCATGATCTACAATAATAATCTGTTCATGTTGATATATACTGCTGTGTTGCTGACAATTACCTGAAAGAGAAATTGGGGTGCTTCACTGGGCTGGGAAAAGTTTAGCTACATCAGAAAGCTGGTCTAATTAAGCAAGTTTATTCTATATATATAAAAGGCTAAGTTGACCCACATATACGCAATACATATAAAACTCTCACTGGGGCCAATTGCACACGTGTGTTTCAATCTGTCATTGTCAATCGTGAATTTGGTTGACACTTCTATTATAGAGGAAGGGTGAATAGCGACATTAAAATATTTCTTCTAATTAATTTCCTTTCAATGTGCACGAATTCGTGCACCGGGCCACTAGTTACCATATAAACAAGTGTATGTAAGAATTTGGACTTTAATCCCCAAGGCAGCACACCAGGAAAGCACATAGACCAGGGGTGGGCAAACTTTTTGACTCAAGGGCCACAATGGGTTCTTAAACTGGACCGGAGGGCCGGAACAAAAGCATGGATGGAGTGTTTGTGTGAACTAATATAAATTCAAAGTAAACATCATTACATAAAAGGGTACGGTCTTTTTTTTTTTTTAGTTTTATTCATTTCAAACGGGCTGGATCCGGCCTGCGGGCCATAGTTTGCCCACGGCTGACATAGACACTGCTACAGGACTCCAAGCTGGTGTGGGCCTCAGCTCCCCCACCCTCCCAGATCCCATGTGGGCTTATGATGGGATGGGGGAGAGGCTGGTGGTGTCACAACATACAAAGAATGGGCATGCAACACAGAGGGGAAAGGAGTACAGACAGGCAGCAGGAAGCATTCAAACAAAAGGCATGAGCAGGCACACACACAAAGCAAGCACACCCATGGGGGTGGGGGGGAAGGTGTGCATGCACAAGGCAGATAAGATACACTCAGAGGCCAAGTTCACACACTCAGATAGGTCAAGAGCATACACAGAAAAAAAAGTAGGCATTATGCTGGAAACAGTAAACACAAAGAAAGTGGATAGGTATACAGACACCACTCACCCCCCACCCCACCCCCACCCCGGGAAACCAGTATAGACCTCCAGGACAAGGCAGAAGGGAGTATTATACAATCAGTGAGGGCTCAGGTATACACATACAGAAAGCAGGCAGGTAGACAGCCAAGAGGACTGCACACAAGGAGGATGGGCACTGACATATAGGGACAGACGTACACTTTCCCAGGAACAAGCAAACACGCACTGAGAGGCTCACCCTGAAAAATGTTTCGGGTCAGGTCGAGATGCCTTACCTCTCTATTATTTCTCTCCATGAAGGCTACGGCTGCTGGGCTGACCATATGGTCCTTCATTTCCTGGGGGTGAGGACAGCATCAGAGAGTAAAGACGCCCCAACCTCCACCCTTACCCCATCATAACCTCCTCTCACCTGGACCGCTTCCCGCATCCGCTCCACGAAGACCTTTCTCTCCTGCAGGTCCCCAGCTGGGAGCTTGAACTTGCCTGGGTTGGCTTCCACTATGCGTAGCCCCCGGGTCAAGAGTCAAGGCCACAGCTAGACACAACCCCCTCATCGGCCTCAAAGCCTTCAACTCCTCCCCGGTGTCCAGCCTCCCAGATCCCCCTGCCACCGCAATGGGCTGGCTCTCCCAGGCCGTCCTCCAACCCTCCGACCCGCCAGGATATCGATGGTCTCCTCCAGGTCCTCGAGGTCCCACTCGATGCTGCGCAGGCCATTCCGCAGTTCATTGGTCGTCCAGTCCAGCTCCTCGCGGCCGACCGCGGCGCCCTCCTGCAGGAGCTCACACCAGCGCTGGTACAGCCCGCGGGCTGTGTTCACCGCCTTCTGCACCTCGCTGCGGGCAGGG
>NW_005370658.1:485585-491321 GCF_000412655.1 Myotis brandtii
CCTGCCCGCCCCCATCGCTGTCACTCACCCTCGGACTACAAAAAACGGGTCTTCGAGAGACATGTCACCGCCCCCCGTGGGAGACCGAGCCCCCTCCCCTCCGGGCCTGGAGAGCTGGTTTCCTCGCGGCGGGGGAGAACGCGCCACCACCCCCCGCCCCCGTCACGTGACCCAAGCCACCATCGAGAGCCGGGCCACGAGGAGAGAGAGAGGCCCCAAAAGCCGGAAGTGCAGAGCTCCCGCCGCCGCCGCGGCCATCTTGGCTGTGGGCAGAGGCGGCTTTCCGTGCGCGTGCCTCCGCCCTTCGCGTCCGCCGCTCCCGCCGCTCCCAGCCGTTCCGTAGTTCCGCCTGACCAGGCTGGAGTCTGAACTCGGCATCTCGGGGTTCGAGACCCAGCCCCTTGAATTGTTGCTGCGCAACCTCAGTTTCCCTTCCCGGCAACATAAATAATAATAAGCTCTCAGCCCTAGTTGGTTTGGCTCAGTGGATAGAGCTTCGGCCTGCGGACTGCAGGGTCCCAGGTTCGAATTTCCTCAAGGGCACATGCCTGGGTTGCGGGCTTGATCCCCAGCGGGGGCCATGCAGGGGGCAGCCGACCCATGATTCTCTCTTATCATTGATGTTTCTATCTTTCCCTCTCTGAAATCAATAAAAATATATATTTTTTTAAATAAAAAATAATAAGCTCCCAGAAATCAGACGAGATTGTGGCTGGGGAAGGGGCTCGCTCGATTCGTAGACCCTTTTAACGGGCTCCTGGAGCCTGCACCCGCATCCTGTGCGGGGAGATGTCCCAGCCCGGGGTCGGGAGTGGCAGGTTTGGGAAGGGCTGGGGGAAAGGCGGTCGTCCCCGCCTTCCTGCGGGCGGGCGGATGTGCGGGCGTTCTGTGGGTAGTTCTACTCACTCTCCTCTTTTTTTCCTGCTGAGGAGGAGCACATCGAGGTCCCCATGGGGCGGAATGACCGCTAGTGGACGCCCCGAGATGCTCCTGGGGGGATGGGGTCTTACTGGGTGCGAGCCTGGGAGTCGCGGGAGGGTGCGGGGGTGGCTCTGAGGATTGTTTCCGGAGCAGAGCAGTCCTCTGCGTGCGGGGTCTCCGTCTGGGGAGAGACCAGGAATGTTTGGGGAGGAATTTTCAAAGTCTCTGTCACGCAGGGGCGTTCCTTGTGGGGCCATGAAAGCACTTTTTGGGGGGTGCGGGGAAGCCATCGCCTGAATGACGTCCTGATCTCCCTCTGGGCGGTGGGCGGGATCCCTGAAGAAGTCCTCGGAGGGTCGCCCCTGTGTCCGAGCCCCTGTGTGGGGTTTTGGCGTTAGTACCTGGGTTGGGGATGTCATTGTGGGTCTCTGAGGTGCCGGCGTGGGGGGACATTCTCAGCCGGTCAGCGCAGCGTGTGGCAGGAAAGGCCGCTGAATGGGGACGGTTGCTGTTCGGGGTCTTTTAGGGATTGTTGAGCCCCCAGGTGCAGGGGCGGGACCTGAGCGTCCTCCGTGGGTGCATGAGATCATTAATTGGGGGTGGGGGGAGCAGTAATACCTGGGAGGGGGCCTGTGGGGAGAAATAACTGGGGAGACGGGGATAAAGGGGCCCTCGCCGGGCCGCCCCGAGTGCAGGCAAGGTCTTTGTGGGAGATGGCGTCAGTGGGCGCCCTGAGATCACCCCAACCCGCCCAGGGGGCATTCCCGGAGGGGCGTCACGCCTTCCTGGCCTCCCGGGAAGGAAGCGAAACCTTCCCCTTCGGCCCCACTGGACGCCGGTCCGGAAGCCGGGGGCTCCCGACAGCCCCAGCCAGGAGAGGGGAAAGGAAGAGGGCGTGTCTGGAGGCCAGGCCCCGCCCACGCCCGGCCGGAAAAAGCCGGCTATGGCCCAGTACCGAGAGCCCGGCCCCTGTCCTTATATGGGCAGCCGGAAGTGGCTCGGCCACCTGCCCTACGTCATTCCTTCCAAATTTAGTCTGGATGTCGCGCGGACCCTGTGGCGGGAAGGCTCTGCGCTCCAGTCGAGCGGGCGGAGCCTCCCCTTAAAGTGCCCGTACCACGAATGAATGGAGCCATTCAAACAATGTTGCAGCTTTTTGGAGGGGAGGAACTGGGAGTAGGTTTTCTAGGAGAGGCAGCGCGTGGCGGAGGGTAGGGTCGATGTTCTCTATCTGCCCTCTCTCTGCGTTGCTCGGTGTTCAACTCCTACCCCAACCGCGCCTCCGGGTGCAGAGGCAGAGCGCGGCCCGGTGGTTTAGGGGCCGCAACCATGAGTTCAACCGGATGTCGTGTGGCCGGGCCCTCCACCTTGCGTGGAGCTTGTGCCGAAGGAAACCGGGAGGATGTTCAGTGCGGAGAGCAGAGATGGCAGCCTGGGATGCGCTCAGATCTGCAGGCTTCCGCCGCCAGTGCAGCTGGCAACTTAGCCCCGAACCAGCCAGCTTACCCTGTTCCGCTTACGGGCAGGGGAAGTGAGGAGGGCTGGCGTGGGTTAGATGCTATAGAGGCGAAGGCCTCCTTTCGCTGCAGTTGGCCCATTTATTCGTTTAGCAAATATTGGACTAGTCCGTCAGCCTCGGTTTCCCCACGTGAAGAAATCAAGTACTACAGCAGTACCGTCCGTGAGGGATCCAGGAGATCTTTATGAAAGGAAAGCCTTTAACAGCGTCTGGCACGTATTAATCAGTTAGTTGTGTATTAACCAGTTAGTGTTAGCATTGTTATTGGTTCAAGAAACACTAATGAACGCCTGGAACTGTGCCCACGGGGGATGTACGGGCTCAAACCCGGGTATTCCCCGGAGCGAAGGAAAACCAGCCGCCTACGACCTGCGGGGGCCAGCGAACTCTAGCACGTGGGTGGGCCCTGAGCCTCACCCTCGGCCCCGCTCCCCGGGGGCTGCGCGCGGGCGCACTGAGGCGGCGAGGGCAGAGAAAGGAGACCACCCCAAGTGCTCAGGGTCCCGGGGAAGGCTCCCCCGCGTCCGGGCTAGTGTCCCTTTTGTCTGTCCGGTAAATTCCACCCTGTCGCTTTAAGGCTGAAGTCTCTGGCCCCAACGCGGTGGAAAGCCCGATGCAGCTCTCTGATTGGGCGGGGCGTCCTGGTGACGTAGCTCCGGGTACAAATGGGCCCAGGTGGCGGGCGCCGGGGCAGAGCGTTCTAGGGGTGTTTCGGCGCTGGTTGGCGTGAGCAGAGAAAGCGTGAGCCAGCGCGCAGTCCGAAGTGCGTCTGCTCAGCAGGGAAGTCCCCACCGTCGAGTCGCCATGGAGGTGCAGAAGGAGGCGCAACGCATTATGACCCTGTCGGTGTGGAAAATGTACCATTCGCGCATGCAGCGCGGAGGGCTGCGGCTGCACCGGAGCCTGCAGCTGTCTCTGGTCATGCGTAGCGCCCGAGAGCTTTACCTCTCGGCCAAGGTGGAAGCCCACGAGCCGCCCGAGGTGCCCTCGCCAGTCGCCCGCTCCCCCGACCCTCGCCTGCACCCTCCGCGGGAAGCACAAACCGCAGCGGAAGCAGCGTCCACCGACGGTGAGCAGCCCTGCCCGGAGCCCATGGACACTCAGGAGGCGCCGAAAGCCGAGGAGACCCCTGCCCGCTGTGCCCCGAGACCCGCCAAAGTCAGCCGCAAGCGGCGGAGCAGCAGCCTCAGCGACGGCGGGGATGCCGGACTGGTCCCGAGCAAGAAAGCCCGTCTAGACGAGGAGGGCGCGGAGGAAGGGGAGTCTGCGGAGGTCCCCGAGCGCCTGCAGGCCCCTCCCGCGCAAGCGGAAGGCGCCTTCCCCAATCTGGCGCGCGTCCTGCAGAGGCGCTTCTCCGGCCTCCTGAACTGCAGCCCCTCCGCGCCCCCGACAGCGCCTCCGCCGCCGGCCTGCGAGGCGAAGCCGGCCTGCCGCTCGGCGGACAGCGTGCTGAACGTGCTCGTCCGGGCCGTGGTGGCCTTCTGAGGCCCCCGAGCGCCGCTGCCGGAGTCCAGAGCGCGGGCCGGAGCGTCGGCCCGAGTACACAGACCCGAAGCCAGGCCGCCCCCGCGGGGCAGGCCCGCGGAAACGGTGGAGAGGAGCCGCGGCCCGAGAAGCTGTCGCCACCGTGTGCAGTGGCGGCGCCAAGGAACCTGAGCCGGGGCGGGGGCGCCTTCCTCCGAGCCCGGCCGCGCCCACAGGTGCCGGCTTAACCGACGGGGACGTGGCCTTCCCGTCCCCCGGGACTGGGTGAGGGCGGTCTGGTTCCTGACACTCCTCGGGGTCGGACTTTATTTTCACCGGGGGCTGTGCTGCCCTTTCGAGGTGTTGCGGTAGTCGGTGTCCTCGTTCCCAGCGGCGCCCAGGCGCCCTCTTTCCCTCGGGGGACATGCTTATGCAAGCGGTCATCGTTGCGTCACGGGCAGGCGTGGGGCGCTTCCTGTCGCCTCGCGTGGGTGTGGGGCCTGGGAGGTGGGCCGCCTGGGGCGCAGCCCCCGCGCTTCTGCCCGCACCCCTGTGCCTTCGGGGCAGGGGGAACGGATCTCATTTCAGGCTAAATTTTTTACTCGTTCGGTGCGTTCGAGGTGGGGATGTGCGCACGGTCTGAAGCGTGACCCTCCCTCGGGCACAGACCATCAACCCAGAAGACCTTGGTCTGAGTCACACGAGTGGGGGAAGGGGTGCCCGCGGTTCTGTGAGGCCGAGCTGGGCCCAGGTGCTGCTGAGACCGGGCCGGCTTGGGGAGGGAGATTCTAGCCAGTGCGTTCGAGGGCCTATTTACTCTGGTGGGTTCTGTTTAACTCTGTCTGTCTGGCCTTTTGCTAGAGAGACCAGATACGAAAATAAAGACCATTTAACTGCAAAGTCGACTGTCTGGTGTTCTTCCCTGGTGGGGGAGGGGTGGGGTGAAGGGTCAGGCGCTGGGGGCGGCTTCCTGGGGCCGCAGAAACCGGCCCGACCGGCTCCCACGTGGGCGGCAGGGGCTGGGCTCCCTCTTCCCAGCCAGTCCACTTCCGTCTGGGCGCCCTGGCGCTCTGACTCCTTCGAAATTCCCCTACGGCCCTGGCTCGGTTGGGTAGAGCGTCATCACTATACGCCTAAGTTTTGGGGTCCATCCCAGGTCAGGACTCCGACAAGAAGCCACTCGTGAATGGGTGTCCCAGCAGGTCCGTGTTTCTCTGTAAAATCGGTGAATGAAATTAAGAAATAAGTCCCCCCTGCAAGTCTGGGAGAGCGAGGGCTCTCACAGCTCACGTAGGTTTGGGGGGACGCTGCTGGGGACCGTGCCACGCGCAGTTGGGGAACACGCAGGTTCTCCCCACCCGGCTGCACCTGACCCACAGATTCCGTTCTGGCGGGGGCCCCACGGGGGTGGGGGGCAGGGAGCTGAGCAGGTAAACTTGGGACCCCTCTTGGCACCATGTTCCAGTCTCTGGCTGTGGATTTGTTTGGCTCAGACGGGGGTGAGCGCCCAGCCTCAGTTCCTCCTCTGGGGTCCGCCTGGGAACAGCTCCGCCGGAGGAGCTGCAGGTTTGGAAGTGCTCCTGGGAGCCTTTGTCGTTGGCTTGGCTCCACCCCAGGGGAGAAAGTCCTCATCATTCCCCCAGCGCTGGCCCCGCGAGGGCCGTTGGGAGGACAAAGGAGCCGCAGGTGTGGGGAGAGGCGCGGGGAGCACCCGCCCCACCTCCGGAAGGCGAGGTCCCCAGAATGGGCTTCGGTGACCCCCGGGTCTGACCCCGAGGTGGGAGGAGGAGGAGGCAGGGGAGCAGCCCCCACCACACCTTCAGCCTCCTCCC
>NW_005370658.1:491625-496045 GCF_000412655.1 Myotis brandtii
CCCCGGCTGCCCCGGCCTCGGGCATTTCCGAGCCGGCCCCGGGGAGGGGACACGGTGGGAGACAGACCGGCACCGCACACACAGGTCACCCGCCGGAAGAGGCAACATGGAAAACTTGTCACAATAACCGACATCTATGGGGCCTGGGGCTGTCAGTTCCGTGACTTGGCGCGAGGTCATTGGGACAGGCCCTCCGGGGAGTAGTTGATTGGACAATGGCTGCGAAACCGACACATGCCCCATCCCCGTGACCCACTGATTCCCCAAGGGGTTTCCAGGAGGGTGTTCACCACAGTGCTGTCTGAAAGGGGCACGGGTTGGAGACAACCTACGTGCCCATCCGACTGGACTGGTCTGGTTGAATGTGAACTATCCATGGCTCCTCACCCCAAAGGTAAAAGGCCTGAGCCTGACAGACCACCGCTCAGGCAACCATGCTGCTGGGTGACAAGGGCCAGCTGCAGACGTGGGGTAAGGAGCACAGATTTCTGAGCCCAGACAGCCAGTTCCACTTGCTTCCTGGGCAACTTTGAGTAAGTTGCTTCACCTCTCTGGGCCTCAGTTTCCCTGGCTGTACGTTTTGGAATAGTCCCTACCTCTTAGATTCATTGTAAAGATCCATCAAGATAGTACACAGGCCCTGGCCGGTTTGGCTCAGTGGATAGAGCGTCGGCCTGTGGACTGAGGGGTCCCGGGTTTGATTCCAGTCAAGGGCATGTACCTTGGTTGCGGGCACATCCCCAGTGGGTAGTGTGCAGGAGGCAGCTGATCGATGTTTCTCTCTCATTGATGTTTCTAACTCTCTATCCCTCTCCTCTCCTCTCTGTAAAAAATCAATAAAATATATTTAAAAAAAAAAAAAAAAGGTAGTACACGGAAAGTGCTTAGTAAAATGCCTGGCACACAGTGTTGTTATTTTTGTATTGTTAAGAGGCGAGGATGACAAACAGTACAAATATATATGTATGGAAAAGTGTGTGTAGATGCTGTGTTAAACCCAGAGAGTTTGAAAAATAGTTCTCTCCTCCTCCAGTAGCTCAATATGAACAAGAATCTGTGTCCCCTCCCAGCTCCTGGGTTTGGCCATACCTAGTGATTTTGGGTTGGGTTTTTTGTTGTTGTTTTTTCTTCTGCAGGTTCCATGCTCATGGTTTCTTCCTACGTTACCAGTGATCCCTGCATCAGGCCTTGGACCTCTGTCTACACTCACCCCTGGCAGCCTCATTCAGTTTTTGGGCTCTAAATGCCACCTCTATGCAGACTCCTAAATTTAGCTATCCATCCCAGTCTCCTTGTGGGGGTCTAAGGTATTTCAAATAGAACAGGAGCCAAAGAGAATTCTTGCTGTTTCCTACCAATTGAGGACTCCTCCTTGAATCACTTTTTCTTTTTTAAATATATTTTTATTGATTTCAGAGAGGAAGGGAGAGGGAGGGAGAGATAGAAACATCGATAATGAGAGAGAATCATTGATTGGCTGCCTCCTGCACACCCCACATTGGGGATAGAGCCCGCAACCCGGGCATGTGCCCTGACCTGTAATTGAACCATGACCTCCTGGTTCATAGGTCAACAATCTACCCCTGAGCCACTCTGGCCGGGCTGAATCACTTTTTCTCCTTCCCTCACACTCCAAGCCTTTCCCATCTTCCTGGCTCCATCACCTCTCACCTGGATTAGGGCAGTGGCTTCCTCCTCGCCCTTGACCCCCACAATCTATTTTACTCAGGAGCTGCACTGATTTTATAAAACACAAACTGGATCTTTTCCCTCTCCCGGCTCTCCCCTGCTTCTAACACACTAGCCTCCTTTCTGCTTGCAGAACAGGCCAGGCATGTTCTAGCCCAGGGCCTTTGCACTTGCTGTTCCTTCTGCCTGCAATGCCTTTCTCCCAGATACCCACACATCCACCTTCATTTTCTTCAGGTTTTTGCTGAAATGTCACCTCCTTGGGGGAGGCCTTCTTTGGCTACCTGACTAAAATAGCACCCCACTCCACTCAGTCTTCCTTAGAGCACTACTCACCATTTGAGAAGATATATTTATGTTTTATTTAGCATCTGCACCCCCATTCAAATGTCTTATGAATGAATGCTCACCCCAGGCCAAAATGAGTGAATGATGTTGTCTGGGGTAAGCAGATGCTAAGAGCTTAATATTTATTATCTCATTTAATCTATGGCTTCCGATGGCTCTTAGAATTTCCCAAACTTCAGACAGTTGACAGTCAGGATTTTTATCAGCTCTGTGTAACAACTGTTTAAGTATTATTTATCTAATTTTAAAAAACTTAATGGTGAATTAATCATACTTAGAAGGTAACAGTTCATAAAAGTTACAATGAAAACGAAATACTGTCACAAGATCCTGCTGAAACAGAAGCCAGTGTGAGGTTCCAGATAGCTTTCTTAGTTACAAAGGAAGATTAGCAAAGTTAAAGTCACATTGTTGCCAAAGGAGGAAGACTATCCTTAAGTCAGAGAACCAGCTGGGACTGAAAGCTGAAAAGAAGGAGAAGCTGAGAGATGTATTCTGTTATTTAAATAACAATGAATCACTTTGTCCACTGTCCCAGAGTTAGGAAAACCCTGCTTCTGAAGAGGGACAACAACCCTATGACTGTCCTGCTGGACCTGGGCCCAGTGCATCTCCGGCCTAATCTTGCATCACCCTCCAGCTATACTGACCTGCTTTTTGTGCCTCACACTTGCACAGTCTTCCCAGCCACTGGGCCTTTGTATATGCTCTCTCCTGGAGTGCTTTTCCCTTCCCTGTTCACCTAGGGTAGTGTTTGCTGTCTGCCCCCCATTTTGATCCAAGATCCCTATATTTTTTGACACTTAGATCAAGAGTTACTTTTCTTGTTGTAGTATTTATCACAATTAGTTTTACATTTGTTTCTGGGTTTGTCTCCTCTTCTAGCTTGTAGGCTCCAAGAGGGCAGAGGCAAATCTAGCAGATGCTTACTACTTAGTTTTTGTGAATGAATGGGGCCTTTGAAACTTTCCTTTGAGGTCGGTCCTGGTCCTTCTAACGTCCATCTTAAATCATTGATTGGCTGCCTCCTGCACACACCCTCCTGGAGACCGAGCCCGCAACCTAGGCATATGCCCTTGACCGGAATCGAACCCAGAACCCTTCAGTCTGGAGGCCGACGCTCTATTCAGTGAACCAAACTGGCTAGGGCCGTCCATTTTTTTACAGATCTGAAAACTAAGGCCCAGAGAGGAAGGCCCTGAAGGAGAGCAAATAGGAGACAGCTCTAATGTGTTCCCCATCCTGAGATTCCCCTCCCCCTTCTCTGTGCCGGAGTGGGGGAGGGGGAGGGGGAGAGACAGCGTCCCAGTTCAGCCTTGGGAAAGGGCGGGGCCACGGGTCGGACCACCCCAGAAGCAGCACCCAGACCGGTTTACCCGGTTCCAGGAGCCTGGGCGAGGTGCCCGCGGGAGGGGGAAGACCGGCATTGGCCTAGCTGTCAGCCCAGCGGGGCGGGAACTTGATCTCCACCAGGAAATTGAAGTCTCCGGCCGGGAGCTCGGGTGAGTGAGTCACTGGCCTGGACAGGGGCTGAAGCGACCTAGGTGTCCATTACAGGAGGGCGGGACATGCACATCTCCCCGCCTCGCTCTCTCCGCCCCCCTCCGGCCCCGCCCCCACCCCTCCCTGTGCACTGCGCGGAGCAATTTGCAAGAATTCCCAGTGCAGTGGGTGGGCCCGGCCACGCTCCTCACCCCCAAAACCGGTCCCTTCCGGATTCTGCCCAGACCTTCAGAGGTTGGCAGCGCCCCCACCTTTACAAATACGAGGGCGGAGCTCATGGGCCACGCGGGGAGCCCCGGGGCTGGGGGTGGGGGGGTGGGCTGAGGATCAGGATAAAGGCGAAAAAAGCGGAAGGAAAATGGGGGTTGCTGGAGTCTGAGACTCATGCTACTTGCCCTAGCCATGGAGGATGCTGCAACCCCCCACGTGTTCAGGGGAGCCCAGAACCCCACATCGGAGTCCAGGGGAACCCAGCGCCCCCACACCTTGCTCAGGGGAGCCCAGACCGCCCCCTCCTGTGTCCAGGGTTGCTCTTAGGGGGGCACTTTATATCTGCTTCCTGAGATTCGGCCTCAGGGGCTATTCCACCCATTCTGTGCTAAAATGAGTTTAGGTCTCCCCAAATTTGTGTTCCGGAAAGCTGAGGCCGGGGGCTAAGGCCCTCCGCCTGCACACTCAGGCCTGAGGCCGCCCCAGGCTCAGCTCCCGGCCTGCTCTGACCGTTCTTGGATGGCGCCCCTCTCAGCAGACATCTCGCTGCCTCCCAGCCTCCTGGCCCATCCTCCCCAGATCACACCGCCCCACACCAGCACATGGTTAACTGTCAGTTAAGAAATCATCTCAGCATTCACCGTCCCCCTCCCGCCCGCCCCTAGACCGC
>NW_005370658.1:496265-497696 GCF_000412655.1 Myotis brandtii
CAAAAGGCTCAAGATCAAAGCCCGCTGGCTTCCAGATGGGCACTGTGGGGGAGGGCTTCTCCTGGGGCGGCGGGCTCAGCCCCCCTCACTCGGAAAGCCCCTGAGACTTGGTGGTGACAGCTGTGCCCTGGGCCTCTTGCGAGGAGTTTCCTTTTCCAGAGCCCACACTCCCCGGCCTCCCGAAACGCTGGCCTGCAGCCCGGAGACACCGCGAGACACCGGCCTGGACCTTTTGAAGGGGCTCCCCACAGGGTCTTCCTGGATGAAGGAGGGGGAGGCGGCTGCTGGAGAACAATGGGCTTCTGTGGCTGCAGGGCGCCAGGCGCTTCCTGTTAACCCTTTCCTGGAGGGGCAGCTGTGGGCAGCACCTCGGAGGCCTGGCCTGCTGGGGGGGGCGGGGGGCGGGGCGGGGAGGGATGGACAAAGCAGGCCAATACACAGAGCCTTTTCTGTCCCAGGTGCTGTTTGCAGAAGTGATTGGGAAATGGTGATGTGGATGCAGACCTTGCCCTCCTCGTGGCCGCCCAGGGCCAGGTTCTTTCCCCTCCAAGGCTGCGGAGTGTGCAGCCAGGGGACCCCGCGAGGCTCACCGAGACGCCTTCAACTCTGAGCTCTGAGAAACTCCAGGGTCTCTGGGGCTGGGCTGCGGTAAATGTGTCCCAGGTAAATGCAGGCACAGCTATGTCTGCCAACACCGTCCCAGCTGCCCTGCCCTGTTGCCCAGGGGTAATTCCCCCCCCCACCCCACCCCACACACACACCCCGCCTGAGCTACCTCACTGGTCTGGTCCTCAGTTTCCTACAGTTTGGGAAGTTCTCCCAAGGGCCTGACAGGGGCACAGGGCCGTCCTAAGGGGCTGGAGGGAGCTCAGTTGGGATCTTGGAAACCTCTGCCCCATCGTGGAGCCCTGGGAAGACAAGTTGGGGAATTAGCTGTGTTAACTGAGGCTTCATGCCAAGTCCCTTCTGTTGACCGAGCCAGCCCGAGAAGCACCCCCAGAAGACTCTGGGAGTGTTCAAGGGCCGCTGGAGAGGCAGCATCCGGCCCTGGGGGCTTCCGGTTAGCTACAGACCAGATGACACACCCTGTGCTAAGAAGAGACTTGCATTGATGCTGGCTGCCAGCTGGGTGCTGTGTGCGGCTTGTATTCACTTAGTCAACCCTCCTGCACGCCGGGGTCAGAGTTAAAGCAGGCACTTTCACTAGCCCCCTTTTATAGCTGAAGCACTTGAGGCACCGGGCAAAGGTACATCTAATAAGACAAAGTCCGTTGGTGTGTTTTTCTCTCCTGGATTTGGGTGGGAGAAAGGGGTGGGTAGGGACCTTTGCTTCTATAAACCCAGCAACCAACCTCCTGTTCACAAATAAGGAGAGAGCACCTGGGTCTCCCTGCCCCTGCCACCAATGGGCAGCTCGCTCTCTCCCCCCCC
>NW_005370658.1:498909-514270 GCF_000412655.1 Myotis brandtii
GCCCCCCCCCCTCATTCTCCCCCCACTCTCTTTCCTTCCTTGAGTCCACAGCTGAGCACCCACCAGGTCTGCCCACTTGCTAGGTGACTCTGACATCTTTTTTCTCCTTTTAAAGATGAAAACATCCCCAGGGGCCAATTTGTACACGCTCCCCCAGGGGATTGAAAAGGTGAAAAGGACAAAGGTGGTTTGTGTGTCAGTGTGTGTGTGTGTGTGTGTGTGTGTGTGTGTGATCTTTATTTACCAAGCAAAATCAAATTGCTGGACTGGGAAGGCTGCTGCCTGGCCCCCTGGCTGGTGTCTGGAACAGGAAGTAGCTCAGTGCTTTGCCCTTTAGACCCCAGGGCAGTCAGGGAGGGCCCATCGGACACCACCCTCCCAATCAGGGTCCTTTTTGAGGCCGGGAGGGGCCTGGACCTCGACTGCAGGCCGGCCCACTGCCAACCGGCCTCCACCTGAGGTCCCCTCCCTCCCTTCTCGCCTCTGTTTTGACCCACCCTTCCGGAATTAACCTTATTTTGGCTTCTTGCCGGGAGGAAGGCCAAGCCTGCAATTACTCACTGCTGCCTCCCTGGAGGCATCGCATTCACTCAGTGTGGGTGGGGATGGGGCTCCTGGGACCCTCTCCCCCTTGGGCTCAAGTCTGCAGCACTGAGTTCCACGTATTCCCCAGCTACCCTCCGACTTCCCCCACGTGTCCAGATGCTGTCTTATAAACAGGCACTGGCATCTGCAAAGTGCCGTCATGTTGTTTGGGATAAGGCATTCCCTCCCCAGAGGGGTGGGTGTGAAGCTGGTCAGACACGGAGGCTTGGAGAAGGGGCGTGCCCTGGGACCACCAAAGCTTTCCTTTCCACCCGGTGGGGGCGCTTCCCTCCCCCTCCTGGAGATGAGGCCACGGAGGGGGGAGTGTGCGAGGGGGGCCCTTGGGGACCTAACAGTCAGCAGCACCTCTGTGTCTCCCAGGACCATCTGGGTGTCCCCAGTTCCCTTGCCTCCTTCCTTACGCCTCAAGCTTGTCCCTCTTTCTCATGACTCTCTCGGGACATCCGTGGGAGGAAGGGGCCTACGCATCCTCTACCCTCGAGTGGTCCCCCTGAGATGAAAGCCAGCCCTGTTCCTGAAAACTGGAGCCAGGGTCCAGCCCCAGGGCCACGGTTCCCACCCACGGACACGGCTTCTGGTGAGACCCGACAGGTGGCGAGTGGGCTTGACCTCAACACCCTAAACTGAATCTAGGCCCAGAGGGTCACACACAGCCAGGCACACATGCACACACGCACACACGTTCGGATTGTCCTGGATTATTACCCTAGCGCACCTGGCCCCTGCTCCTGGTGCATGGTGACTTCCCCTCCTTGCAGTTTACTAGTAAATCATCTTAGGGAGACAGTTAACAGAAATCCAATTAAGCGCCATTTGTCAACAACACCCAAGGACAGGCAAATGAAGAGAACAAAGCTCATGTTGGTACATCAGCATAAAGCTGATGAATATTCTATTGCTCCATCCCTAAGACCTCCCCTAAACACCCAGACTTCAAACCCCCGAAAATGAAGGTCCCAGTGCACTCTCCCTCCAGGGAGCAAGCCCCTGCCATTCCCTTCCCCTGCTCCTCTCCTTCCCCCACAGGCCCGTATCCCCCAACCTCGAAGGGACCCCATGAGATTGCACCCAGGGGAGCAGTGGGCAGCAGCAGCTCATCCTGGCCTAACCCCCGACCCTGTCTCCAAGGCCCCTTTTCTCCGACTCCCCAGTGAGCCAGAGCAGCCCAGCCAGCTATATTTTTGCTGTGGTCAATACATTCTTGCTTGCTTTTTTACACTTTGTCTCTTGAGTGAAGTTTTTCCCTCAAAAAGACAAGGACCGCCCTGGCTGGTTTGACAGTGGATAGAGCGTCAGCCTGTGGACTGAAGGGTCCCAGGTTCGATTCTGGTCAAGGGCACATGCCTGGGTTTCGGGCTCCACCCCCAGTGGGGGGTGTGCAGGAGGCAGCTGATCAGTGATTCTCTCTCTCCCTCTCCCATGATCTCTGAAATCAATAAAAATATTTAAAAAAAGAAAAGAAGACAAGGACCAAAGTTTCCTCGTCTCGCTGGAAACAGTATCAGTAGGGCCTCCTTCCATTGTCATGGCAACTCAAAATGTTTCCAGATGTGGCTGCTGGGTGTGGTGTGTGTGTGTGTGTGTGTGATGTCAGACTCCTCACCTGCCTTGACTGTCCTGCCTCTACACATGTTTAGCTACAAAATAATATTGTGTATGTTGATGTGTTTTCCCAAATTTGCCTTGAGTCCTGGTGGTAGCGGTAACTGGCAGGTTCCAGCATCTTGGGGAGGGCTCAGTGGGGTCAGCAGGACCACCAGCCCGGGCCAAAGAGTACTGTCTGCCCAGAGGGAGGGGTGGTGGCTCCTCAGCCCCCGGTGGGGGGCCTGCTGGGCAGTAGCATCAGCAGAGCCCTAGTGGGTGGAGACGGGCCGTCCTTCTCTTCCTTCCTGGTTCCCAGGGGTGGGCAGGGGCAGCAGCAGGGGCCCTGGGAGCCAGAGGGCGTGGGGATTCCGGGATTAACTGGGTGTGGATCAGGGTGTGAGCTCTGAGACCCAAGGCCCCTGTGGGCTGGGAGGAGAAACCAGAGGCTAAAGTAGGTCTCCCCACCCACCTCCTGCCCTCAGGTCCCACCCAGCCTGGCTCTGGGCCAGCAGCTGCCAGAATGGTGACTCAGAGCTGCTGAGCTGAGGAGAGAAACAGGGTGCAGTGTGGGGGAGACCCCCCCCCTACGCATCCTCAGCTTTCCCAGCATCCCCATCAGCACCAGGACCCTCGAGGCACCTCTCAGACCTGCCCCATGGGTTCTCCTTCCTCCTCCTCCTGTCGCCGACCCTCTCCCTCCAGTGGCTTTTGTTTTTCTTGGCACTCACTCGGGCAGGAAGTCTAGGTCCTGGGATGACTTGGAGGTTGCAATATATTTAGGCCAAGCCAAGAGTGTGTGAGTGGTTCCGAGGAGCGGCCCCAGCACTGGGTTGGCGGCCCGAGGAGTGAGGCCCTGAGCCAGCGTGGGGAGGCTCCTACCTTCTCCCTCTTAAAGACAGAGCGCTCCACTTCCCCAGGAGCCCAGGGAGCTGGAGAAGAGCGGGAAGAACCGGGGAAAGCTCTAGAAGGGAAGGCATGCCCTCCCTGCACAGTGCCAGATGCATTTATGTTTTTACGACGAAGATCATTTATAGCCGGAAACCTGAGGCCCAGAGAGGCCGAGCGGGAGGTTGCTCAGGAGAGGAGCGAAGGTGCCAGGGTTTGCCTTCTGGCCTGGCTGGCTGCAGAGCCGGCGTGCTGCTGTCATATTCGGGTGCATTCATTCATTCATTCATTCCCGCAGCGCTACGTGCGCGGCTTAGCCTGGGTCAGGCGGGCATGAGACCTGCAGAAAAGCAAGAGACAAACTGGACCCCTCCCCCTTCTCCTACCTGGCCCCTCATCCTCAGGCCTGGAAGATCCCTCCAAGGTCGGCCTCCCCAGGTGCTCTGAGCTGCTCCTGCACAGCACAGGTCCCAGCTGTCATCCGTCCTTTGCCTGCGTTTTCTTTTTGGTTTGTTGATGTAGTTGTTACCGTGCTGTCTCCTCCATCTGACGGAGCCCACGAGGATGTGAACGGTGCCGGCGCCGGGCATCCCCAGCTCCTGGACCTGGGCCTGGAACAGCTGCTCCGTGTACACTTGAAGGAGCAGCAGAAAGTGCTGGCGCTGGCGGGTGAAAGGAGTGCGGGGAGAGTGGGTGGACGGAGGCAGGAGGTGGGCGCCTGAGCGGGCAGCCGGGCTGGCTGAGTGGGAGCTGCAGTTCAGCTGATGGAGGAGCAGGGGGCGTGGAAGTGGAGGCAGGTGAGGGGCAGCTAAAGGACAGGTGCGTGATGTTACTGCATCTGCCACCTTCCTGCACCGGCGCTCAGAACCCGGGAAGGCCAGCCCGCCGGAGCCCCGTGTCCTCCATGAGGGTCACTGCCCGGGGCAGGCTTGATGCGCCTCAGCTGAGGGCGTCCCACGCAATTTGCAATTTCCAGGGCCTGGCTCCGGCCAAGGAGAGAGGCCTTTACAAAGTCAGACTTGGCTTCCCCCCAGCTGGCTGGCCTCCTTATGTCTGATTTGAAATGCCGGCTTGTCACAGTGTCTGCGTGCAAGTGCACGCCTGCTCCTCTCCGCGGGGGAGTGTTTGCAGTGCTGGGCAGTGTGGGGGCGGCATCTCTCAGCGAGCCAGCGGCCCTTGCCCACCCCTGCGCCTGCTCCCCGCTTCTTTTTATATCTCACATTTACAGAAAGCCGGCACATCTGAGCCTGGGCCTGGCAGGGCAGGCGGCTGGAGGCTGCAACGGAAGGGGAAAGCAGAGAGGCGGGAGGGGGTGGTGTGCGAACCCCATCTGGAGGGAGGCTGGCCAGGTCAGGGGCGGCGGCTGGCTCCCTTCCAGCAGCCCTGCAGCCTCAGATGGCGCTGAGCTCTATTTAAAGGCGCTTTCTCCGCCTCCACGCTGGGGTCCTCACGTGGATGAATGAATCAGAGGGCTGCCTGGTGTGGCCCCAAGGCCTGGCTCAGTCTGCCCCAAGGAGCTGGAAACATTTCCCCAAAAAAGCAATCCTGTGGAAGCTCCATCTGGGTTCCTGTTGACCTGGGCCACCTTCCCCCACCCAGATCCGGCGCTCTGTACCAGCCTAGGAGGGTGACCCCTGACCCAGGGTGCCCACAGGCAGCTGAGAGCCAGCGGTGGCTCCTGGGCAAGCGTGGTGGCCTCTGTAGCAGCCACCTCCTCCTGGAGGCAAAGGTCAGGTCACGTTCTCTGCTTTTATAGCATCAGGAGCTGCTGTGGTTGGGCTGTGCACACACCCAGTGCCAGATAGCCCCAGGGGTCCGCGTACACACATTCTCCCTATCTGACTCCAAGCTTATTGATTAGGAGCCTGAGGTCCCTGGTCGAGACAAGTGTTCGTCCATTCGGGTTGCTATCACAGAATACCACCGACTGGGTGGCTGATAAACAACAGACATTTATTCCGCACAGTTCTGGAGGCCGGAAGTCCAATATTAAGCAGTTGGCAGGTTTGGTGTCTGGTAAGACCATTTTTCTGTGTCCTCGCATGGTGGAAGGGATGAGGGAGCTCTCTGGGTCTCTCTCTCTTTTTTTTCTGTTAATCCTCACATGAGGATCTTTTCTACATTGGTTTTTAGAGAGAATCGGAAGAAGGGAGGGAGGGAGAGAGAAACATCTATGTGAGAGAGACACATTAATTGGTTGCCTCCTGCACCCAGGCACATACCCTTGACCGGAAATTGAACGCACAACCCTTCGGTGCTTAGCTGATGCTCTAACCACTGAGAAACACAGGCCAGGGCTGGGTCTCTTTTTTTAAATATATATATATTTTTATTGATTTCAGAGAGGAAGGGAGAGGGACAGAGAGATACAAACATCAATGATGAGAGAGAATCATTGATTGGCTGCCTCCTGCACACCCCACATAGGATCAAGCCCTCAGCCCGAGCATACACCCTGACCGGGAATCGAACTGTGACCTCCTGGTTCATAGGTCGATGCTCAACCACTGAACACGCTGGCGGGCTGGGTCTTTTATCAGGGCACTAATCCCATTCACGAGGGCTCCACCCTTATGACCTAATCACTTCCCAAATACCATCACATTGGGGGTTGGGTGTTAAGATATGATGGGGGAGGGGAGGCAGACATTCAGTCCATAACAGGATGTATGTGTCTGTAGGTAAACAGAACTGGAGAGTGAGGTGTGAGGCTAGACCTGTGCGGCCCAGGATGGTCGCCATGAGCCACAAGCTCTCGAAGTGCAGCTGGTCCAAATTGAGATGTGCTCTGAGTGAAAAATACACATTGGGTTTCAAAGACTTTAGTAAGGAAAAGAGAACGTAAAGGATTGCAATATTGTTCATATTGGTTACATGTTGACATGATTATATGTTGGCTATGTTGTGTGAAACAAATGTATTACTCAACGTAATTTTATCTTCCTCAAAAGCTAAACATCGAGTTATCATAGAACCCGGCAATCCCACCTCTAGGCTTCGACCCCAAAAGAATTGAAAACAGGTGTGCAAACAGGAACATGGACAGGCATATACACAGCAGCGCTATTCGCAGTCACCAAGAGGTGGAAACAGCCCAGATGTCCATCAACAGATGAATGAATAGGCAGAATGCGGTCCATCCACTCGGTGGAATATTATTCGCCTGTAAAAAGGAAGGAAGTCCTGCTACCTGTTACAATGTGGATGAACCATGGAAACGTTATGCTGGCCCTGGCCGGTTTGGCTCAGTGGATAGAGCATCGCGGCCTGCGGACTGGGCAGGGTTCGATTCCGATCAAGGGCACATGCCGGGTTGTGGGTTCGATTCCCAGTAGGGGGCGTGCAGGATATTTTTCCATTGATTTTTAGGGAGAGTGGAAGAGAGAGAAAGAGAGAAAAATCTATGTGAGAGAATCATCAAGTGGTTGCCTCCTGCATGTGCCCCGACCAGGGCCCAGCTGGGGAGGAGCCTGCAACCAAGGTACGTATTCTGGGACCCTTTAGTCCACAGGTCGACACTATAGCCACCGAGCCAAACTGGCTAGGGCTCAACTCACTTTAAATGGCTGTTAAACATGGCTGGACTAGACCACTGTGCCTCCAGGGGGATCAGATCACGCCAGCATTCTCTGCCCAGCAGGTGAAAACCCGCAGGGCCAGCTGACCCAGAGCAGGGCTCAGGTGGGGAGAAGAGGTCCAGTTATCCACCCCTGCCCACCAGCGGGCTTTTGATTCATTTTTCAGGTCATGGGGCAAGAGGACCTCACTCTCCCTGACCAGAGAGAGGGGGGTGGAGGAGGGAGACTTGTGCAATACTTTGAACCACCTTGAACTTTTCACCACCTGAAGTTCAAAGACCTGAGGGGCATGCCCTCACCCTCCTGGAGGCAACAGGGCGGACTAAACCAATGGGCTGCTGATTCAAGGTCCTTTACCCCCGTAGACCTGGGGCAAGACCTTGGGCAAATGATGAAAACTTTCTGGCCCTTAGTTTTCTGATCTGAGTGTCTCCCTCGCCCTGGCCAGTGTGGCTCAGTTGGTTGGGTGTTGTCCCATGCACGGAAAAGTTGCGGGTTTGATTCCCATGATCCCAGGTAGGGGGCGTGCAAGAGGCAGCCCATCGATGTTTCAATGTTTCTCTCTCTCTCTCTCAAATAAATAAATAATATAAATAAATCAATAAAAAATCTTTCAAATAAGAGAACGCATCTCCCTCATCTTCTGTTTCTCCCAGCAGCCCCTCCTCTCATCGTGCTCCCAGAACTCCTCTGCTGGCCTGCTCTCCCCTCTGGGCACTTCCTGAGAAAAGGCGGAGGCAGAAATGCAGAGGCTCCTAGGCTCCTCCTGAGTCATCTACTTCAGAGTCGTCGTTAAAAAGTTATTTCGATAGGCAGGACATTTACACCCGAGATGCCCAGGCTGATCCTGCTCTGTCCCTGGAGCAGCGAGTAAGGGTGCTCTCACGCCCCCCACTGCCTCTCTCCTCCCCTCGCAGCGCTGCGCTGGTTGGTCCCAGACCCGTTAGTTACAGCGATCATGCCTTTGGCTATTCACCGTCTGGCCTCTAGGTGGCGCTGCCCGTCCGGTGCACCTTGCCTGCCCTGCCTGTGCAACCTCAGCTCAACCAGCTGTACTTCTGGGTACTCCTTGGGGCCAGGAGCTGGGACACAACCTTGAAGGAGGCCCGGCCCTTGGCTTTGGGGGAGGGGTTCGAGTCAAATTTAGTTGTGCAATTGATCGATTATTATAATGTGATCTTTGATAGGCCAGGACGATCTGTGGCTCAGGAACTGCTTTATTTTTTGTTTTTGTTTTGTTTACTGATTTTGAGAGAGAGAGAGAGTTGTTGTTCCACTTATTTAAGCCTTCATTGGTTGACTCTTGTATGTGTCCTGATTGGTGTGGAGGGATCAAACCTGAAACCTTGGCATGTTAGTGTTGGGGCGATGCTATAACCAACTTAGCTACCCAGCCAGGACCTGTCTGTACACCTTTAAAAACTGTTTCCAAATTACAAAAGCCGCCCGACCAGTGTGACTCAGTGGTTGAGCATGGACCTATGAACCAGGAGGTCACGGTTCCATTCCCAGTCAGGGCACATGCCTGGGTTGCGGGCTCGATCCCCAGTGTAAGGGTATACAAGAAGCAGCCAATCAATGATTCTCTCTCATCATTGGTGTTTCTATCTCTCTATACTCTCCATTCCTTTCTGAAATCAATAAAAATCTTTAAAAATAAAAACACAAATTACAAAAGCCATGGTGTGTTTTGGAGACCTAACAGTGCCTTCCCAGCCCTCTCTGGATGTAACTGCCGCCCGCAGGGGCGGTGTATTCTCCTTTCAGATCATTTTCAGTGGCGCTCAGATGGCCAGGCCTTTCTCACATGTAAGAGCTGGAGCAGGTGGGCGAGGGAGAAGGTGGTGGGGGAGAGCTGGGCCTGGGCAGAACAGTGTGGGAAGCTGGGAATGGGCCGAAGCGCCATAGCTTGCAGGGCCTGAGGTGGTGGCTGTGACAGGGGGACCATAGAGGGGCACGGTGCGCTGTTCTGGGCAAGGACAGGAGGCTAGATGGAGCGGGGTGTCACACTCATCGGAGGGGGCTGTCAGGGCAGATCCAGGGCAGGGGTGGATTGTTACAGGACAGGGACCTGGCCCTGAGTGGATCTGGCCAGGGCCAGCTGGTGGTGTGTAGGTTCTCGACTTCATGTAGGAAAGATTTCACACCAGTCCAGGTGACAAGAGGGTACATTTATTAAAGCTGAGGACAGTGCCCTGGTCGGGTGGCTCAGTGGGTTGGAGCATTGTCCTGTACACCGAAAGGTTATGGGTTTGATTCCCAGTCAGGGCATATACCTAGGCTATGGGTTTGATCCCAGTCAGGACGTGTAGGGGAGGCAACCGATCTCACATTCATCTCTCTCTCTCTCTCTCTCCCTTCCTCTCTCTATAAAATCAATTAAAAAAACAAAAACCCACACATATCCTTGGGTGAGGATTTAAAAAAAAAGCTGGGGACAGTGAAACAAGGAAGGGCTTAGCGTAAAGGAAGCAACAGGAGAGCGCAGGCTGGGCTGCCTTAGCTCGCTGGGAAGTCAGAGAAAAGGGGGCCTTGGAGACAGGGTCAGGGGGTTAGCCTGGTGCGAGCTGCTGCTGCCCACGCTCCCCTGGTGGCAAGTCTTGTGGGGTCCCTTAGGGTTTAGGAGATGCATGCCTGTGGGGGGTGAAGATGGAAGGAAAGAGGGGGAAGGGAGTGGCAGGGGGGTGCGCCCCAGCGGGAGAGCACTGTGCAGCCTGTTTTGAGGGCTTTATCTCTCTCCTGCAGGTGGGAATTAGGGGAGGTCTCTGGGGAGGATTTCGGCAGAATCTTCATCATCTTCCCAGGTGTGCATTTTCAGGGTCCTGGTCTCTACTGATTGGCCAGTGCCAGGGTCTTTAATCACTGCAGCCAGTCCTGGCGTTGCTCACCTGGTTTTGCTGCTTTTCTGGGCCTGGAGCTGGAAATACAACTGAGGCCTTGATGTGATCTCTAGGGAGGTGACCTGTGTCTGGCTGTTGTGTATAAGCCTCACGCAGACGTATTCTGCTATAGCTCAGCCAGTTTGCTCAGCCGTCTGTCTCAGTTCCCCGATTCCACTTGTCCTGGCTTATGGCCTCTCAGAATGACAGTGGCTCCATGTCCATCGCCTTTGCAGACTCTACCCCAGCCAGCAGCCCCGTTTGCTCATCCTCTGCAGCTTCCCCATCTGGCCTTCAGCAGGTGTTCAGCTGCCTTAGTCCGTTCGGGCTGCTATAGGAGAGAGAATACTTCTGCGTGAAGCTTATACACAATAGACATTGATTTCTTTTTGTTTTGGAGGCTGGAAGCCCAAGATCAGCGGTTCTCAACCTGTGGGTCGGGACCCCTTTGGCGGTCGAACGACCCTTTCACAGGGATCGCCTAAGACCATCCTGCATATCAGATATTTACATTACGATTCATAACAGTAGCAACATTACAGTTATGAAGTAGCAACGAAAATAATTTTATGGTTGGGTCACAACATGAGGAACTGTATTTAAAGGGCCAGAAGGTTGAGAACCACTGCCCTAAGGTCAAGGTCCAGCCATTCCGTGTCTGGTGAGGGCTCTCTTCCTGGTTCACAGATGGCGTCTTCTTGCTGTGTCCTCACAAGGCACAGAGGACAAGGGAACTCTGACAAGGAGAAAATTCTGAGATGTCCTAAATTACATTACAGCAGGCCAGAGGGTGGGGGGAGAGACAAAAAGCGGTTAATCAGTTAACAACGGCAGCAAAACCAGCAACAAACTGCTCTTTTAGTGTATGTTGGAATTAACAAATGAACTTCCAGCCATGGCCAGTATGGATCAGTTGGTTGCGCGTTGTCCTGTGCACTGGGGGGTCGCCGGTTGGATTCCTGGTCAGGGTACATGCCTGGGTTGTGGGCTGGATCGATCCCTAGTCGGGTATGTGTGTGTGTGAGGGGGTGGGGGAGTGGGTTTGCGTTTCTCTATGGAATCAATGTTTCCCTCTCTCTCCCTCTCCTTTCATCTCTCTCTAAAAAAAAAAATAATAATCAATAAAAAAAAAACACATTAAAAAAGAAAACAACTCCCAGGTGGCTATTTCTGAGATTATCTAAAGAGAGAATAGCAAAAAAAAAAAAAAAAAAAAGGGAGAGAGAATAGCCAGGTGGAAGCCCAGGAGCCTCAAGTTCTTGTTTACACATGAGCTTTGCAGACTCTGCTGGCCTATCCCAGAGCCGGCCTGGCCTCAGCTTCTCCCGCCCTCTTTGTCTATAGCCAATGTAAGTCCTTTCAGAGCAGCTTCCATTTTCTTCCCCCAACTTCATGTATAAAAATGCTTGCAGAACGCCTACCCGGCCATGCGCCGGCGGGTGAGACTCTATGCCCCAAGACCAGTCATTTATTGTGCGTGTACTAGCAATGGCCTAGTAAACTCATTCTTTTTAATTTTTAAAATTTTTTTTATTGACTTCAGAGAGGAAGGGAGAGGGAGATGGAAACATCAATGATGACAGAGAATCATTGATTGGCTGTTTCCTGCACGCCCCGCCCTCCCCTCCCACCTCGGGATCCAGCCCACAACCCGAGGATGTGCCCTGACCAGGAATTGAACCATGACCTCCTGGTTTATAGGTTGATGCTCAAGCACTGAGCCACACTGGCCGGGCAGGAAGGCACTTTTGATGTTACTGGTTTGTTATAAAGAATTCAAAATGAACTGCCGGAGGAAGGGGTCCTGAGAGCAGGAGCTCCTGTCCCCGTGAAGTTGGGGTGTCCCACCCTGGATGTGTTTGCCAATTTGGAAGCTCTCCTTGCCTCTTTGTTTCTCGAACCCAATCTCTATCCCAGAGGTTGGAGGTGGCCAGAAAGTTCCCACCCTCCAACCACGTGGTCTTTCTGGAGCCCAGCCCCCATCCTAAAGCAACCTAGGGAACCCCACCCTGTTACCTCTTGAGCATAAACACAGGTGTACTCTACAGGGGTTCCTTGTGAATAACAAAAGATACTCCTATGACTCAGGAAATACCAAGGGTTTTAGGAGCTCCGTGCCAGGAACTGGGGACACAGACCAAGTTATTAAACTACAGGGACCTTACTTGGAAATAGTGTCTTTGCAGATGTAATTAAGGTAAGGATGGAAATGAGTTCAGACTAGATGGAGGGGGTCCTAAATCCAGTGAATGTGTCTTCAGAAAAGACAGAAAAGGACACACAGAGACACCGGAAATGAGGCCGAGTGAAGATGGAGGCCGAGACTGAAGCGAGGCCGCCACAAGCCAAGGAATGGCAGCGCCACCAGAAACGGGAAGGTGGTGGTGGGTGGTATGTCCTCTTCCAGAGCCTTCAGTGTGGCTTTGAAACCCTGCTGACACCTTGATTTCAGACTTCTTGTCTCCTGAATTGTGGGAGAATACATTTCTGTTGTTTTAAGCCACCAAGCCTGTGGTGATTTTTTAAGGCAGTCCTAGACCAAGAGTACTACTATTTCATTAATTTTGTTAATCTTCACCCGAGGACATTTTCCCATTGATTTTTAGAGAGTGGAAGAGACGGGGAGAGACAGAGAGAGAGAGAAACATGTATGTGAGAGAGACACATCAATTTGGCTGCACCTTCACCGGGGCCTGGGATTGAGCCTGCACCCGGGGTACATGCCTTTGACCAGAATTGAACCTGCGACCCTTCAGTCTGCAGGGCAACGCTCTATCCACTGAGCCACACCGGCTAAGGATATTCCATTAATTCTGTGAAAGTTTTATTTTTATTAAACTTAAATGTTTTGTCACTCTAAGCATGGTCACTGTAAGACAGATACTGGCTTTGCTGTGCTGGTGAGGCTTTTGCAACTGACAGTGACCAACAGCCTCCTGCTGAGTGTCCTGTCCTCATACGCCCCCTTCTGGTTGTTCCTCTAAAATCAGGACTTCACCTCAGTGCTGCCTGTGCTTGTGGTAGTTGGGGAGCGCCATTTGGTGACCCAGCACAGATCTGTCTCTCCCAACCATGACCCCCAAGCCCTTTGGCAGCTGGTGGGAATCCGGGTATGCTCCCCCAAATATATCACTTTGGCGTAGGATCATTCTGAGCTGAAGGCAATTGAGAATCAACAGATGCAGGGAGTTCTCTGCCCTCCCCTCCTCTGCCTACAAGCAGGGCATACTTTTCCCTCTGAGAAGGTGACATGAATTTTCCTTTGTGGTGTCTCTGCCGTCTGTATTAGGAAGAGGAAAGGGATTGGTATCACTGGAAATAGAGAGCCAGCACTGAGCTGAGTCTGCATCAACAAACCCTACTATAATCGCCTTTACATTTCTTTAGTCCCCCCCCTTATTTCCTAGTCATTTCCCCACAATGTATAGTCCCTTGAAGCTCAAATCCCCTTTCCTTTGTTTCAAATGATATAGGAAGTCCCTGAGTCGAAATGCTTCTTTGAATTCCACTTCTTTTCTGTGACTTTCCTTTTCTGTAAGTATTACTAAAAACTGTGTGCCTTTTCTCCTGTTAATCTGCCGTTTGTTAGTTTAATTCGCGGGCCTCAGTCACGGAACCTAAGAGGGTAGATGGAAATGTTGCCTCCTTGACACAGCAGAGGGTCCCATTTCACAGATAGGACGTTAAGAGTCCGAGTAGCAGCAATTGGAGGTGGTGGGTTGCAGGGAGGGGGTAGAATTCCTTCAAGCCTGAAGGACCTGTCTGAAATGGAGCCTGGATCTCTTGGCTGTTTGTGCCCCCGAAAGGGAGCTGCCCAGGGCATCTGCACAGCATCCCTGGCCCTCAGAGCCCGTTTCCTTGTTCCTTCTTCAGGTTTCCAGGCGAGGTGGCTCAGGCCAGGTACTGAGATGTGAGACCAGGGCGTGAGGCGAGTCCTCCTCTGCCTCTTCATTCCCTGATCCCTCCTCCCTCCACCTGTGTCTACTGGGCAACTTACACTCACTCCTGCTGAAGGTGTGGGCTGTGGAGGCCTGGCGTCCAGACTCCTGGCACTCAGCTACAAGCTTGGCCTCTGGGTCCCGGGGTGGGGTGGGGGTGGGGCTCCAACAGTGGGCCTCATTCTCTGGCAAACAGATGGCCATAGCTTCCTGGCTCTGGATAGAATTGCATGCATCCTCCCACCCCACCCCTGCACCTCGAGGGGGACCTCTGACAGGGATCAGCGTTGGCCTTCGCTGACAGCTGGTCTGGAAGTCTGTGGGGGTTACGATTGGTCAAGTTGTCTGGGTAGGAAGTTAAAACCCTCTCTCTCACTTTTTAAAAAAATGTATTTTTATTGATGTCAGAGAGGAAGGGAGAGGGAGAGAGAGATAGGAACATCAATAAGATTGACCGGCTGCCTCCTGCACACCCCTTTCTGGGGATTGAGCCCACAACCCAGGCATGTGGCCTTGACCAGAATCAAACCCGGGGCCCTTCAGTCTCCAGGCTGATGCTCTATCCACTGAGCAAACTGGCTAGGGCTAAAACCCTCTCTTGAATGTAAATGGTAATTGAAAAAAGAAAACAAACAAACACCCCCACCTCTCTAGTGTCTTATTGGGCAGCTGGCAAGGACCTGCTTAGCATCTTTGGCCTAGCGCAGCCGTGGGCAAACTACGGCCCATTTGAAATGAATAAAACTAAAAAAAAAAAAAGACCGTACCCTTTTATGTAATGATGTTTACTTTGAATTTATATTAGTTCACACAAACACTCCATCCATGCTTTTGTTCCGGCCCTCCGGGCCAGTTTAAGAACCCATTGTGGCCCTCGAGTCAAAAAGTTTGCCCACCCCTGAATTAGCTCAAAGAAATTTGTATTGAGGAAAATATAGCTCTTAATAAGCTCTTAAGACATGTGTCTTAGAAGTGGTCAAAGTCATAGACCCAGATCCTATTGCCAGACGTAATTTAACTCTGATTATTCAGGAAAAGGACTGAAAGCTTATAGAAAATGTCTAGCAGAAGAAGAGTGATTTTTACAGACCCATCCAAGATTCTAATGTGCAGCCAAGGTTGAGAACCACTGGCCTAGGCTTTCCTGGGCCTGCTCAGGAGGCAGCTGGAATCACTGGCGCGCTGGCCACCGAGCTGGGACCCAGGTGGTGCTTGTGTGCCGAGCTCTCTGGAACCACAGCTGATGCTGAAGAGCTCGGCTCGCCTTCTTACCCACTTCCACAGCACCTGCTTCCACGGTTCCCCCCAAAACCCCGGGGGGACACTTTGCAGAGGGTTAAAGACCACTCAGTCCATAAGCCCTTTGATTCAACTTTTTATTTTTTTTTTTCTTTTTGAATGTCATGCAATAATTCACAGTCCCAAGCCCACAGTTTTCAAACAAGGTAGGAAAAAGGCAAAAAGAAGCAAAGGAAATCGGTGGTGTGGTCTTTTTTTTTCTTTTGTTATTTCAAGCAGGACCAAATGTCAGAAAAAATGCTTCTTTTCTCAATCATTAATTTTTTTGTCCTTTTTAAAATTGTTTATTTTTTTTTTTAAATCGATTTCTGCAGGCAGTAATAGTAGGGTTTGGTATAACCAGCAAGCACTCCTGTGTGTGTCTGAGCACGTGTGTGGGGTCTGAGCTGTCTGGCCGAGGTCTGTGTGGGTCGCTGGGTTTCGGTGTCTCAGCCACACACGGGCCACCAGCTCGCGTTCACCAGGGGAAGAAGGAAAGGTTCAATTGAGATGATAAAACTCATCAATAGAAGCGATTTTTTTTCTCCCCGTTTTTCTTTTTAAAAATGTTTTTTTTTTTTTTTAAATTTCCATGTTCCCCAAGGTTCTCCAA